>NC_047674.1:27116961-27421961 GCF_011762505.2 Arvicanthis niloticus | reverse complement strand
GAGCTGGACACTGGAGGTGCTCCTCTGGCTTCCAAGAGGGCATACAGCTGCACAGATCCTCTCAGGTGTGTCACGTGTCATGTGTGAGTGTATGCACATGTTTAGGGATAATCTGGGCACTACGCTACCACATAGGAGCCTCTGTTTCTATTGTTTCTCTCTTCCTTTAATAAAGCTATTTGCTGAAGTACAGACATTTCATAAATGACTCTAAAATCTGGGATTGAAGGGAAACTGACAGTACAGGACTTCGTCTTAGTCAGGCCTATCTGAAGTATCAACTTGCTGAAGTGCCTCATCAAGATTCTTGCCCGGGATGGTTTAGTTCCAGAAACCTGAACACAGAGGGTGAGAAAATGCTTGTTTAAGAGATGTATGGGCCTCTGAAACCACTATTTTAGAGAGACAATAACATCTAAAATGCTACTGAAAATACAGGTTTATTTTTATTTAAACCACCCACTGAAGTCATAATATAAGTGTTTTTTTTTTAAGTTATAAAATAATATTGACTACATAGAGTTTTAAGAATTGTCTTTTGAAATATTTTTCTAGAGAGAAATTAAATTGCAATTATTTATTGATAGTTAGAGTAACAGAAAATAAGGACAGAAAAATACTTTTGTTAAATGCTCAGAAAATTCCCAAAGTGAAATTTGTTAAGTAAACTTAACATGTAAATTTAAAGAATCAATTTTAGGATTAGCCTATGGACTGAAAGACTGTATGACTTCAAAGCTATAGCCCATATAAAATATGCATATGTTTTATCAGTGTTGAGATAAGCTGATTTTATTAGGACACTTGCTCACAGACCATATAGTTTGTTACAAATGATCCTGAGATCCGATATTTTGATACCAAATTTAGTGTGTATGCACATTGTAAAACTACTACATGAGTTTGTTTTGAAAGTGCTTTCTACTGATTTTTGTTGTTGTTCAGGTTTTTGACTACTTAGGAAACTCTCTTAGGGCTGAAGAGATGGCTCAGCAGTTAGGAGCATTAACTGCTCTTCCAGAGTACCTGGGTTCAGTTCCCAGCACCTTCCTCGTGGGTGGCTTAGAAACTCCTGTAGCCCCAGTTTCAGGGAAATCAGATGCACCTTTCTGACCTCCCTGGACACCAGGCATGCACTGGTACACAGACATACATGCAAGGAAACTGTCATAACAGAATAGAGGTTCACTTAAGTTTTTGTTTATGTTAGGGTCTTTCAATGACCACTTTTCAAGCAACTATCTTAAAATGTTTATTTTATTTAATATATTATGTACCTATGGCTAGAAACTGTTGAAACTTTATTATATAATTTTATATTATGTAAAAGTTTGACTACTTAAAGGCATGTATGTTTGTTTGTTTTTGAGACAAGTTCTCAAAAACAAGCTTTACTGGCCTCTAATTTGCTATGTAAACCAGGTTGGCCTCAAACTCACAGAAATCCACTTACTTCTGCCAACCAAGTGCTGAGATTATGCCCACTAACCTGTAAGGTTAATGCATGCACAATAATTAATAAGTGCTATTTATTCAGTATGCATTATGTGTGGACTGTCAACATAATCAAATGGACAATGAATTCTTTATGACATTTCTACCTTTTTTTTAAAAATCAGAACCATTCAACTGCAAAGCCTGCTATTTAAGACAACGTTGGAAATCCAACTAGGCATCTGGATTTTCATGGTGGAAGTGGGCTACATCTGTCTTCCAGTTTCAACCCATTTCCTAAATGATGTTAGGGTTCCTGTTATATCTGACCCCTCCCCCCACCCCTGCAGTATAGCTGTAGCCATTATTTCCATGCCTGCCAGCTATTTCATATTGTTGCTGTAACATGCCTCTGCCCGTCATTGATACAGAAAAATAAATTGACTCAGAGCAAAGAGATGCTGACCATACACTCTGTTATGTTGTATGTTCTGAAGGTTCTGTATGAGCTTTGCTGATTTTTTTTTTTTTTTTTTTTTTTTTTTTTTTTTTTTGAGACAGGGTTTCTCTGTGTAGCCCGGGCTTGTCCTGGAACTCACTCTGTAGACCAGGCTGGCCTCAAACTCAGAAATCCGCCTGCCTCTGCCTCCCAAGTGCTGGGATTAAAGGCATGCGCCATCACTGCCCGGCAAGCCTTGCTAATCTTAAGAAAGAGCCACAAAGCTTTACAGAGGACCCATCAAACGCAAGGTTAATATGAACATTTATGTCTAGAATATCTTGAGTCAGAGCTGACCATCAGGCAGCCCTTCCTGCACCTGCTTACAAACTCATTGTGGGCTTTGTGGATTTTTCCTTTATATGCTGACAGAAAAAAAAAGTTCTCTATTGTCATAGTTATAATTTTGAGCTATGTCCCTGGCCTGACAAATATTAGGGTGTGCTTTCAATAAACCATTCTTGCATAACTGAGATAATGTTCCTGAACCTCTTCATGGGGGAAGGAGGGTACCCTGGTCTTTGTAATTTTTTCTATTCACCAGATGTAACAGATGTCTATTCTAGTGAGAGTTGGGCATATTCTATCTCTGACTCATTCTGTCAAAATTTTCTCTGATCCATCACTTTCTCTGACCTTTAGTTAAATGTCACTTTCAAACATGGGTGCTTCCTTCTACAAACTAACTTTGCTTCCATTGTTTGGGATTAAAGGGGTGTACTAAGGATGTGTCTATATTCCAGGGAGAGAGATGAAAGGTATGTCAATCAAGCTGGATCACATAGACCTACAAGGTCTTTAGGTGTGATCCCTTGCCAGAGCAGCCATGTTGCTGGAGTAAAACTCCTCTATAGCTCTTGGAGAATACCAGGGCTCCTTTGAGGACTATCAAGCTAAAGGCTGTTTGCTCCTGCTCAAAAGAATGGAGTCTGCCTCTGGCCCTGAGTTGAGACACCATTGTCTCCTTTTTTGAGAGTTAATTCTGGGCTGTGCTCAGGGGTTGATAGTACTTGCCTTAAAGCCTGGAGACCTGAGTTTGGTCCTATGTAATGCAGTGAAAGCAGAGAACAGACTCAGATTTGTTCTTCGCTCTACACATGTGTGCTCATAGCATACGCACATTATCACCACTCCACGCATACACACAAGATAAATAATAGTAACTACATTAATAAATAAACGTGATTCTTAAAAGTTAATTGATCTGGGACTATTAGTTACCTGACTAATCACCCACTGAGTCTCTGGTGGGCTGGGACTGTTACTTACCTGACTACTCACCCACCAATGGACTGAGTCCCTGGAGGACTAATTCACCTGAAGCCATGCTGAAGAAACGAGAGGAACAATTTCCCCTTTTAGGAGATAGTGTACTCTTCTGATTACAGAGCTAGTTAATAACTCAACATGGACATGCTTCTTCTTAATTCTGGGTTTCCTCATTCTTTCTCAGAAGAAACTCCCCAGCCTCCTCCACTTTAGAATGCAGGTGTTTGTCCACCGTATGGTTGTCAGTTGAACCTCCGTTGCTGAACATGCCAACCTAACCCAAAAGCATAGTGTCTCTCTTCCTCTTCTCCAGCTCTGTCTTTCTTTCTTTCTTTCTTTCTTTCTTTCTTTCTTTCTTTCTTTCTTTCTTCCTTCCTTCCTTCCTTCCTTCCTTCCTTCCTTTCTTTCTTTCTTTTTCTGGGCAGCTGCTAAGGTTTCAGGCTTGACTTCCCTGTTGTTTTTTCTTTTAAACTCTAATAATTTTTTTTCTCAAGCTTCCTTCTGAGTCTTTCCTTAAATGCTCTTATTAATGAAACTAAGAACCCAAAGAGAGAACTACAATTTTCTCAGTAATATGTGGAGACCCAGATAGAATTTCCTAAACCTTTTGGTGACTCTAATTGTGACTAGCTCTTTTATATGTATTTACGCCTCTCGTATTAAATAATTCTTCCCTTATATTTCTGAGGCATTTTATAAAGACAGAAGGCAGAGAGAGACGAGAGTCTGACCATAACAGATGAAGCTGTTTATTTTAAACAGGAGAGGAAAGACAATCATCCATGGCACAGAGGTCCAATGTAGAGACGAAGATAGCTAAGACCCTTTATGTAGGTATGGGGTGTCTTGGAAATGAGAAAGTTGATACAGCTGCTACCTGTGGTCTTTCTTCTCTGGTATTGTTTGCTTCGGGCAAGACAGATTATCTTGGGAGAAAGGCTGTCTCTGAAAACAGTCCTCTCTGGGTTGAGCAAAGTCAGCTGTAATCTCACAGGAACCCCGAGAGGCACACTATCACCTTCTATAACGCAAAGCATTTGAGGAAGCCTAACTAAGCTGATGGTCTTCAAACTAAAATTGTTTATAGTATGAAGCTTGTCCAGACCTGTGTTTATGAGTCTGCGATTGTATTATGGGCAATCACACTATGCATACAGAGTTAGACATGGCCTAACATTATGAACTCCAAATAGTGCCCTAAAGTAAAAAATCAAAAGATACTGGACACTGGCCATCTAAGAACGATATCTATAAACAGGTGTGAAGGTGTTCTTAAGAGAAAACGATTCCTCTTTCTTCCACTACCGGTAATTGGAATTTCTCCCAGAAAGGTCAAACTTGGAGATGAAAATGGCTAAATCCTGCTACCAGGAAGAGGAGGAACTTATTTCCAGGAAAGAGATTTCATATGTCAGGGCACCATCATGGAGAGTCTAGAGTGGAGACAGCTGACATGTGAATTACGGGCAAAAAATACCTCGGTGGGGACTTCTTTGTGATGCAGCCTTCTTGCTCACTGTTAAAACCAAACATCTCATCAGAACCTCAGAAGCTGGGTGGGGTGGATGGGTGGGTGTCACAGAATTTCTGTTCTTCCCCAACATAGCCACACTGAATACATCTCCTCTCTCTGACATCGACTATCTCTCATCTCTCTGATATTGAATACATTTTCTCTCTTCACTTTTCAGTATTGCAGTCTCATTGATACAGTGGGACAGGTGTGTGAGCTTAGCTTGTCGGGCTTGTCAGGGCCCAGGAACTGGTTCTGACTACTCTGGTAACAAGCACCTTAAGTAGATCTAACAGATTTTTTAGTCAATTATTAATGATTTCCCATTAAGAAGATTATATCATATGCACATAGAAAGAATTTTACTTTCTCAAGCCAACCCGGGCATCCTTTTCTTTATTGCTTAACTGCCCAGGATAAAGCCTGCATGGAGTATTCAATGGAACAGCAAGATTGGAAGAAAATGTCAGCTTTTGACTAAGAAATAAATTGTTGCTTGTGAATGTTATATCAAGGAATCTCCCTCTTCTTCCATTTTGGTGGCTGGTTTTTTGTATGTATGTATGTATGTATGTATGTATGTATGTATGTATATTTTTACTTATTAACTTTATGTCCTGCTCACTGCCCTCCTCCCAGTCATCCCCTCCCACAATCTTTACCCTATTCCCCTCTCCTTTTCTCCTCTGAGTGGTGGGGCGCTCCCTGGGTGTCCCCCACCCCCATGCACACCCTGGCACTTCAGTCTCTACAAGGCACTTCCTCTCCTACTAAGGCCAGACAAGGCAGTCCAGCTAGAACAACATATCCCACAAACAGATAACAGCTTTTGGGATAGTTGGTGTCTGTGTTTTTGTTTTTTTTTTTTTTTGGTTTTTTTTTTTTTTAAATGAAAACGTGTTAATTTGGTTTCTTTTGATTTTTTCCCCTCAGTTTATTTAAATGGTCTATATGACTTTGATTTTCATCCTATCTTGCTAAATCATGTTGAAATCAATCCAACTTCTCTCCCTGGAGTTAACCTTACTTTGTAAACCCATGGTTGACACAGTTACCTGTCTGCTTGAATGACTGACATGTTCATTTGTCTAAGAGAGCCCTTGTATGGCCAATGAAATTCCTTACCTCAAACGCTACTTAGCTGCTATTCCTAAAACCACCCCATCTCTCTGTCCATGCTGTTGGTGTGCTGTTTACGTTCCCAAGCTCTTACTTTCTATCTTCTGTCTTAAAAAAATTTCCGTTTGTAAATGTAATCAGAAGGTGGTTTTGTGAGGTGCACTTGACAAGAGAGGGGGCTGACGTGGTAAAGTTCAAAGTGATATTGTGGCCTCAAGCAAAGCTCGATAGTTGTTTTTAACGTCCTTGTTTCAGTTGTTTCTAGAAAAATATTTATTAAATCTGTAGGCAATTTGGGCCTTTTGAAGTTCCTCCCCTTCCCTCCTCCCCCTCCTTTTTTTCCTCCTTCTTCTCCTTATCCTCTTCTTTTTCTTGATTTTTATTTACTGTTCTATCTGCTCCATGGGGTGAATGTGATTACCCACTTCCACATACAGAACTGTTGACAAAATCCATTGTGGACCTCATAGACAGACAGTTCGTGTAGACACTTCTTTTGTATGGCTAGACCACAATGGAAAAATGGTTGGTTAGCTAACAGTTTTGAGTATCTGAGAACATTTTTTACAACTGGGTTTTCAGACGCATTCGCAAAGCAGCTCATTTTGGTTTCTTCCCTTTGCAGAACCTCTCTGTGCAGCTTGTAGAGAGCGGGGGCCTTGTTTCTTCCATAATTTATTGGCCAGGAAATCAAGTGTTCATTAACTTCCTTGCATTGCCACTTCCTCCTCCCTTGTCTGTGAAGACAGTCTTATGGGTCTTCGAGGGCAGTCCTATTTCGTTCTCATGGCCTGGCACAATTACTAACAGCTCTTCATCCTCAAAAGTACTTTGGTTTGAGTGCTAACTGCAAGGTCAGCGTCTTGTCCTTATCAACTCTCAAAGGCTGATACGCTGCAGGTGCCCACTAGATGTCAGTAGTGTAGCCTGCCGAGACCCTTCGGAGCAAGCATTTCATTACAAAAGTCAAATCAAAGCAAATAATTAAACTGTGGTTCAAAAGCTACCTGCAGCTTTGACCCGGTTCAAAACAGGTGAGACAGAGTCGGGAGGTGGGGAGGCTCAGGTACAGAGCAAGTGGCTCCTTCCTGGGATCCAACAGGGCAGAAAGGATTCCTTTCCGTATTAAAGGGCTTCAGTGTTTCACGGAATGAATGCTCTTCCCAATTCACACTCACAAGATGGAGCCAGTGTTCAGTGCATGAGGAAACCGCTTCGAATGAAGAGGTATTTCTCTTTATCAACTTCCCTTCAATTCACAGTCGGATGAAGGTCCTACAGGTAGATCCCATTGGAAGCCCACCTTTGAGCCCAGATCTGAGCTGCCTGAACACAGCAGATTTTAAGAAGATTTGAAAGGATGCACCTGCAGAGTCATCGCACTGGACTTCTTTGGGAATGACTTCTGGATTGCAAATCAATTACCTCTTGGTCAGGTAATGCAGCTGGAAACTCACCTTGCCGCAGAGGCGTGGCACACATCAGGAACCAGGTGCGAAGTAAAAGACGCACAGGCATGGGTCCTGCGATGCTTATGGCTTTTAGTTCGTGGAACTGCGTGCTATTGCTGGTGGTCCTTACATGTTCGGAAGCATCATCGTATGTTAATGAGTCCTCCAATCCCACTGCACAGCAGGCACCTGATGCTCGGTTTGCTGCTTCCAGCTCAGACCCCGAGGAAGGGATATCTGTTTTTGAACTGGATTATGACTATGTTCAAATCCCTTATGAAGTTACCCTCTGGATACTGCTCGCATCTCTTGCAAAGATAGGTAAGTCCTCAAGCACATGTCTAGGGAGGATTGTTTCTTACCTGAGTTGTCATGTATGAAAACCTCTTACATGACAGATGACGGCGAGTTAAATAGACAGTAACTGTTACTTGTAGTGCACTAAGATTACATTTCCCTGAAGCCAAGTGAAAATGTGGCTGTTTAATTATGTTTCAGGATTGTGTTTAAAATTTAAATGCATACTTCCTGGTCTTGCATTGTTTTGACTGCATATTTCATATTGTCTTCTCTATCATGTAAAAACCTCATGCTATATGTTTAAAACAATATAAAATGCGAAGTGTACAGCATCCGGGAAATGCCGGAGACTACATAACACTTCTTTTATATAATGAATATATAATGAATCTTCATTCATTACTAGCCACAGAACCGTAATGTTTTAATGGCTGTAATTATTTATTCTTTCTAAGAGGCTCATGCTTCTTGTTAATGACAGGAAGCAAGGGGGAAGTGAGCACGGACAACTCTTACACACTAGCAATGACTTGTGGGGTACACTGAGTCAATATTTGTAAGTGTGGCTTTCCTCCTGACTCAAATGGAGCTCCTGCCCACCTCTGCCTTCTTTTGTGAACAGAAGTGAGCTCAAATGAGTGGACTGCATTCTTGTCAGGTATTCTTCATGCGGAAAACCATGGTAGTGGTCCATGTTTGATGACTAATCTACAGCCCTGTGTCTCCTTAAAACAGCTTAGTCCAAAGTAGAAAATTTATACAATTTTGTCCACTACTGCAGCTAATATTGCCTTTGACTCCTCTATGATAAACTAGATAATTTGGGCACACAGATTGTCTTATTGGTGTAAAAATCTTTCAAGCATTATCATTTTCACACACATACATATGACAGATATGAAATTTAGATTGAGCCATGTGTAGTATAGTTAATGTTTAAAGACTCATGTCTACCCATGTAACTCCTTTCTTCCTATGGGGCAGGGCCATGGGTGTGCTCAGGGGCTTCTTTAAAGCAGCTATGTATTTGAAGCTACTAAACCATTAAGATGGAAAGGAACTGGTTAGTGGAAGACATCTCTTGGCAGTTTGCTAAGTGGTTAGCTTACACAGATATTATAGAACAAAAATGGTTAAAGTCACTTCTGACTTTGTGAGTTATTTTTCTTCTTGGACTATTATGGGAAGTGTTCCTGGAACCATCTGGAAGAAGGGCATTGAAATGAAGTGAAATCTTCTACTTCTGGGGACATTGTTTCTTTCCATGTCCCCTTTAAAGCATCGGAATTACAAGAGTTGAATAACTGCCTCTGTGACTCTGTTGGCATTCATGAAAGTGGGCAGATGTTTCAAAGTGTAAAACGCATTAAGTCTTTTTCACTGCAATGTGACCAGCATGTGGCCTGTTCTGGCCACAGCCCCCACAGGTTTACTTTGCCTTAAGGTGGGTAGACACTGGATCCATTTCCGGGAACCGGGGTTCAAGGAAACAAGGCCAGAATGGTGAGACACAGGCCTGAAAAAACACACCTCAGGCTCTTCTACTCCGTGGCATAATTTAGAAGTTAATTTTGATTAAAATAAACACCAATTGAAAGGCAAAAATAAGGCCGGTGAAGAAGAAAAAAGGAGGCCAAGGAGGTTGTGATGAGAAAATGGAGAATCAGGGGCTTTAGAAGGCCTTGAGCCGGTCTTGCCACCAGCGAAGTCTCACTGAGAGTAACATCCTTTGGCGATAATTATACTCAACTGCATCAACCTGTCTGTGTGTAGAACATAAGTTCAAAATGGTGCTGAGGGAGACCCATATCTTCTTTTTATACGGCTAAATGTAAAATCTTCCAAGGAGACGTTCACTGGTTCCCCATAGTGTATGGAAAGAAATCTACCTTAATTAATTTAGGAGTCAAGCTCTCCACTCTATGGGACAAAACCATCCTCCAACTTCTACTTAACAATTTTCCCAATCCACAGTTTCAAGCCGGGTGGATCATTTCTCAATGAGGGGGAGAAGTGTCTTCCAGGACCATTCCCACCCCAAGTTCCCCTCCCTACAATGCTTCTCATTTTGTTACCCAACTCTGAGAATCTTAGCGTTTCCCAGGGCACCCAGTTAACGTCCATATGAGAGCGTCCCTGATGACCAGTTAGTTCATTCATTCAGTTGTACACCTTTACAGCCAGCTATCACACAGACCGAGCTGTGGGTATTTGCTAAGCAATGTAACGACATGGATCATCTACTTAGAATTTATAGACTAGTGCAGGGAAGTAATGTACAAACGTTGTAGATTAGAATCATTGTTACTATACAAGCATTGGAGAGAGAAATTGTTCCGGTAATTATGAGGCGGACATTAATCCCTCTGGTGGGGGGGTTGGGAAAGGCTTAGCATCAAATTCTGAGCAGGACATAAAGGCAAATAAAAAGGACAATTCAGGTAGGAGAAAGAGATGAACAAGACAGGAAAAGGGAACCTGATGGCAAAGGATTTTGATTGGCTGTATTGAAGGGTGGATGCACTTGTGGCACCATGCTGCTTTGGAAGCCCTATGGCGAACCACTGAGTTCGGATGCCTTTGTATTTGTAGTGTATATCACCTCTGTCTAAGTTAGGGTTTCTATTGCTGCAATGGAACACCATGACCGAAAAGCAAAGTTGGAGAAAAAAAGCGTTTGACTTACACTCCATATTGCTGTTTGTTATTGAAGGAACTCAGGACAGGAACTCAAACAGGGCAGGAGCCTGGAAGCAGGAGCTGATGCAGAGACCATGGAGGGATGCTGCTTACTGGCTTGCTCCTCATCTCTTGCTCACCTGCTTTCTTATAGAAACCGGGACCACCAGCTCAGGGATGGCTTCACCCATAATGGGCTGAACAACCCTCTCCCCATATTGATCACTAATTGAGAAAATCTCATGGAGGCATTTCCTCAACGGAGGCTCCTTCCTCTCTGATGAGTTTTACTTGTGTCAAGTTGACACAACACCAGCCAGTACAACCTCATATATTGTGCTATTTCATTCTTCGCAATTATTCACGTCTCACTGTTTAAACTTTGCCAACAGTTGGAGTTGCAGTATAATCTACATCTCTGGCTTTCTACCTCATTAAATTCAACAGCACGCTGATCTTGACAATAGAATGCTCGATGATCACCTTTAGTTTAATCCATGGGGTACTTTGAGTACCTTCCACATCTTAGGCGGAACTAAGAGTAAGATACACAGGGTTGGAAACCCCATCTCCTTAAACCATGGCATAGAACCTCGCCTTGCGCTTGCGCAGTGGAATGCGGTGAGTCGTGAAGAATTTATCAGCATCAATAAAAACAGCTTTCTAAAAAACTGACCTAAAATCATCCCCAAATCAAATATGTAATGAAGTCAAGACGTATCCCTCCTGACGAACCTCCATAACATAACAATTATGGATTTTAATGTTCACATTAAAATGACGGTAGCAAAATTACAGTTACGAAGCATCAGCAAAAATAATTTTATCATTGGGGTCACCACCACACGAAGAACTGCATTAAAGGGTAGCATTAGGAAGGTTGGGCTAGGCCAACTGGGCTAGACCCAGCCTTGTTCATTGGCAGATTACGGTCCTACCCTCTGTGTTCCCAGGTTTCCATCTTTACCACAGGCTGCCGCACCTCATGCCAGAGAGCTGCCTCCTCATCCTCGTGGGAGCGCTGGTGGGCGGCATCATTTTTGGCACCCACCACAAATCGCCTCCGGTGATGGATTCGAGCATTTACTTCCTCTACCTCCTCCCACCTATTGTGTTGGAAAGCGGCTACTTCATGCCCACCAGACCCTTCTTTGAAAACATCGGCTCTATCCTATGGTGGGCAGGCCTGGGGGCCCTGATCAACGCCTTTGGCATTGGGCTCTCTCTCTACTTCGTCTGTCAGATCAAGGCCTTTGGCCTTGGTGACATCAACCTGCTACAGAATCTGCTCTTTGGGAGCCTCATCTCGGCGGTGGACCCTGTGGCCGTGCTGGCTGTTTTCGAGGAGGCACGGGTGAATGAACAGCTTTACATGATGATCTTCGGGGAGGCCCTGCTCAATGACGGAATCAGCGTGGTGAGTGGTCCAGCTCATGTTTGTGGATGGGGTGGATCTGCGGTGTGGATAAGAGGATTTATCCAGGGCCATAGAGGCCAGGGCTGCCTTGGATCTCCATGTCAAGGTTGTGATCTGAATTCTGGTAACATTCCGAAAGATCCACTACGTGTATCTAACTGTTCATTAGTTGCTTTAAGGAGAGAAAAGGAAAAAAAAAAAAAGGAGAGAAAAGGAGTAGAAAATACGTAATTCAATTCACGTTCCAATTCAAGAATATTTCTGTATTTAACATGGAGAAACTATTATTTATAACCACCATGTGTATTCCTGTTGGTCAAGACAGTTCTTTTGTTTTTAATAAATGTATAATACACACACACACACACACACACACACACACACACACACACACACACAATGAACTTCTAGATGAAGTTAAATAAAATCCCTCTGGTCACTGAGACACGATAGAGGAATTATGCGGTGCTCAGTCAGTCTTACGTCCTACAGAAAACGTCAATGCTTAGAAATTCTCTAGAGAACCCCGAAGAGGATGAACAGGCTAGAAAGAGCAAGACATAGCACCATGACTTTGGAAATGTCCACACCTGGGTTTCTGGAATCCTCAGGACAAGCTAAGTCCATTGATCAATTTCACTTAAAATGACAGCGTTTACCACCTGTTGGCCCAGAAGGCATTTATACAACGTTTATGGCATTTCACTTTTAAAACTTAGATTCCTGCACATAGGCAACATTGGAATAGGTTTCAGTGTGAAAGAGGTGACTAGTATAAAATTATAAGGCAGAAACAGGAAGCTTCCACTTTAACCTGTTTGCCCTGTTCCCTTCCAGGCTTCCTAGCATGTACATACACACCTGCACAGCTGCATAGCTGCATAGCTGCATAGCTGCAGATGCATATTGTTCTAATAAATACTGCCCTCAGGATAGCTCACACTATATGTGCTGCTTAGCTGTAGCCCCTTCAGGGTCTTTCATGTCTCCTCAGCTGTTGTAGAATAAGTAACATAATTTATTTCACAATTTCCTCTACGGATGGTCATTTAGTAGTTTCTGTTTTTTCATTGTTGTTAATTTTTACAAATAATGTTGCAATAAATATGCTTATTTCTTCCTGGCCCTGGTTTTTTTTTTTTCACTTGGGACTACTTTAAAATCATATTTTAACTAGTAATGAAGTGTCCTGGTTAAGCAATGGGTAGATTTAAAACTTGATACATGCGGCTGTTTTAATTACTTCCTGTTGACCCCATCGGTAAATAAGAAGTTATCACTGAGAGTTGTGGAGATGGACAAAGACATGATACCTGCATCATAGTTTCTTTGTTATTGTTGGCATGTAATAAAATAAAGGGTTGGTTGGGCTTGTGGTTTCGTAGGGTTAGAGTAAATGAAAGCAGAGCAAAGGAAACTGGGCGCTCACATCTTGTTTCTCAAGTAGGAGACAGAGAGCATGCTGGGAATTGCGCAAGTTTTTGAGATCTCAAAGTTTAACACCAGTGACATACTTCCTCTGACAAGGCTGTACCTCTTAATCTTTACCAAAGTGGTCCACCAACTGGAGATCAAATATTCAAACACACAAACCTGTGGTAGCCATTCTCATCCTAACCACTGCAATGGTACAGACAGCTTCAAGAGCAGGTCTTCAGAAAGCATAAGCCTAGTACAGGGGATTGGGACACCAAATAATACCCCAAACCACATAGACTGCTCTAGAAAAAAGGACACACCAGCAGACATTGAAGGGACAAACATAAGGCTCAGAGACTGAAGAGTGCAGGTTGGGGGAACTAAAGAGAGCAGGCAGAAGGCTGAGATCACTCTGGTCCTCAGAGAAAATGTGTATGAATTGTGTGAAGAATTTACAGACTAGCACGCCCAGGAGAGTTATCTGGCTCCGGCTGTTAAAGGTGCAGCAGCAGAAATAAGAATTTGTAGCTAGGCTGGACACCTTTGGATTTTTTCCAAAAGCCCAGGTAACACATGACATTGAACTTGGTGACCTCAAGCCACCAAGCTTTTCCAAAAAGACTTTATCAGCTTCTGCTTCTACAGGCAGGGTTGACTTTTTTAAATTTACCTGGATCGCATGGCCTCTTTATCAGGAGCGCAATCATGTGGTATGCAGAAATTCTCGCTGAGAAATCATCTGTATTTATGACCAAAGCAAGTTCTTGCTTGCTGCTGCCTGGAGAGGGTCAGATCTCACCCCGAGGTTTTTTTTTTTTTTTTTTTTTTAGCTGTCTTGTCCAGAGCCAACCCCATATTGTGGTTTCTGGTGGTGATTCCATCACTGGTGACATTTGCTTGACTTTCTTCAGGCTAAATTGCTTCCATATAGATGTTTCTAAAGAATGATCATTTTAAAATAAGATTATAATTTCTGAGTGACTGTAGTGTCTGCTGTTGTGACCTCTGCCAGGCAACGCTGCCGTTGTATTGGCTCTGGTGAGGTTGCCCACATGGTCATCTCTGGTCTCCCACAGCACAGTGAGTGTTAAGTGTGTGCTGGAGCACCACTGGGTCCCTAAGTGAAACCAGAGAAGCCCAGGGTCAGATTTAGAAAGCATCTGAAAGCAACTGGTATTTTCTGCCGTCCAATGGTATTTTGAGCCAAGGGCTTTGAGCTCACCCTTTCATTGAGCCAAAGGCCTTCCCAAGGGCAGCAGTCACAGTAACCCAGCAGTCTGAGTCACCCAGAGGTAGCCTGTGGTCTAGGACTCCATGTGATGTCAGTACAGATCTTACTTCTAGAACAATTGGATTTATTCATATATCCGATTCACCAAGAATCAACCACGTCAGGATCTCAGCTCATGGTTTCCCTCCCACTCAGTCCTTCCTTTTTGATGAATTTTTCAGGTCATAGCATTGCTAACTAGAACACACCTTTCCACATCTGACAAACAGAACAGAAGCACAAGCCAGATAGGTGTGCACACCCAGGTCTGCAGTGTGCACTGGAAATGTTGCTGGAGATTTGTGGAGATTTACTATGAAGGTGGATTTCATCACACACACACACACACACACACACACACACACACACACACACACACACACACACACACAGAGAGAGAGAGAGAGAGAGAGAGAGAGAGGTTATTCTTATTTAGTTATTCTATAAGAATCATTTTATCAGGATGTGCTAGTGTGCGACTTGAATATCTACAACTTTCTTTTTAAAACTAAAACATATTTCTAATATTGCTAAAAAAAAAAAAAAAAAAAACCAATTACCCCAAGATCTCCAGCGGAGTGCCATGGTTAAGATCCCATTAGCAGCAGAGACAGAATTACTCCATCACGTAATTTTGTGATGGCCTGTGATGGCCAGCTTTGCACTTGCTATGTCATTAAATCCACGGATATTATTATGAAGTATGAAAAGATACTGTCCATTCAAAAATGAAGATAATCAGACGTGAGAGGTTAGAACACCCTGTGTTACAGAGCAGACCTGGGTGCCCAGCTCTGTGCCTTCAATCCACTTTCCTTTTTTCTTTTTGCCAATTGAAATTTCAACTCTGAGCTGCAAGGCAGAGAAAACCTTATCAAGGTCTGTGACACAGCTGTTCTTTCCCTTGTATGAAAATGGCTGGCGTCTTGATCGCCACGCAAGGCTTTAAGCAAGGCTGTTCACTCATGGCTCTTTTTGCTGTAGAATTGGAAGAAAGACATTGTTAAGCTCACAGGGTCCATGGAGAATTTATAATCAGCTTTTAGTACAGTGAGTTCCTGGACTGGAAAGGGTACTGAATAGTTCCTGTCTGCAGCTTTCACATCAGCTCATGAGCACTCTGGATTGCCATGGCTGGGTAGCTTATTTTGAATATGGACTCACCTGATTGGCTGTAGGGTAGTGTTTTTCTATCTCCATCAATCTCTAATTACCATACACCAGCTTGCTTGACAAGCAAGAGGTAATTATATTCATATTTTTATCCACCCCACCTCTTCTCCTCATCTCTTACTCCACCTTGTCTGGAAAGCTAAAGTGTCAGAGGACAGGGCTGAGACCGGAACCCAGGCAGCCTTCCTCTGCTTTCTCTGGACCACTTCATCATACTGCTTCTCCCACATTGACCCTCTCCAGCCTTCCTCTGTCCTTTCCCACCTCCCTTTTCAAGGCACTGTGGCTTCTTGCTTTAAGTTTACCATCCTAAAGGGATGCTATGGTGGAAGGAGTTGAGCTATACATTCTAAGCATTGGTTTGAGTCAATCTCACTGATAAATGTGTTGTCAACTTTTCCCACTTAAGCCTCATAGAACATCATGGAGTGAGGAATCCTATCATGTCTTGCTCTATGAGATAACAGTATACAGTAGTTTGTGGTAGAGTTCCCATAGGTTCAACTGTCAAGGCCCCTGGGCCCATTCTTGCCATTTGTTTTTAAGGTAAGCACTAGGGTGACTTAGCAGATCTCTGTGTATTCAATTTTTTTTTTTTTTTGGTTGTCGTTTATGAAATGAAGACAAACTCCCAGTGAGACCAATCCTGTATTAATTGAGTGTAATCTAATTTGTGCAGTGTAATATCCGGAAGACAGAGTGGCTCTCTCCTTGCTTGCTTGGATCAGCCAGCCATTTCCTTCAGCTGAGAGGACTACCAGAAGCTTGTGGTAGACACCTTTGGCTTCTCCTTTGCTCTGTGACTGCATCCTCTCTGTATACACAATCATGTGTCTAGCTCTAGATCCTAAGTTTCCCAACCCCACCTAGGGTTCATTGCCTCTCTTTTTCCATGTCTGTCTCATATCCTTTACTTCTCTGAAGGGATTCCTGGTAGTTTTCTTGATTTCTATCTCGGCTGATTCCCTTTGGTATCGACACCACAGAACCCATCATTTAGCTCTGAGCAAGTAAAAGGTCTCCAAGGGTTATCCCTGTAACATTACCACGGGGTAAAAGACACCGGACATGGGCCCTCAGGGGCTGATGCAGTGTGCTGTGGTAGTATTTCTGAGTATTGAGCAGTAGCATGGAGCCATCTCCTCAGTCAGGGCCCTGCTCTTGAGAGGAAATATTCAATATTCTGTAGTGTGCCAGGATGCTGAGCTGGGGTCAGGGCTAGATGATCTGAATTCAGTGTACTTTAGTCATGAACTTTCCAGCGTGTGGTGAGTTTATTGAGATGTGTTTCACCAAGTTCTTGCAAGGAGCCATGTGAGGGTTGATGTATGAGGAGATATAAACTTATAAAGTCACAGTTTGTAAGCAGAGATCTCAAGATTGCTTCCTTATAGATGAGATGGGGTGGACTTAGCCAACCTGAGAGGGTAGCTGTGGGGGCCACAAAATTGAACTTGTGGATATCTGACTCATGGTAGGTGATGGATAAATATCCCTTCATCCTCATAACCCAGAAGAAGATCCATACAAGAAATATAACCTTCTTGGTATCTACCAGGCAAAGGCATAAAGATATAATCTAAGGCAACCAGATCAGTAAACCCTTGGTTGGTTGGCTCAGGAGTCTGTGATGTGTCCAAGGCCCAAGTCCTTCCCAGAGCACTTCCAGACCACTAGAGGCACTGGAGTCAGACCCACCTACAAGGACCCAGCATTTATAAATGTGTTGTCAGCCAAACAACTGGAGCTTTATTTAGTAAGCTTGTCCTCTGACAATGAGACATGGTACTGGTGTGTGTGTGTGTATGTGTGTGTGTGTGTGTGTGAGAGAGAGAGAGAGAGAGAGAGAGAGAGAGAGACAGAGAGAGAGAGAGAGAGAGAGAGACAGAGAGAGAGAGAGAGAGAGAGAGAGAGAGAGAGAGAGAGAGAGAGAGAGAGAGAGAGAGAGAGAGAGAGAGAGAGAGAGAGAGCAACCAGCAGCAGGGCTGGAAAGGCATCCAGAGTTATGAGCGAGGGAGCCAGTTGAAGTTCCTAGGAGTGTATTTCAGCTTTACTAACTTGGGGGAGACATTTCTAATCCTCATGTCCCCCATAAGTGGGTAACAGATTGCTTCCTATACATCTGTTGTCTGAGTTACAGGCTCACCAATAAGCAACCTGAAGGACTTGAACCTTAGCGAGGGCCAGCCCAGCAATGCTAGAAAAACATAATATTAAATAGAGATCTTCAACCGTGATTTTATGAAAGTTTCCCAAAATTGACTACAAACGCTCATCTGGAGCATCTGTTGCTGCTTGAAGGAAGGGAATAACTGAGATTTGAATTTTACTTAATGGTATTTCTTTAATCAGGGGACATTCATGAGCCCCTTGGGGTGATGGGCATTCACTTTAGCCCCAAGGGTAGGAAAGAAGGAATAAAATCTAGCTAGTAAGCAAGCTGCCCTTTCTCTGTTGGGAGATGGAGTTGAGAATCTGTAGAAATGGATTCAGAGGAGGAGAAACACTAAGTGGGAGAGCGATGGCCCTTTAACTCTTTAGGGAATGATGAGAGCCAGGGTGAAAACTCAGAAGCAAAACTCAGGTCCATACCACTAAGGACCTCAGTCTCCACCAACTATACTAACTGCCTTTGATGCAAAAGCAAGTTATTCTGTATGCTGCCTTGAGTCCCCACACCGGAAGCCTTCAGAGTTCTTGCTAAGCTATAATCAACCTACAGTCTACAACTATGTGCCCGCCTATTCTGCACTTTCTTAGAACCCGTCCCAGCCACAAAGGTTCCCTAGAATGTTATGTAACATTTTCATGGAAATTCCTGCTTGGGGAGAACACCCTGGCATGCCAGATATAGCCAGGAGGACTTCCTAGTCTTGTGGTTATTTGATAGACCACCTTCTGCCAACACTTGTGCCAATGATCTCAGTTGGGCGCGCTGGGCTGCAATATGAAATAATATGCTTAGTGTCATGTGAAAAGCCCCGTGATGTGGATTATGGGAGGAGGGGTTACTGACGGACAAGAACTTTCTTTCCCTATGGCTTCTGTGGTAATTATGCAAATGGCCATCACTTAGTAGAACTTGTTGTACAAGCCTGCAGTATAGCATTAGACTATGATGTAAGGGGAAGAAAGCCTTTGACTTTGTCTCTAAGATATGGTAATCTGTATGTTCCTAAGAAGCTTTCAGTGAGAGTGAAAGAATTCCTCTATGAAGACTGTGTATCCCTTCCAAAGGTGCCCTGTGGGCCTCATTACCTTCTGAAAAACCCTACTTTTAAAAGATTTCTTCACCTTTCCACAGTACCACACTGGCACCAAGCTCTAGCACATGAGAAGAGTGCAACATAAACCATGCCCAAGATAATCAGAAAGCAATAGACTAATGCTACAGGAAGAATTGAGGCATCACCAAAGGCAACTTCTTAAAACATTTGACCTAAAATTTTTGAGAAATTCGTACATGAAAACTATATTTACTTCATCTTTACTTCTCCACTGCTACTATTCCTGTGTTCCCTCACAAATTCATAACTTCCTCCTATGTGTATGGTGTATATGTATGTGTCTATATATGTCTGTGTATGTGATGTATAGGCATGTGTGTATATATATTATGTATATGATGTATATATATTGTGTATATGTGTATATGTGTTTATACATGTATGCAACCTATTGAATGTATTTAGTGTTGTTTATATGTATTTGTGTGCAGGACTGACCTCTTGGAATTGGACAGTCCTTGAAGGGTATCATTCCTGAAGAAAACCGAATCCATCCATCCCTCTCTCTCTCTCTCATCTCTCTCTTCTCTCTCTCTCTCTCTCTCTCTCTCTCTCTCTCTCTCTCTCTCTCTCTCTCTCTCTCTCTCTCTCTCTCTCTCTGAAGCCATGAATTGTCTATAGCTTTTAATCTAGTGGTGGAACCTTGTGAGAGCTTCTCCTCCTTTGAGTCAGCAACTATTATGGCAAAAGACTTGTTTAAGCAACCATATTGTTGAGATTTCATGGGTGCAGCTTCCCTGATGTGCATAGAAGACACCGTCTCTCAGAAGACCAGTCCTCCAGCTCCTAGAATTTCTCTGATTCTTGCTTTGTGGTGTTCTCTAAGTCTCTGGTATTGGGGCTGTGCTGTGGAAGTATCAGTTGAAGTTGAATATTTCATAGTCAGTTGTTCTCTTTAATTTCACTAGTGTTGAATTTCTATAATGGTCATCACATCTGCTGCAAAAGGAAGTTTTATTGATGAGGGGCGAGAGCTGCACTTCTCTGTATAAGGATAGGAATTTAGAATGCAATTAGAAATTATTTTTGTTTAGGAAAGTATCAGTAGTAGGTTTCCCTCTAGGGTCCATGCTTTACTATTCACAGGTAATTGGTTTATAGTACTATGCATAAATTTCTTTGAATCAAGCACGCCTTACATTCAATTAGGCAGCTGTTGGTTACCCAAAGGTGTATGTACCACTATCTCATTTCTGTGAATATCTTGCCATGCAAGTCATTATTGTGACTCACAGAGTTTACACATGGGTAGGACTACTGATTTCTTTCATATCTTGGCAGCTTGCATAGCAGCTTCAGATACTATGAGAAATAGTCCTTAGGGAGGAGGCTTCCAGATCAGTTCTTGCTTGAGTCTTCTGGGTCCTGTGTCTGGAGTGTGTGTTGTCTTTAACACACACTTGGTTCCTTAGGAGGGAACCAAGGGCTGCAGCAATGCCTATATTGTTTGTAGGGTCTCTTGGACTTGCCCAACCAACAACTCAAAGGGAAGCTTCCTATACATGGTGTATTAGACAGGGTTTGTATTCCTGCACAAAACATCATGACCAAGAAGCAAGTTGGGAAGAAAGAGTTTTATTCAGATTACATTTCCACATTGCTGTTCATCACCAAAGGAAGTCAGGGCAGAAACTCACACAGGGCAGGAACTTGGAGACAGGAGTTGATGTAGGCCTTGTAGGGGTGCTGCTTACTAGATTGCTTCCCCTGGATTGCTTAGTTTACTTTCTTACAGAACCCAGGACTACCAGCCCAGGGATGACACTATCCACAATGGGCCCTCCCCACTTGATCACTAATTGAGAGAATGTCTTATAGCTGGATCTCATGGAGGAATCTTCAAGGGAGGCTCCTTTATCTGTGATAACTCCAGCTTGTGTCAAGTTCACACACACACACACACACACACACACACACACACACACACACACACACCAGTCAGTACACATGGGGATTCCTATACTGGGGATTTTGAAATAATTCCCCCTCAACACAAAAATGCATAGTCTACCCTTTGATTTTTCAGAGTAAAATAAAATAAATTTATTTTTTTTAAAATTATGTGGCCGCGTGTACAAATATACTTGCGAATGCAAGTGCCTACAAGAGCCAGAAGAAGCCATCATACCCCCGAAGCTGGAATTGTTATTGTTGGCTGTGAGCATCTGGCCTTGTTTCTGTGAATGGAACTCAGGTCTTCTGCATGGTACTTTGTACTCTTAAACCATGAGCCATATCTTCATCCTGTAATGCTCTTATCTTAATGATGTAGTTCACTTGTCTTAGGTGGAGCCAAAAGTTCTGTGTCCCTCTCATTCATCCACCCAACTGTCCATCCATTGTCCATCCATTATCCATCCATCCATCCATCCATCCATCCATCCATCCATCCATCTATCTATCCGTCCATCCATCTGCACATCTGTCTGTCCATTCATCCATCAATCCATCCATCCATCCATCTGCCAATCTACCCATCTACTTCTTCATATCCAGTCATCTGTCTGTCCATATAAAACCACCACTGAGCAGTTTCTTTTCAGGCACTGCTCCTTCCAAGATGTCAACCGTGGCATTTTCAGAAAAACAAACCACAGGTCTAGTCTTCAGTGAACTTAAATTGACTGATCACTGTTGATTCTTGCTTTTACAGTTGAAGACATAGTGCAGGCTTTAAGTGACTCTTTGTGTCATGAGATGAGATGAGATGATGATACTAGTCCCTAAAAGTTTTTCTGACATTTGCTCCAAGTTGGTGCAGGAGCTCAGAATTCTGTCCATTCCTTTTAGATGGAGAGGAGTTCCAAAAACTCATTGACTATTCCTCAAGTGAACTACCACTCAGTTTTCCCTCTTCCCCAATATAGCCTCTGACACCTTTGCAGTTTGTTAGCTTGGCCCCAGTTTTCTGAGCTTATGAACAAATGCTAAGGGATTCCAACCCCAGGGGATTAATAGGTCCTGTGTTCAAGTCTCTGTTACTAGGCTGCATGTTTGCACCTTTGGGGGCAATGGGATTGTTTCTTCATAGTAGTTACTCAAGGTCCTGTTCCTTTTAACTGTAAAGTAGCTCTTTAGGAAACCATACAGGATCTACTATATTGAATACTACTGTTTACTGTGCTATAGGGAGGGTAGTCTCATATCAGGAAGCAAGTGATCCATCCTGAAAATGAAATATTCTTCTCTGCCCAAAACTGCCACACTCCAAACATGTCCAGTGAGACTGGTGATGACCAATGTCAACAAGGCTGCAAGTGCAGTCCTAAAATGTGTCTATTAAAGGAAAAAAAACTCAGGGCGAACAGTACCGATGACTGTCACTTCAGAACTCCCCAAGGCACATATGTGGCCATTCATTTAGACTCTACTGCAGTAGATCTTTTCATTTCTCTTCTTGTTCTGATCAGCTTTCCTAATACTAAGTCATGAAAAATGTAGGCAACTAGCATAAGGATGCAGGGACAGTTACACAGTCACCAGGTCAAATAGCTATAGCGATAGAAGTGTTGCACAGTTAAAGAGGATATCATTATGATGAAAAAGTTACTTCATAAGGATACCCAAACTCACACACATGTATGTATCTATTGATAGTGCCCACAAATAGCCAATAACTCCCCTTCAAGCAGTGTAGAGGATTCTAATAACTCAGTGTTCGGAAGTGATAGGATAAGCTAGAAAAATTCATGCAAGACATGCAGAGTCTAAACTCTACCAACCACCTTGGCTGAGTTGTTTATAAGCACCATGTCTGACCACCCAAAGCTAACATTCTATTGTAAGTGCATCCTTAAGGAAAATGACCACTGCAATCAACCATAACAAAACCTCCATAAATTTAGAAACCTTCAGACCTTCCAAAGTGTTTTCAGTGCTCACCCACACTGGAATCAAACAAAAATAAAAATTCCAATAATTAGAAATTAGACAGTATATTTCTTCAAACTCTGTAGCTCAAAGAAACTATGAAGAAAATTAAGTAACATTTTGACAAAATAGCAATAATACAGCATTCATAATTTATGTGATGTGTGATTTAAGGAACATTTGTAGCAGTCAAACCTCTTTATTAAAGAATTGAAAGATCCGAACCAATGATGTAAGGCTCTGCCTGTAACAAGAAGTTGGAATCAAGTTAAAGGAAGTAGTAGTAAGACAGCAGTGGTAAGGGTAATACTTAATAACTTATCATTTTAAAAATGATACCTTGTTTATACCTAAAGGGTGAAAGAATATCTACTCCTTATAAACTCTTTCTGATATAATGAAGAAAGGATCAATTTCTCAACTTATTATGAAGCCAACTTCATCCCAACATCAAAATCAGGCAAAGATATAATAAAGAAAGACACCTGCAGACCAATATCCATAATGACTACTGGCCAAAAGTTATTAATAAAATATGGTAAAATTTAACAACATATAAAAAGCACACAAATTATGACCACAGAAAGATGTTTGTGAATTCATCTCATAAAGAAAACACATGAGTTTATTAACAAATATAGTCAATTATTTGGCAGATTTCACCACTCATTTTTGACCAATACTCATGACAATGTAGAACAAATCAGTAACTTTTTAGGTCTTGGTGTATTTATTTTAAAATGTTTTATTTTACATTGTATTTTATATGTATGTGTGTTTTGCCTGCATGTATCTGTGTACTACTTATATGTATGGTGTTCACAAATTGCTTGGAACTAGAGTCACAGATGATTGTGAGCCACCATGAGGTGCTGGGAACTGAACCTTGCCCTCTCCAAGAACAACAGATGCTCATGACCACTGAGCCATCTTTCCAGACCCATTTTTTCAATCTTATAACAGATTTGATAGAAAACTTGCAGCTTGCATCATGCCAAAGGTTAAGAATCCATCCAACACTTTTCCCCAAAGATGAAGATCAACCCAAGGATAACCATTCTTAAAACTTCTGCTTATTAGAGTCTAGAGAATTCATATAGCTAAGGTCACTAAGATCATGTACAGTCACCAGGTGGTATGATGGCTTCTGAAGATGGTTAGGAATCCATAGCCCTAGTAGAATAGAGCACTCTTTCATGAACTCACCAAGGTCATAGCGTAGGTGCCGCTTTCTAGAATTAAACCTGGAGATGGTTAGTGCTAAGGAGGAAGGATTCATTTGAGCTCACACTTGCAGCTCATGGTCTCTGTATATTCATTAAAGTGGTTGTTTTATGGGCATTTAGCATGGCCCAGAAGCCACCCATTTCAGCTGTGTATCATGTAGAAATCAGTCGTTCAGAAAAAAATTGATAAGACAGGAAGAAATGTTTGCATTTGGAACCAGCTCTCCACTTCAGAGCCTCCGTGTGTCAGCTGAAGTTTTTAGTCCTCACATGAGGGATTTGGGGGAGTGAATGGACTTTATTCACGGTGGCCTTGGTTGTAGTCATGGGAGGCTGGGAGGGTTTGTCAAGAGTCACATGGCCCTTTCCTTGAGATAATAAGTCAAGAGGGACAAATGAGTTTTATTTCTCATGTGTCAGGGATCTTCCTGAGATTTAACTTCTTTGTCCACACTGGACAGATAGATACATTTGAAATGAGTCCAGAGACAATCATTCTTTGTCATTATAATGATAGCCAGAGATTGCTATTTTGAAAGGTAAAGATTTTTTTTTTCATGGAGTAGTACAGAGTGTGCATAAGTGCAGTCTTAGTTATGTGACCACTTAGCTTCTGAAAGTGCCAGGACATCTTCCTACACCCACCACCATTGGAATCCAGAGGCCAAATAGGCCCAGGTGACTATGTAGCCACTGGTAGTCTGGAAAGCTATATAAGAGTTTGGGTTTGAGGCCACAATATACAAATCTCTGAGCTTCAATCATGCTTTCTGGATTTCCTCTGGATTTGAGAGTCAAATAAACATCCCCACTTTACCTCATTCAAACCTACTTCTTATGGGATTGTGGAGCCATCGTCTGGTCCTGTTACACCCCTTTGTGAATCCAGCCCAAAGGGGCAATAGCTGAAGTTCTGAAGACTCACATGTGGATCACGCCATGGTCAGCTTAAAAACCATACAAAGCTAAGTGAATTCACTGGGTCAGATCACAATCACACAGGTTTTCTGTTTGTTTGTTTGTCTTTTGTTTCTCTTTTTGAATTTACTCAGAAACCATGGATCACATACCACCTTCGAATGCTCAGCAAAGCTCTTCCCCAAACAGGCCTTAATAAATTTTGCATACTTAATAAATTTTATAAATATATTACATTTGGCTGGTACATGCATTCATCCATAGATATTGTTTAGCTCAACTACAGATCAAGAACACAGAAGGTGTCAGATGTGTGGAGAGTTTACTAGGGAGGCTCCCATGTCAGGAAGCCAAGGAGCAGGGATAGCCCTCAGGGCCAGATACGGGGTGATCAGAGCGAAACAGAGAAGGCAGAAGGAAAACTGGCTGGAGCTGTCTTGCTGCCTTTTTCAGAGTTTGTCTAGCCCCTGGGGACCATCAGACTGAGGAAGAGTATTTGCTTCCTGGAAGGGGCAGCCCTCAGTGCCATAGCACCTCAGTCCTTACTGGAGAACAACTGAAGGAGATTAATTATAGGTGGCTGGGGTGTTTCCCTCTCTGCAGCCTGAAATCTGAGGGACTCTGAGTGCCACAGACACAGACACTGAGGATCTGCTACACAGACAGAACAAACAGGAACAAGAAGGACAGATTTATAGTGTCTCTGTGGGAGGGATTGCGAGCTCACAGGCAGGTCATCTGTTGTACTCTCCTTTCTCAACATTTCTAGATTTTAGTATACACACATTCACATGCACACACACAAATGCGTGCAAATCTGGCTTAAAAGTTTTTAAGCCAATCTCCCACTTTAAAAGTAATTTTCCTGTTTCAGAAATTCGCTACATTTATCCGTGTATGTGTGCAGATACAAATGTGCATGCATTACCTCCAGCAAATGTGCACAGGATTTCTTCTTCCTCCGTTATCCCCCAACTTTTTCTCCTCCAAATGAGTTACAACCTCTCTTTAGGTAAAGAAAGAAAACCTTGCTACAATCTCTCAGCACTTCTATATCTTGCTAAACTTACTGGCTACTGTTTGTGACATTAGTCACAAACCACCAATGCTCACCCTCTAATGTGTACCTGGACTTTCCCTGTGTCTCTGTTCTCCGGCAGGGTTTCGTCCATGAGGCGTATTGAACAGTCTGGTGACAGACACTTGAGCTGCTTTGAAGAATCACCGGCTCTGCCAGCTCACATTCTACATCTAAGGACTACGCTGTAACGTTTACACAAATGTAGGCAACAGAATAAGTAAACATACACACATATATCCATACATAATATATACATTTATGCATACATACATGCATGCATACCAGGAAACAAGGCACATGGTGACTCCAGGGTCCTCAGAAAAGGATATCTACCCCATAGACTACTTGCTACTATTTCTGCCCATAGTGGAACTTCTCCTCAAAGTAAGGATCTCCTTAGAATGGGACTGGAAGAGAGCATGGTTTTCAGTGTAGTTATTCATGATTACCCACGTGGTCAGATAGCAGTCTGGAGGGTTACTCGGCCATGACTGATCAGAGATGACTCAGTGGTTAAGAGCACATACTGCTCTTGCAGAAGACCTGAATTAGGTTCTCAGTATCCTCAGCAAGCCTCTGTCTCTCTCTCTGCACATACACAGTCACACACACATGTGCATGCACACACACACACACACACACACGCAAAGCATTCATGCAACTCCACACACAGTTGCACTCACACATGCACAACCATGCCCAGACAAACACATGCACGCGTAATTAATAATAAAATTATTTTTTTAAAAAAATAATCAATCGTTGGTAAACAATCATTAATTGGCAAGTAATTGTGTGAGAAATCAGCATCAGCAAGGCTTAGAAAAAGACCCAGAGAGGTCGGGATTGGCAAACCATCCGTGGAGGATCAGCCGATACAGCCTGGGGACCATAGCTGAGCTGTCAGTATCTGCAGAAGAAGCATGCAGTTCTGGCAAGCCCCGCAGGTGATGATGCCAAAGCCAGAACCCAAAAGCTGTTGGGTTACAATGAAGAATGGAGGTAGCCTGGCTGGCTGGTGGATACCTGTATCCCTTGCTATAAGGGATGTAGAGGTGGGAGGGATGTAAGTCTAAAAAGCCTATGAATTAATTTCTTTTCCCTTTTCTGTGGTCAATTATCTGACAAGAGACAGCTTAAGGGAGGAAGAGGTTATTGCAGCTGGAGGTCATACAGACCATCACAGAGGCAGGAACGTGAGACAAGATGATCACTCTGCGTCTGCCGTCAGGAAGCTGAGAGGGATGCACACTGGCACCATGGTTCTTTTCTCCTTCTCATGCAGCCCTGGACTCACAGCTAGGTCTCCTCAGTTAACTCAATCTAGAAGGCTCCCTCCCAGACACACCTAGGTATTAGTTTCCATGGTGATTCCAAGTCCCACGGGGTTGAGGATGAAGATTAACCATCACAGCCTGCTTTGACGATAGAATTTCAAGGCTGAATTGGGCAGCTTATTAAGAGCTTATTAATAAGTTTATTAAGCTTATTAATCCTGTCTCAAAATAAAATAAGAGAAAATAAAATTTAAACGGGCTAGAGATATGCTAGCTAAATGCTCAATAGTGGATTGCGTGCCGAGCATGTGTGAGGTTCTAGTTTCCCCAAGTGTCTATATAAGGAAGAGTGTAAAAGTAGGAACAAGCAGGAAGTCCAGGCCCGGAGAAGCTGAGCAGTGTGTAAAAACCTGCGTGGGTTCTGACATACTGGGGAAAATGTGTATAGACCAGTGATTAGCAGAGAAGCTGGCCGACTCAGCTATGCTAGAGCCTCGCCAAGAGGGGCTGCACAAATTAGATGTCCCTTTCTGAAAAAAGAAAAAGAAAAAGAAAAAGAAAAAGAAAAAGAAAAAGAAAAAGAAAAAGAAAAAGAAAAAAAGAAAAAAGAGGCAAGCCTGAGTTGGCTTGCTTAAACCTCGGTGCTGTAAAGTCAGAGTAGAAGACACAGGGAAGGAAGAGTATGTGCTGCTTGGGTTAGACCCAAGCACTACCTCCTGCTGGGCCCCTTGCAGAAAGCTCTTCGGCAGGCTTAAGCAGCAAGGCTGCTAAGGAATTCTTTTCAGTGACTCCTTCAGGCTCCACCGGAAGTCCTCCTATCCACATTGCTGACTTCTCTCAGAGGGACCCAGAGAAAGGTGAAGAAGCACCTTTCCCCTGCAGTGTTCCTTCTGCACTCTTTCTCTACTAAGGGGGCTTAATGTTGTGTTCACTTTAAGGGAAAAGCTGAAAGGCATTGCAGAGTTTATGATACAGTGTCCTAGGTAAGGTTCAAAGCAGAGAAGCAATACTATTAACTGAAAACAGGAAGCAGGGTGGAGAGAATGGCTCACAGGGAGCGCTCCGTTTTTATAAGCACTTTCCTTTGGTGGAAGAGTTGCTCTTGTGAATGGGGTGAAACAATCATTCAATATGTATACAATATGTAATCATCAAATTGAGATAATTCACACTCTCGCCTCCTTAAACATTTGTCATGCGCTCAATTATGAAATTCAACACTTCCCCCCTTCTTCGGTAAATCTGGATATGTCCTAACAAGTTGTGCATCTAAAGCTTGGGTGCCTGTGTTGATATCTGTGCCGTTGATTAGTGCACTCTGTTTTAATTGAATGCGAAGTTGAGAATCCACGTGTAACATATTGCAACTTCCACTTTATGTTTCTCTCATTTGTACTTCTCCAGGTCTTATACAACATACTAATTGCTTTCACTAAGATGCATAAATTTGAGGACATAGAAGCAGTGGACATTTTGGCCGGGTGTGCCAGATTCGTCATCGTGGGGTGCGGGGGAGTATTTTTCGGCATCATTTTTGGATTCATTTCCGCATTTATCACACGTTTCACTCAGAACATCTCTGCGATCGAGCCCCTCATCGTCTTCATGTTCAGCTATCTGTCTTACTTAGCAGCGGAGACGCTTTATCTCTCCGGAATCCTGGCGTGAGTACAACCTGCGGAGTCACGTGGCAATGTGTGGCTGCTTTAGGAGCTGCTGGCCAGAGTATCTGGGAAAAGCCTGCTGCTATCCCCCCCCCACCCCCCACCCCCCGCCCCAGGCACTGGTGGGTTTAGGATTTCTTAACTTTCTGAAAGCTGATCCTGGTACTTTGCCAAACAAATGTTCTCTCCTGACATTTGCCTGAGGAACGTCTAGCAATCTGGATGTCAATTTAAAATGTTCAGGAGAAGCTGGTGCCGAACAGAGCTGGGAGCACTTCAAGCTTAAAGTCCATCTGAGCAGTTTCTTCTCTTCCTGGAAAAATAAAGCTGAGAGTCAGGCATGGGATGCATACTTTTAATCCCAGCACTCAGTAAGCAGAGTTAGGGTGGAGCTCCGTGAGTTCAAGGCCGGCCTGGTCTATAGATCGAGTTCCAGGGCAGCGAGGGAGACCCTGTCTCAGTGATGATGACGATGATAATGATGATGATGGTGGTGGTGGTGGTGGTGGTAACAACAGTAATAAATTGTAAAGTAGAAGGGAAGTAAGCCAGAAGGAACTTCCACTCTGGGCTCTGCCTGTCATTATTAGCCACCAACCCCATCACACCCACACTGACCCCACACTGAGACTCCACACTGACATCCCACAGCCCCTACCCCATATCCCACACTCGCCACACCCCAACCCCACACCCCCTACCCCACACCCATACCACACACCACACACCCCACACCCTACACCCCACACCCCACAACCATAACCACACCCACACTCACACCCCCTACCCCACACCCATACCACATACCACACACCACACATCACACACACCACACACCACACCCCACACCCACGCCACCAGGAGAGAGTGAAGCTAAGTAGGTAAGTGTGAACGCCCAGTACTTTGTCCCAGTGAAGATATCTGTTTAGGTGTTCAACCTCATACCCCTAACTGAAATGAAGCTTCTCAGCTTGGCTTGTTAGATCTGGTTTTGTTTTCTTCCAGACATCATCCTGATAGCCAACTCTCCAGGCAGAAAGCTTTGATTGTACAGAAATTGTAAAGAAATCCCTTTGCTGGGTAAATATAAGAGTATGGACTTTAGGGCATCATTATTTTTTTTTTCTCACCTTAAAATGACCACAACTTCAAGGACAAAGAAAGGGGCTTTTTTAACTTTGTCCTAGGTAAATGGGTGCAGAAACGAAAAAACTTGAAATATTTGAGTAATATTTATGTAAGAAATACTGTTTGGGAGCTGGATGGAGTAATAATAGCACTCAGGACACAGAGGAAGGAATTTTTTTAATTAAAAAGAGAGCATACTTAGTGCTCCATTCACCGAATGAAGTAGATTTACTCGGGTTTAAGGCAGAGTCAAGTATTTTCTAGCTTGAGTTGGGGCTGAAAAAGCTCTCAGTCAGGGAAGGGAGGTCCAGACAAATTTTGAAAGGCCTGCCAGTGTGTGTGTATGTGTGTGCACGCACATATGGTGTGTGAGTGTGTGTGAGTACCTGTATAAGTTAGTGTATGTGTGTAGTGTGTGTGTGGTGTGTGTATGGTGTGGGTGAGTATATGTGTGTGTGTGGTGTGTATGATATGTGTGTATCTGTGTGTGAGTGTGACAGGTGTGTTTGTATGTGTGTGGTGTGTGTGTGTATGTGATATGCGGTGTGTATATGTTGTGTGTGATGTGTTGTGTGTGTGTTTGAGTGTAATGTGCAGGTGTGTGTATGAGTGTGTGTGTATAACTGTATGTGTATGGTGTGTGTATGGTGTGTGTGTTATGTGTGTGAGTGATATGTGTTTGTATGTGTGTGGTATGTGTGTGATGTGTGGTATGTGTATATGTGTGAGTGTGGTAGGGGTGTGTGGTATTCATTTGTGTATGCTTGGATGTGTGTGTGCTGTGTGTGTGCTATGTGTGTGTGGTAGGTGTGTATGGTATGCGTTTATATGTGTGTGCATGGTAGGTGTGTGGTATGTGTTTGTATGTGTGTGTGGTGTGTATGTGGTGTGTAATGTGTGGTGTGTGGTATGTGTATGATATATGGTACGGGCAGTGTCTGTGTGGGTGTGTCTTTATCAGTGTGGTGTAAGTGTGTGTGTGTATGAGAGAGTTGGGTGACTGTATTGTGTGGTGTGTGTATGGTGTGTGATGTGTCTGTTTATGAGTGTGGTGTGGTATGTGTATGTGTGTGATATATGGTGTGTGTGCAGTGTGCGTGTGTGTGTGTGATGCATGGTGTGCCTGTGTGTGTTATGAATGCCACACCCACACTTGCTAGTTCATACACCTGATTGAAGAGGGAGGCAACAGTCTGTGGCCCACAGCCTGAGAAGAGAATAATGAAACATGGACTCTAGTCAGAGATGGGGCTCTATATACAACCTTGCTGTCGTCAGGCAGCCTCTGGTGTGGCAATGATGCTTCTCTCTAAGCCTCTGACCCTCTTGTAGCATCACTGCTTGTGCAGTGACCATGAAAAAGTACGTGGAAGAGAACGTGTCCCAGACATCATACACGACCATCAAGTACTTCATGAAGATGCTGAGCAGCGTGAGTGAGACCTTGATCTTCATCTTCATGGGCGTGTCCACCATTGGGAAAAACCACGAGTGGAACTGGGCTTTCATCTGCTTCACTCTGCTCTTCTGCCAGATCTGGAGAGCAATCAGTAAGAGACACCAGGGCCCCAACAGAATGCGGACTGGCTTCCAACCCAAGTCTCTTTTCCCCTCAGTTGAACCACAAGAGGGGAGCTGATGCGGTTTGTCCTGCAAAGGGGAGTAAAGACACCCTGTTTTTACAGACACTTGCTGTTGGCTTCCTTGGCCAGCTCAAAGTCACCATTGGAGTTGTCCTCAGAAGCAAGGATGGAGCAGGGAGTGTTTTGTGTTTTGTTGAAAGAGAACACTTTTCATATCTACACATTTAAATATAACTCAGTAAATATATTGGTTGCTCCACTTCCTTGCCAGTTTGTAGCCTCTCGCACTTCAAGTCGGATATAGATTATAAACTGTGGGCATTTACACTTTTGATCCAGGATAAGTGAGATCTCACAAACTGTCTCCTATGTGAGACAAACATTGTCATTCCCATAAATAGTACAGCCGCTCTAAGGGATGGATGGGTGATGAGGATAAAGCCAGCAAAGGACCAAAGGAGTGAGCTATTGCTTTAAAGTGCTTGCTCCTGGGATGGAGCTTGCCCTAGAATGAGGGCCTGGGTTCAGATTCCCAGAATCCTCACAAAAACCAGGAACTGCTGCTCACACTGTGATTCCTGGGGAGAAGGGGCAGGAGGATCTCTGGGGGTTAAGATCAGCCCATCCAGCCAATCAGTGAGTTTCAGTTTTAGCAAGAGCCTCTCTCTCAAAAATAAGGTGGAGAAGAGAGTGAGGAAGACATGCCCTCTGGCCTCTGTGTGAGTGTACACATACACTCAGACATATACATATACACACACATATACACACTCTCTCACACACACTCTCACACTAACACACACAAAATACACACACAGTAACACAAGAGACACTTTTGTGTGTGCTCACATTCAGGTCTAAACAGAGAGACAGCGTGAACATTTTTTCCATTAATTTATTTGTTCATTTTCGTCCCAATCACAGCACCCTCACACCTCACCCCCAAGTCCCACTCCTACAAATCCTTGGGTACCACCCCACGCTGAGACATCCAGTTTCAGCAGGCCTAAGTGCATCCTCTCCTGAACACTCTTGATTATAATATTAATTAGTAAAGGCAGCTATACTATAAATAACCTGACTTCTGGAAAATAAGTCCTGTTATAAAGAATAAGATCCAGTAGCCGTTATACACTTCTATTTCAGGAGCAAGAAAGAATATCAGCACAGAGCTAAAATATATATGTTGCCTTTTAATTGTTGAGTATATATGATTATATATAATATAAAAAAGGATTATGATTATACAAAAGGAGCAGAGGCAGAGAGAGAAAGAAGTATTTACTACATCACATGATGTTCCCACCAATGGCAGGACTGTATGTATAGGACCTCTCTCTCTCTCTCTCTCTCTCTCTCTCTCAATATATATGTATATATATATATGTATATATATGTATATACATATATATGAGACAGGATATTACAGTGTATTACTGTGTAGCCCTGGCTAGCTTGACACTATATAGATCTAGTTAGCTTCAAACTCATTGAGATTTACCCACTAATATGTGCTGAATTCTGGGGTTAAAGAAAGGTGTGTACCACTGTACCCAAAAGAAATTGTGTGTGTGTGTGTGAGTGTGTGCATGTCTGTGTGTGATTATTTTAGAAATTATATTTTTAAATAACTTTAGTCATTTGCTTTCAGCCAATTTTAATATATTAATTAAAATTAATTTGTGATAGCTTTAGGGATGCATAAAAAGAATGACAAAAGGGGCTGCTCAGAGAACTGTCTGCTCTTCCAGAGGACCTGGGTTCAAAGTCCCAGCAACCACATGGTAGCTCACAGTCCTCTGTTACTTTTCTTCCAGGGGATCCAGTGTTGCATGGACACTACACACATGTGTTGAACATACATACATACATACATACACACATACATGGAAGCAAAGTACCTATGCATATAATAAAATATATATTAATTTTTAAGAACAAGAGTGTAGAAATATTAAGATGGTAATAACAGCAGATGAATGCATGCCTTTTCATCTACCTTTTCATCTACCTACTCAAGTAAGTACACTTGGTTCTCTATATGTCTGTGGGTTCTACACCTGTGATTTCAATCAATCACAGATCAATAAAAATGCATCTACATTGCACGTGAAAAGACTTTATTTCTGATTATCATTTCCCAAACAATACAGCACAACACACATAGCATACCCAATCTAGTGTACAGCTTCAAGTATCCATGAGAATGTGTACCATCTACAACCAAATACTTCATGCAATAGAAGGGAGTCGGGCATTCACGTTCTTGAGCATCTGTGAGAATTCTGGGCCGTTTTCTGTGGAACCCGAGGACTGACTATGCTCTTGTCTCTGACATCTGATGATATAGAATGATAAGGAACCCAAGTCACATGCCTAGCAGGCAAAGAGAAGCTCGAATAGACCCATCAACCAAACTTGTGAATTCTATTGTCCCTTCTAGTCTAATATGATTGATGTTAAATTGAGATATCTCTGGGATATGAGTGTAGGCATAAGGGGACATAAAGAGAGAAGGAGAGGGACTTTCTTTTTTTTATAACCAAGGGCCAGCACGTCAGTTGTGGCTTTCTTTCATGTGGACCACATGGAGAATCTGTGTGGTAGAACATGCCTCTATGCTTTGCACAAGCTCCCCTCCCTTCCAACCTACACTTACTGACAGTGAAAGTTTCCCATCCCCATCCCTGGACCCTTGCAGACTTTCTTGTTTGTTCACATGAATCCCCAGCACTAAGCCAGCCATAAGCAATCTGCCTGTCATGCACAGTCCACAGTCATAAGGGATCTCCCTTTACATTCAAACTACAGACTTCTGAGAGGTATCCCCTGAAAGCCTGAGATAGGAGGTTTGTATTTCACAGACAACTTTACCTGGTTTTAAAAGGTACCATAAGTGTTATGGATATAGATTAGAAATACACACCTCATTTTTTTAAACCAAGATTTTTGTTACTTTAAAAACACACATACACACACACAAACACACACACCACACAAAACACACACAGGTGCACAGACACACAGATAAACATGAATACGGATACATACACATGTACATACAAACACATACATACACAATTGAACACATACACACAACACATGCATACAAACACACACACAAATACACATACAAACACATACACAAATACACACAGACACACACAAACAGCACACATATACATACAGATACACACATAAATAAACACATACACAAATGAACACATACACGCACACACCACACACACATACAAACACAGACACAAATACACATATATAAAAACACACAAACACAGACACACATACAAACAACACCACATATACACATAGATACATACACAAATGAACACATACACAACACACACATGCTCACACAGATACACACATAAACACAAACACACATACATACAAACATATACACAAATGTACACACATACAAATATATATACAAATATACACAGACACACGCAAATATACACATACAAACACACACACAAACACGCACACATACACTAGACTTGGGCTTGGAAAACCAGAGAATATCTTTAACCCGAGAAGCCAAAATATCACAGAGCTGCAGAGCCTTGAGGGAGAATCTGTTTGAGCTGAGTGGTCTTCTGTGTGATGGGATTGGGCTGCCTTGCTTAGTCTCTGCATCTGGACCGCGCATACTCCGCTGCTCTAATACGTGTCTCCCCTTTCCAGGCGTATTTACCCTCTTCTATGTCAGTAACCAGTTTCGGACTTTCCCCTTCTCCATCAAGGACCAGTTCATAATATTCTACAGTGGCGTGAGAGGAGCAGGAAGCTTCTCCCTTGCATTTTTGCTTCCTCTGTCCCTTTTTCCTAGGAAGAAATTGTTTGTTACTGCAACTTTAGTGGTTACATACTTTACTGTATTTTTTCAGGTTGGTAGATTTCTTTCCTATTTAAAATCAATAGATTCTTTCATAGCTATATATTAAACTTGTAGGATGTAAGTAAAGGTGCTGTATCTGGTTTTTAGAACTCTGGTTGATCCTCTAAAATAGATTCAAAAATACTTAGAGGCCTTAGTTCATGGTAAAATTTTAACTTCTGAAATTTGTTGCCTTTGAGTTGATACAACATATTAATCAAAACGTTCCCAGGTGAGGAGTCAATGATTATTACTCTGTTTATTATGGAAAATCAGATTATTAATCTGTTTATTATGGCCCCTGATACTTGATAAAACAAAGTTTTGATTTAGTGAAGTGAGTTCTTAATGAGCCAATAAAGATTTATTTAAAAAAAAATCAAGATACTGTATTAAAATAAATTATAACGTCTATTTTGTTGGAGTATGTAGAAGAACTAAGAACTAAAGTAAGTTTGATGCATCTAATTACATGGGTGCTAGAAACAAATGGATAGGAATTGGGCTTTTTATAGTTTTGACAATAGATCTTTTTTTCTCTATAGTAGCAATGCTCCCCTCAGCAAACCCTTTACTTTGTTATCTATGTTACAGGGAATGACAATTGGCCCACTGGTCAGGTACCTGGATGTCAGAAAGACCAATAAAAAAGAATCCATCAATGAAGAGCTTCACATCCGTGTAAGTTAACCGGTCCCTTTCTGATAAATTGATACAATGTTTCTTTCCCGTTTTCCATGAGAGCCTTGAGGAGACTGTGTACCTGTCAGGAGACTCACTGCCTCTTTCCTTCCAGCTCCATTAAAAGGGACTGCACTTTTTTTTCTTTCTATTTCTACTGTAAGGAATAAATGCAATTGTGGTGGCTTCTAACAATGCAAGTGTATTATCTTAGAGTTCTGGAATTAGGTCCCACTAGTGGTATTTCAGTGCTATACTCTTTTTTGGTGGCTCTGGGGAAGAATCTTTGTCTCTTTCATCCTCTGTAGGCTTCCTATATTGTTGTCATCTGAGGATGAAAGCCAGGGTCCTGCACATGGTAGACAAATACTGTGCTGAATTTTTATCTGGAAAATCCCAAGGTAGCTCTGTTCTGAAGGTCTTCAGCAGATCTAATTAGGTCACCCAGATTGTCCAGGATCTTCCTCCTTGTTTAAAGCGATTGATGATGAGTTCTCTCAGATCCTCAGAATACAGTCACAGCAACATAGAAATTAGCATTTGATTAGATAACTGGGGATTTGCCTAATCAAGTTAACACCCCTGAAGGATAGTGCAATGCTAATGTTCAACATGGCCCTAGTGGATGCTGAAGACATTGTTTCTCACGAATATGGCTCCTACTTGTCTGTTTGAGTTCAACATGGTATTAAAACCATAACATTCAGGATGACGTCCATGAATAGACACAAGAACTAATGTGTAGAAAGGCATACCAGCATGCAGATGTATGTACACACCCATGGGCATGTTTATGCACACACTCTTGCATACACAACCATGCCACACACATATCTATGCATATATGCACACACATATGTACAAACCCATGCATATATGCATGTACACACTCTGGCACACATTCAGGAAACACACACACATACATGTATACACACATGTACACATACCCATGCACACATGCAAGCACACACAACACACATGTCTATACTTACGAATTCACGTATGAACACACACATGCACACATGTGCATAGAAAGTGTTCACCAAAATGGCTGTATACAAGCAATGGCTGGGAAGCCTTGTCATTGGAACTGCTCCAGAGACTCAATCTCAGTGGGATGATTCAACTAGACCATTTTCTTTGTGACTTCTACCCCATAGGGATCCTACTTCTGATGGTTTTAATGCTGTAGAGATGGATGACATGCTCATGTGTTAGTCTTGAATATTATACAAATAGACACTTGAGGAAATAAAGTCATCTAAATTCCAGGAAATCAAAATAACAAATTTTAAATTTATTTGAGACTATTTAACAGACTAGGACAGAGAATGTTAAAAACCATGTTAATACTTTTAAACTGATCATACATTTTTGTCCATAGTCTTATCGCCTTGTTTAGAGAAATTAGCAACCTGTCTTTAAGCGGAACTCCAGCATTTCGCTTCTGCCCTACTTATTTTCCTTTCTTACACGGTTATGCCTAAGGCTGACTCTACTGGTACAAGTCTTTAATGCACCACTTGAAGATCAGAGGCAGGTGGATGTCTGTGAGATCAGGCCACCCTGGTCTATACAGAGAGACTCTGTCTCGGAAAATAGAATACAGTAGGCCAATTAAGGGTTCAAATAATAAGTTTTCAATTTTTCCAAATCAAAACAGAAACCAGCATAAACCTGAATAAATTTTAATTTGAATAATTTATAGATCTATTTATAAGCATTTTAAAATTATATCTTCTCCAAAATTCTTCTAAGCCATCATAAACAAAACAAATGTGGAATTGTGCGTTGAACGGTAAATTCCAGACTAAAGGATTGAATTTTTAGGATGAAGATGAAGATCTTATATTGGTTTGTTAGTGTGAATCCACTGGGTATTTAGCCTTTGCCTCCCTCAAACTTCTTATGATGTTCACACATTATATGTCTGATGTGGAAAAAAAATGAAGAATATAAACAAATGTACTTATGATAAAAGAACATCTAAAGAATAATGTTTTGGAAACTAGAAATGTGATTTTCTTTTCACAATGAAAGTAATAGCTAATGATTACAATTTTCCTCCACATGATTTCAGTAATAAGAAATTTCTAGATCTTCCCAGAAAAATATTATTCAAACCAAGTGCCAGGTACCCTATTTTTATTGTATTTGATTCATATTATCAGTCTGCAGAATCTTCCAATAAGGAAGAGCAATTGAATTTCTATAAAAGGCATGACATATTCCAGGGATATGACCAGAGTGCTACAGTAGAGGTTTATGCTCAAGTAAATTAAAGCCTTCCTTAGCCTCCAAAGCTTATAGTGTGTGTGTGTGTGTGTGTGTGTGTGTGGTGTATGCCGTTTAGAGTTCATATTTTCATATTTCTCTAGTATTTCATCTACTTCATCTTCTTATGTTTGCTTTGGCAGCTTATGGATCATCTGAAAGCTGGGATTGAAGATGTGTGTGGACAGTGGAGTCACTACCAAGTGAGAGATAAGTAAGCAGGGTAGGGTTCCATTACCTAATAATGGATCCTTGAGGCTGGCTTCTTGAAGAATAGTGGGCCAGGAAGATGAAGGACCTAGGAGTTACACTATACAGGAATCAGCTGGACATGCCCAGCATGGGAAATGAGAGGTCTCAAGAAAGAGCCGTAGAGGTGGGGCAGGTTGGTTCAAATTGGAATCCCACAAGAAATGGTAGAAACTAGAAAGTGCCTCCCAGCACTCATAAAAGTCAGTCAACTATGTGACCAACTTTATGAAGTTGTGCAGGACTTTAGTGACTCACTTAGGGCCTGGAGAAACCCTAGCTTGAGATTTCTAAGATTTAATCATACACTGATTCTTCTGAGAGCCCAGAGCCTTCTCGTTACCAGACCCTACATTTTGAATGGTTTCTTTTAGTCCTGAGAAAGAAAAACGTGGCTGGTCACAGATGGTAAGACATCGTCAGGTAGTTAGACATCAGCAGGTAGTTAGTCATCAGCAGGTAGTTAGAAGCTACCTTGTGGGCATGTGTGCAATTATATGAAAGGCATGGAGAGAAGCAGACTGAACATGCAGATGATGAGGAAATGGGAGAGCAAATGAAGCCAGGAAGAAGTGAACAGAGAGGATGGGAGGGGAGCAGGAGGAATCAATGTGACAGGAAGGGCCTGGCACATCAAGAGGACAATGGCAGCCACAAGAGTTGGCAAGCACAAGGTCAAGACAGACTGCAAGAGAAATGTCAAGTACATTGTGAAGATGGGTTTGGGAGAGCTGATTATGGAGGGTTGTAGAAGAATTTTAGTATCTCATGACAAAGGTCAGAGGGTCAAGGGGTGACCTATTTGAGAAGATCGGGTGACTTGAAAAGAAAAAATGACAAAGCTCAGGAGGACAGCCTACCTTACTCTGAGAGGACTTAACTGATGGTGCTTGCTTACCTCATGGTCCAGGGGAACAAACCCTACATAATAAGCCCACATTCCAGGAAGTTACGTGCCCCATCAAAAACCAAAGCACACAGAACAACTGCCCCTTTGAAAGTGAAATAAGTGGAAGCCTTGAAAATTGTGACTCCAGAGAGGCTTTTAACGTCTTAAGGAATCACTGCGTGTGTGCAGCTTAGGCTAATGGTCGACCAGAAGTTCAAGGCGATAGTCAGAGCTGCCATTAGAGTTGGGCCTATTCAGATCGTCTATTATTTAGACTGTTGAAGTGATGTGTGTGTGTGTGTGTGTGTGTGTGTGTGTTGGGGTGGGGGGTAGTTGTCTTCTTTAATTGGCAGGATTCAAAGTGACCTGAACCACAATGAGGCAGAACTACCCTCTAACTAGCAACCATATTAAACTTACAGGGTTCCGACTGAATAGATCAACATTACTGTAAGTGCAGCTGTGGCTGTCAGGAGCTCTTAGGAGGCAATGCTTTCTCAAAAGCCTCAGCCGACTCAATTGTTTTCTTATAGTTGAAGCTGAGTGGGACTAGGCTACCCTGACTTTTCTTATGCACACTTTCTGCCCTGATTGCACCTTGTCTCTTTTTTTTGTTTAGTTGATTTCATTGTATTTGGGTCAAAAGGCTATTATTTGCTATTAAAAAAAAAAAAAACACACACACAAATGCTTTGATTTAAAAAAAAAATGTGTTCATATGTAGCAGATTTTAGGCATTGCCTTGATATTTTTCAGAGTAGAATTAAGTTGACGTTTGTTTAAAGAAGAAAAAAAAATAAAGATGTTGGTCTTCATGTTTAGGTTCAAGAAGTTTGACCATAGATATTTACGGAAAATTCTAATCCGGAGGAACCTGCCAAAATCAAGCATCGTTTCTTTGTATAAGAAACTGGAGATGAAGCAGGCCATTGAGATGGTAGAGACCGGAATACTGAGCTCTGTGGCTTCTCCGGCATCCTATCAGTGAGTTCCATCTGCCTTTTGATCTAGACTTTTAATATCTGAATTTCAAGGCTAAGTCCTGGCTCCGTTTGAAACAAGTAGCAAACAGGAAAGAGGGGAAAGATAGAGGTGGCAGTTAACATTCTATACTGTAAGAAATACCTGAGTTAGTCTGTTTAGTACCTCATGGTATGGGGGTTTCAATAGATGACCTGTTGGCGATTTGTGGCATATTATGATCATCGTTATGGCAAAACTATTCATCTGATGGAAGAGGAGATGGATGTCCCAATGTGTCATTCAACAACAGGCACCCAAAGGCCTAAAACTCTCCCACTGGATACCATATCATAATGGTCCCTCATTTCCCAGTAGTGCTATGGGCTGCAAACCAAAGAATTATGACATGGGCTTTAGCTATGAGGAAGGAATTATAATTTTCTAAATCTTTGTGCTTTGCCTCAAGCAGTTTCACCAGTTTGGGAGAATTACAAAGTTGCTTTCTTCAGGTAAAGTCATAGACAGGCAGGATATTTTATAAAATTTCTTCCTTTTCTTCTTGATTAGAAACTTCTTCCCTACATGCTCCGTCCACATGATTCTGTGGTTCTGTTTCTTCTACTGTTGTATTTTGTGAAAGCTTTATTTTTTTTTCCTTATGACTTCCATGGGGAGAGGTATCAGCTGTCTGGGATGCTGACTTGGATTTGGGGTATACATCTATCCTCATGTGTTACTACAATGAAATATATGAACCAGGTTACTTATAAAAGGGCAGGGAGGGTAGTTTGGGCTTAGAGTTTTGGGAGTTCCAGTCTCAGGTCAAGTCCTTGGGCCTTTGATAAGGACAGAGTGGGAGAGGCATTACTAGAGTGAGTCCCCTTTGAGATCACACTTCCAATGACCTAAAAGCCTCTTGCTAGGGGACACTGTATAAAGGCCCACAGGAACTTCCCAATACTACCACCCTGGAAACTAAGCTTTTACACGTGGACCTTTGAGAAAGACTTCCTTTAAACCATGGCAGGGAGGATATGAGGTGGCTTAATAGGTGTGTTAGCTTATGGGCTTCAGATAGAGTCTACCTGAGATTGTGAGACTCATCTTGAATCCACAAGAGCAGCTTGGAATTGCTGTCTGGCTTCCAAGCAAGAAGAAGACAATATGAGTCAGAATCCATGTGGAGGCAAGGCATGGGGAGATGCCTTATTTGGTGTGAATCTTCTACCATCTGCTAACCAATTGTCCCCAGAGCTGGATATTTTTAAAAACTGCTTTAATTCTGTGACATTTTATAACAGTTCCTTCAGTATTTCAAGATTTAACCCCTAAAGATGCCCAGCTTTTTTCTGAGCAATGACTTATAGGTTGCAAATGTTAATCACAGCATATATTTAGGGAAAGGATGTTGCAGGCCCCCCCCCCTTCGTCTTCTTTAGCTAATGACACTTGATCATGAGCTTCAATTATGCCTTCACATCAGGACAGTAGATTGAGAACAGAGCTAAGAATAGATACCAATAAAATTGTCACAAACTGCCAGAGTGTTATTTCACAGGTAACACCTCCCCCTTCACCTGCTAATGAATCAGAAACACCAGTGTCTTCTCATATAGCCAGGGAAACAGGTAAACAAGTGTCCCCAAAGGCGCCCAGTCTAAACGGAAAGCCTTCTACCTTATTTATCTATGGGATTGTTTTCAGTGGCTTGTTTGTTTGTTTTGTGCTGCCCATTACGTAACTAAAAGGAGACGCTTGATGCTAAAATGGGAATGTGCTACCAAATGTTTATTGGCAATGCTGCCTAGAGCCACAGTGGAGCCAGAGGTTGACTAGAAAAACCGGGAGGGCAGATTCTGTTTTCATTCACTGTGTTGCTATTTTATCCTTCTAAGTCTCTGTCTCTCTCTGTCTCTCTCACTCTCTGTCTCTCTCACTCTCTGTCTCTCTCACTGTCTTTGTCTCTCTCTGTTTTTCTCTTTGTCTCACTGTCTATGTCTTTCTCTGTCTCTCTCACTGTCTCTATCTGTCTGTCTTTGTCTCTCTCTGTGAGTGTGTGTGTGTGTGTGTGTGTGTGTGTGTGTGTGTGTGTGCTATGTTTTATTTCACTTTTTAAGACAATGCCCTCAAATCCTACATTTGACCAAGGTTTCTGGCTAACTCCTTATACTTTGTACCTTAGCTCATGGCCTGTCTGTTAGGCACCTAGTATGTGTGCTAAACACCATGAACACTGTCCTAGGTCCTGCCCTTCCTGGCCCTAGACATGGACAAAGCATGCCCTTAACAGAAGAGACCTCACAGTACATTATAATAAAGAATAAAAATCAATGTGAGTATAGGAGCAGTGTGTGTCACATGACCTCCTGCTGCATGGCCTACCCATCAAAGGATGTACTGTAGTTAATGCAGAGGCAGTGAAAGGCTGGACAACTCCAGACAGACCAAAACCACTAGAAACTTCCTTAAGCACTTTGCACCCTACTTATATGATCACTCGGTCTGGGAATGTTCGGGTGCTTATCTCTTATCTCTGGCTAGAATCTCATCTATGTTTCAGTCTATTGGGCTAAAACATATTTTGAACTTCTGTACAGCATGACGACGTATTAGCCATAAGTATCTGCTTCAGACCCGACCACAAAGCTATTTTTAAGCTGGTTTTGCTTGGCACACTCCCCTCCTCTCTCTGAGTCAATCATTTCTTCAGACTGTGATTTAAGATCCCTAGGAGTCTCACAGGTAAGAGATTTTTTTTCCACCTCATATATCCCAATCAAGCAAGTTCACCGGAGTGAGAAAGATTTTTTTTTTTTTTTTTTTTGCTAAAGTCGGTGTTGAATACGGTTTTAGTATTTAACTTATATTTATTTGATCTCAGTAGAAATCTGTAGGACACCAAGAAAAAAGGAAATCCTCTCCAGAGATCAAAGTAGCTGATTCCTAAAACAAAATGGAACAAAACAAACAGAACACAAACCAAGCCTTCACACAATAATAGGAAAAAGCTGCGCACTCAGCCGCCTCTCAGGATCCAGTAGGAGAGGAGAAGAGACAAATGCACATATAGCTTTGCTTTATGAGTTTAAGCAATTGTCAGGCAACTGTTTAGTTTCTGAGTCCTGGAGCCTTTGGGAGAAGGCTGGTGCAGCATGGAGGCTGCTTCTGTGGCATCCCGTTGTTCTCCTCCTGCCATAATATTTTATAGTAGCACTTATTTGAATTCCCCAAACTTCCCTATGGGAGATCTGGAATATGCACTTCTATTGTTATTTCAAATATAGAGCTATCTATCTCACACTGGACTTGTAAACTGTTGGAGATTACAAAACAATAGCAATTCAGCGTGCTAGGTGTTGAAGCTTGCAGGCTTGTGTGGTGGCTCAGTGGGTAAAGGTTTGTGCTGCCAAGCCTTCTGATGACTTGAGTTTGATCTTCTGCACCCACATTGTAAAAGAAGAGAACCAACTTCTGGCCTCTAAAGTTCACCATTGCACGTGTGCACCAGCACACATATCCACACACACACACGCAGTGGATACGAAAATGTAATACAGTTCTTTTTTTGCAGTTTGTGTAGGGTTGAAAATACAGCTCTGTTGCTATAGTACCTGCCTATCATGTGTAAAGCCTTGAGTTCGATTCCCAGTACCACGCTGCGTGTGGTGGTGCAGCCTGTAATCTCAGCACTTGGGAAGCAGAGACAGGAAGAGCAGAAGTTTGAAGCCAGCCTGAGCTACACAAAACCTTGTCTCAGATACACTGATAATTTTATAGAGATTAATATTTTAGGTATTAAAATAGCCATAAATTACCAGGTAACTAGCTACCTATATAATCTCAAATTATTCTATGTCTAAACTCTGAAGAGTCCAGGCATGCCATGCTCTTTTGCTTTTTAAATCATGTGTATGTGTGAATGTCTGTGTGTGGGCAGTGCTCCTGGAGACCTGCGGCATCTACTTCCCCTAGAGTTGAAGTGCATGGTGGGAATTGAATGCAGGTCTTCTGCAAAAGTACTATGTTCTCTTAATTGCCAAGTCCTCTCTCCAGCTTCCTGTCTGTGTGTGTGTGTTTTTAATAATTAGGTAAATTTATTGTAGTTTAAAAACTCTTTTAATCAACTTCACATTGACGGGATTAAGTTCTTATACCACCATTCTGACAGACAACTATGTGATGTAGTTTCTGACGTAAATTCCAAGATAAAATATCATGTATCTTGTAAGCCACACTTCACTCATGCTAGAGTTGGATGTTTAAGTGACCTTTCAAAAGGATGCAAGACAGACATGCAGACAGAGTAACTCATGAGGAACACTGTATGCGGCAGCCATATAGACAGAGTGTTTCCTGAGGAACACTGCATGCAGCCATGCAGACAGAGTAACTCATGAGGAATACTAACTGCAAACCGCAAGGACCACCAGTCACCCCTTCGAGCTCTAGTCATGAAGAAGTTCATGACTGGACTATTGAAAGATTTATTTTTCTCAAGGAATTAGGGCCCAGTAGTTGACCTTTTGATATCCTTAACTATGGTGTGAACATAATGCTTGTTGGGTCTCACAATTGCTGTAAAGTCTCTTTACATGGGTGTAGCATCTCATGAAAGGAAGGAAGGGAGAAAGACAGCAGGAAGTAAAGAATTCATGACAAATGTGAACCTTGTATTCAGATGCTATTGGATTTAGATTTCCTTGTTTTATATTAGCAACTGTGATCCCCTTTACCTATAAGAAATGAATGCTCCAGAGAAACGGGTTTTACCTTTTATATTCTGAATCACTGGTCCTTAAGGTCTCCACTAATACTGTTTTCTAAAGGTGATGTCTTTCTTGCACCGATGATGTGAGTATTTCAGGGATAGCTGTGTCCCTGAAGTGACATAAAGACAACCCCAGGCATCACCTAGTTCCAGCAAAACAGTGTTTTTGTATGGCTGTAGCTGCCACTTATTAGTGTGAGTCAGAGGGAGGTGCAGCTGTGCGAATCCTGTGCTACTCACTTCAGCCAGCAACCCAAGAGGACTTTAATTAAGCCTGGTTCTTCCTGGAGTGGTCAATTATAAGCTGGTGCAAATGCCAGATCTGATGCTGTATCAAGTTTCACCTGCCATTTCCTTTATCACTGGTTTTTTTCTTTCTATTTGTTTTGTATGAATATAGAACATAGAAATGTTTGACTAGCTGGTGTTTCTGTTTAGTAATCCATTTTACACACACACACACACACACACACACACACACACACACACACACACACACACTGGTGGAATGTATTGTTCAGATTGTGTGAGCAGGTGTACCTAAGTCAGAATAAATTTTTTTGGAGGACATTCACACACTCATCAAAGTCACTAAATTTCAGTCATTTTATAGAAACGGTGTTGAACATTATGCTGATAGCAATTGATAAAGCCTGGGTATACCATAATACCCCATATAAAAGAGCTTTATTTTATCAATTGCACATTACATCCAAAGCACTTTTATTGTTAAATGGTTGGAAGGTTTGTGGGGCAATACTTCAAACGTCGGCTGTATTGAAATTAATGATTCATTCCTGTGGTTAATTATCCTGACAACTTGGAAGAAAGATATTGAAGCCATCAGTACCTTTATTATTCAAAGAAGTGAACAGAGACTGGTAAAGTAAAAGCTTCATGGGCAGTAACAGCGTGTTAGGAAGCCAGACTGTGTCGGAAGGCAGACTGAACCTTCAGCTCCTTGTAGTTAAATGCCTGTTCTAGAGCGAATGTATATTTCCAGTGTAATGAAAAGGTTTTTCTCAATTAATGACACTAGATTGTAATCAAATACATCTGTCACTTGAGATTTCTTTTTCATAGCTAGGTCTTAGCTTTGAAATCCCAGAGGACAAACGGGCATTGATTGCTAACCTGGCCCTGATGCTAGGTTTTAAAGTCTTTGGATGCTCAGTGCCTCAGCTGGGTTGACCTTCAGGGCACAAATAGTTTGATTCTGTTTGTAAAATGTGATTCTCCGTTCTTGATTATCCTTTAACCAAAAATAAGGTCCTGCCCTAGTTTTGTTTCTGTTGCTGTGATTTAAAAAACAAACGACTAAAACAAAACAAAACAAATGCCTGATACTAAGCAATGTAGGGAGACATTGTTAGTTTGGTTCACAGTTCTACATCAAAGTCCATCATTTTGGGAAAGTCAAGGCAGAAACCTGAAACAACTAATCACATGACAGTCAAATTAGCCAAGAGAAGGCAATCGTGCAGCATAAGTGTTTTATTATCTTTGTCTGCCCTGACACAGCCCAGGGCCCTGGACCAGGAATAGTGCCTGCACTTTCAGTCTGGGTCCTCCTCCATCAGTTAAGGCAGTCAAGACAATCTTCCACAGGTTTGTCTACAGTAACGCTCTCTTCATACATGGTTCTAGGTCATTTCAAACTGACAATTAAAACTACCCATTATAGGCCCTTAACTACACAAATACCAGAGAACTTTACTCATGTAACCTTAAAAACCCAACATATCACTGAGACTCAAAGTGAAGTGGTGTGGATGGTGTTGGTCCCTGAACTGTGTGTTGCCTATCTGAGCACCGGGCTAACAATGACAGCCACACAAACCTTTGATTTGGTGTTTTGTTTTATTTCTACATTTTATGGCATCATTTCCTAAAATTGATTTTATTGTATTTTATAAATTAGATGGTAGTCACGACCTTGCTGAGTCCGCTTTAGAAATTGGTCATAATAATAACCACATGGAAACTTTAAGGGAGCAATATTTTTAAATCTGTAAGTCAAAACATATGTTTGGACTTAATTGATTTGCTAGGGTAGCAAGAAGAATTATGTACGCATATAATCCTGGAATTTAGGAATTCCTCCAGGCTGGAGCAAGGCCCAAAATTTCTTCATGGCACTTCTTGCCCAGACAGAAAAATAATGCCTTTTCACCACTGTTGTTTCCAGGCCTGAGAGGATACAGAGAATCAAGCGGCTTTCTCCTGAAGATGTGGAGTCCATGAGGGACATTCTCACAAGAAACATGTACCAAGTTCGGCAAAGAGTATGTGTGAACCCTATGCACCGCCTCCTGCCCTACTTTACCTTGCCCCTACCAGGTCTTCAGGTCTTGTTTACACTACCCTCCCTGAAGTAGCCTCTGTGCTGTGTTTGGAGAAGGGAAAGCTAGCTGTCAGCTGTGAGGCTGGCACCAGTGGCCTTAGAATAAATGCAAATCCAATTGCTGGCTGTAGGGGTCAGGCTGCCCCAGCCCTGCAGCTAAAGCATTCAGAACCCATAGATCTGCCTGTCCTCAAAGGGAAGACAGATGCAGCCATCCTCCTGTAGTGAAGAAAAGATGGCACCAGGATCCTGACAGCCATCAGGTTATCCAGTGGGGTCAACTATATTAAAAGTTAACCAACAGAGCTTATTGGATCAGGATCAGGGTGCTATATTGCTAAAAGCAGGACTATGGGGGAAAATACTGGCATCTTGGTGTTTTGGTCTGGAAATCGGTATGGTCTCTTCATTAGTCTTTAGCAAAGGGTCTGAGTTAATGACAGGTAAATCATCATCATCATCCCTGCAGAAGCCTTTTCAAGTCTGATGGCTCATTTGTCCATCCTGTCTCTTGTCTATGATTAAATATGTCTCTTGTGAGGGTTTCTGTTCTTGGTAATGCCATAGATCATGCTTTGGATGAGGTTAAGAAACTGTCTAAGCTCTTCATTCTCAAGTAGATGCTGGGATTAGCAAACTTGTCGATCGGATTGAGTCAAGGTTATAAGACACATGTAAGTTAAGAGTTCTCTGCTGAGCTTCTGCCTGGTGTTCTTTCTAAGACTCCAGACTTACACAGACAGTGAGGGTCAGTGGTCTGAAGTTTCGCGTCAGAAATGTTCTTGACTAAGGGGCTCATGTCAGAAAGGCTGAAGGAATACAGGTCAGCTCGGTGACAATGTTCTCACTAAATGCTATGGCTTTAACATCATTCCAAGCGAAACTGTTTCACATTTCACCTTCACTAAGTAGATAAGAACTTCCTGGTGTGGAGAGTGGCTAGCTTAGTGAGAGAGCCAGGTCCACTGAGTACCTGGCACTCAGTGTTTTCTCCGTCTTCATGATATGGGGAAGGAGGTTAGAGTTCTGAAACTCCAATACATTTTGAAATGGCCCACTGCCCACATTCTCTTTTCTCGGATGGAGAGGAAAAATGGGTGGGTTGTTGGGTTTCTGTCAACTTGACACAAACCAGAGACATCTGGAAAGAAGGAACCTTGATTTCAGGCTTGCTTTCATCATGCTGCCTGTAATAAAGTCTTGGGGAACATTTTCTTGATTGGTGATTGGAGTGGGAGGGCAAGATAGCCACCTTCTTCTATTGCCTGGTCTTCAGCATCCTCTCTTCTGAGCTATGCGACATTTCTTGCTTCCTTCCTTGAATTTATTGCCCACATTCATTAAAGGGTTCATTGCTAAGCATTAAGTAGAATCAAATCAGAATGGGATCAGTGAGCAGGGTACAATGATAGGCTGCAGGTACCATTTTGCCTCTACTTTGAGTTTGTTGGAAATAGACCTCACCAGTCCCCTTCCCCATTAATCCATACTGACAAATGCCATTGAGGAAAAGCAGGAGGAAAGGAGGAAAGGGTTTATTTGGCTTACATGTCCCAGTCACAGTGATCACTGAGGGATGTCAAAGTGGGACTCAAACCGAAACAGAGGCGGGAATCACAGAAGGGGCGCTGCTGCTTCCTGGCTCAGTTCCCTGGCTTCCTTAGCCTGTTTTCTTATACCACCCAGGACCACATGCGTAGGGAATGGCACTGCTCACAGTGGGTTGGTCCTTCCACATCAATCATTAATTAACAAATTGCCCTAAAGACCGGGGGTTACAGGCCATATGATAAAGGCAGTTCTTCAACTGAGCTTTCCCCTTTCAAGGTGTCTCTAGTTTGTATCATGTTGACAAAACAACCACCAACCATTCAAACAACCCACCAACCAAACGAACAAAAAACCCTAACAACACACCTGTTTTTTTCCACTACCTCAAGCATTTCTAGGGTTATGAAAGTCTTCTACTTCTTCAAAGGAAAATCTCCTGGAAATGCTACCCCGAACATCTGATTATCCACTGTGTATAGTGGATGGTCTACTGCTTGAGGGATTGATATGAAGACTATAGAGGTCATCTGTTGTCCTTGCATCTGGACAGTAGGAGCAGGACTGATGGCTGGAGACATTTATCACTGTGCATAATTTAGAAGAGTCTGTCGTGGGGCTTAGTAGTCATGTCTGGGCAGGGCCAGAAAGAATATAGGGTCTGATTCTGGCCTATCCTAAGCTATAGTTGATAGGAAAGTGTGCTGGTTCCACTCTGATTCTGGACACATCTTTTAAAAACACTTCCTTTTGGTGTGTCTAAGATAGAATATACATGGGTGGGGGAGTTGAAGGTCTAATTCTGGAGATTCCCAGTGGCACAACTACAGAGACAAGGAGCCCCACAACATGGAGGGATGGAGACAGAAAGGCACACCCCAAACGTATCAAAGAATAAAGCCCAGCCCAGAGTCTAAGGAAGTGGTTCTCCTAATGCTACAACTCTTTAATACAGTTTTTTTTATGTTGTGGTGACCCCCACCCATAAAATTATTTTCATTGCTACTTCCTAACTGTAATTTTGTTACTGTTATGAGTCATGATATAAATATCGAATAACCCTGCGAAAGGGTTGTACGGAAGTATGCATTTCTATGTTCATTTCTTATCTCCGGTGATTATCTGATGGCATCTGAGAGCATGTTTCCCCAACAGACACCTGGCTGGAAGATAAGGTCTTCACACCTGGCAGGTGATGTGTGGCTTGTTGCCACCTCTCCTTACCTGTGCTTGCTGTGTTTGACTGTGAGTGGATCTTTTCCTGGGATTCCTCCTACCTTCCCTCTGAGTTGGTTAGTCATTTCTACCCCTCACTCCTGCACTTATCCCAGGGTAGAAGCTACTACTTCTACTGGGCAGCAGGCTCAGTCCAGTGAGCCTGTCCCATCAATGCGAGAGTAAGTGCCCTTCCCCATACCTCCCCAGTGATTCTAACATCTTATCTCACTTGAATGTACAGGCGAACGTCCCTGTCTACTTGGCTCCCCCAGATGGCTGTAAGCCTTTGGAAGACCTAAATTTATAATTATTCTTTTTTAATCCCCTGCTTGCTATAGCTCCTAATAGAATATCCATCTTTTTGTTATTGAAGCAATTATCTTTTTAAAAAAAGCCACGAACTAGTGGAGGACACAGGCAACAGTGACCTGATCCAGCAGAGCTTTGCAGTTTATCAGCACACACACACATATCACCGACTCCAGGAAATCAGACATTCACTGATGAACTTGAGCGAGCATCAGTGGGGATAAGAAGTTCCACTTAATCAAACATATGTTTATGGCTAGATATTGGCCTGTTATCCATGAGAGCTTTCCATTGGCTTGAGGTGAAGGCAAGAAAGAAAAGTCATTTAAAATTTGTCAGGCTGTCCTTTCTTGCTCTGGTCTGTAAGTTAACAAGTATTTTCATTGGGAAACCTCTCCCTCTCTCCCTCCCTTTGCCCCTCCCCCACGTGTGTGTGCATGTGTGTGTGTGCATATGTGTGTGTGTATGCGTGTGTGTGTGTGTATAGTCTTTAATTACAAGCAGAAACTTTGTGGAAATTTCAAAATTAGTTTTGATGTTTTTCTTATCCATTACATTTAATGGCTTAGCACTGAAAATAATCTTGGAAAGAATGTGACTGTTCAGGACAGCCACAGTGTGTGAGTGCCATAGGGAAGATTGGGGGTAGAGATAGAGTTGCTTCACCATTCACAGTCATAGCCAGGCCCGAGAGTCCTGAGTCTTTTTGCAGCCTTACTCCCACCCCACTGAAGCTTGCTCAGTCATGCTAGAGGCAAATCTGAGCTCATGCTACCTACTCTAGCTGTCTCAGACTCCACTGGAGATAACCCTGGAGTTATTACCTGACTATTATTATGCTTTACCTACAGACCCTGTCCTACAACAAATACAACCTCAAACCCCAAACGAGTGAGAAGCAAGCCAAAGAGATTCTGATTCGTCGCCAGAACACCTTGAGGGAGAGCATGCGGAAAGGCCAGAGTCTGCCCTGGGGAAAGCCGGTATGTAAGGCTATCACTAAATAACTGGGCCTGTCCTTGGGAGTACTACTTACTCAGACTTCACTTGCTACCAGAGAGATGAAAAAGCCTTAGGGGGCAACAAAGCATCCCCCCTCCTCTGGATCCAGGACTCTAGGGACTCAGGCATCTGTGAATGAAATATATTAGGGAGATGTTTTCCAAGGTATATTAGTGAATCCAAGTGGTCCCTGAGATGAGTCTACACACTAGGAGCCATGGCGGCCAAGCTCTGAATCTTCTGGAGCTCCTCCTCAGATGAAAGCTTCTAGGCCTCTCAAAAGCTTGTCTAGAAGGATTTGCTTCTGCCTAGGCTTTCAAGCCCCCTCTTCATATCACCAGTGAGCACATGGCATCTTACTAGCTAAGGCTGTATCATGCTCATCACACAGGAACTCCTGGGTAGAACAGACTCAAAGGCTGATCCTCAGTGGGGCTGTGACAGTAACTTTGGAAGGTTGACAAGGGTCCTTTCCACATTGGCAGGGCAGGGATACATATTGAGTTATGTGTCCTTTAGACACAGGTAATTAAATGTCAGTAACCCCGTGGAATGGCCCAGCAGAAAGGTGCATCCTGCCCTTTGTCTGTGTGTCAGTTGAAACTGTAGTATCATAATTCTGGATTTGTTTCTTCTTGTTACCCACAGGCAGGCACCAAGAACTTTCGATACCTCTCCTTCCCTTACAACAATCCCCAGGCAGCAAGGAGAGAGGCAGGGGCTGCTGAATCTACAGGTAACCCATGCTTGGCTGCTGCATTTCCTCCTGTGCAGGGTCTGGTGGAGATTTGGGGACCCCAGGGCCAAGAGAGACAATCAAGGCTAATATGCAGAAACATAACCAAGAACAAAATGAAGGCATTCTTTATAAATAAATTCCAGAATTTTATTTATGGGCACAGAAACTTAGATTTATTATCATTTTGTTACACACTATTATCCTCTTTTAATTTTTCTTGCCTTTCTGAGGGTAGAGATGATTAGTAGGTCACATGATCTCACCACCATGACCTCTTCCATGGTGCCTTTATAGATATGTATGCAAAAGGCTCACTCCAGGACTGTTGTAACAGGCCAATGCAATTCAAATCCGAGGTTAGCTTTTTATTGGAGGTATTTAGTCATATTTACTGATTAGTGGTTTCCCATAAAACACATAAGTGACAGTCCTAGGTATTGAAAATGTTTATTATTCCAATAAAAGCCAATTTAGCATTTTAAAAATATGTATCAAATGATCTCTACTAGAAAAGGGTAATATATAATATGATCATATGTTATGCTACCTGTATGACTTTCAAACTATGTAAAACTTTAAAAAAAATCACTTGGGGTAGTCAAATAAACCGAAGGCATAGGACCTTAAATAATTATTTGTTAAAGGCAGTATAATTATTCTTTTAAATAGGGTGTTTTGTTTGTTTGTGCTGCTCTTTGCTTTTCTTATTAAAACAGGCTTCATGTAAAACACAAATCCATCACTGGAGTAAACACACATGGAAGGAGTTAAACAGACTTTAAAGACTGGGCTGTAATCACTATAGAACATTTTAGTTAGCACCCTTCTGAAGTCCTCTCCACACACTCCTGACCTCCACAGAGGATGTCCTGATTCATGAAAGCATGGCACCACCCTGTTCATAAAATCAAACACTAGCGATCGTTTTGTCTTCCCCATCCTCAAATTTCCTAGTTCACTTGGCAGTGACCTAAAGAAGAGAGATTTCTCATCTCAGAAGACAAAAATTTAGTTGTCATTTTTAATGGTAAAATACTAGTCAGTTGCATAGAGCAAAATCATGGTTTATTTACATTCCAACCCATCTGGAGCCTTTCCTTGGAAATGGAAAAAGTCAGATAGACGTGTAAAGTTGCTTGCTGAAGTGGTGTTCCCTCCCAACACCATCTTCTTCTGGGAAATGAAATGCTAGCTTTGTGCTAAAAACCTTCCTTCTGAAGGGGTCTTTTGACTAGTAACTTTGTTTCATTCTTTTTATCTGTCCCTGATGATACTCTGGTATCATTTAATATTATGGGGGAGTTTCGCAAAGAAAAGTAAAGGAAATTGAGAAGAGAGACACAACACAGGACATTAACAGATTGGTTTTAAAATATCTTTCTTATTCTAATAACTCAAGTCTGATCTTGTCCTTTAAGTGAAAACAAGCGAGCCCCACAGCTATTTTCTGGGGTGATGATCAATACTGCAGGGCTCTGACATGGGGGCAGCCTAGCAGGTTTTGGGTGGGGATATACAAATGTAAACAAGCATTATAACAAACGGCCAAATGGTTATTCTAAATACTAACCCATGAGAAGTGTGCTTTATTCTAGAAGGTAAAATTGTTTAGCATTTGGAAATGTACTTATGTATTCGTTAGATTTAATCAGTGAAGGGACTCTAACACTTACCTGGTTATAATATTTTATCAATTCTTTGGAAACTTGCATGCAGTATATTTTGATATTTCTCCTACTTTGCCCATAGCTCATTATAGATCCCCTGTCTCGTACTGCCACCTACTCCCCAACCGAAAATATGAATGAGACACTATTAGTTGGAGGAACTTACTAAAGAAAGAGGGTTGACTAAAACTCATGAACTCACTGAAGTTGTCTGTCTGAACGAGATCGAGCCTTCTAGCATAGAGTGGGGAGTTCATGACCCCCACCCCAACTTATGAACTATAGACAGTTGATGGTTTCTGGGGGAGGAAGGGTTCATTTTCTTTAGGTCAACTGTGCTCCAGTAGATGGCCCTACAACTAGAAATATATGGGCAGAACAAATTAGAGTTGCTTAATTATGATTTAAAAATATATATATCAAAATGTATGCAAGAACAAATAACAAACAAACAAAATAGTCCCCCCCCTCCAAAAAAGGATTATGGTAGCAATCAGGATGAAATGCAGAGTCCTCAGTGTGCAGCTAAGGGTTTGATCACTTGAGAGCAACCTGTTTCCAAGTGCCAGAAGAAGAGGGATGCTCTGGGGGAATTTGGGTATCAGGCTTTCTTCAACTGTGTAGTCTCTGGCCAACCAATCTGAGTCTACAGAACCACTTTTCTTCCTGGCTGTCTTCAGGTCCGCCAAGGTTCAAATGCTCCCGACAGAATGCCCGTGAATTACATGATGGATTTAGAGACCTGCATACTCTCCTTTGCCTGTGGGGTTCATTTTGTATTACAATTATGGGGACCCTCACCTTAAAATTCCTTGTATGTGTAAGGCAGGTTTAAATTCATTGAATTAGAAAATATGCAAAAAGCTCTTGAGCAATTGACATTGGTAAAGATTACACAGAAGCATGAGCATTCTTAGTGCCATTAAACTGCACATTAAATTGTACTTAGAAATGGTTGAGCCGGGCAGTGGTGGTACACGCCTTTAATCCCAGCACTTGGGAGGCAGAGGCAGGCAGATCTCTGAGTTTGAGGCCAGTTTGGTCTACAGAGTGAGTTCCAGGACAGCCAGGACTACACAGAGAAACCCTGTCTTGAAAAACCAAAAAAAAAAAAAAAAAAGGTTGAGATGTTTAAAATGTTAAGTAAGTGTGTGTATGTGTACCTTTTATGTGCACAGATATAAAAGTTCTGCTCTCTGGGTCTGGGGCCCTAAACAGTTCACACTGGATCAAGCTAATCCCCTGTGGGTTTATCTTCACTATGTCCCAAGCAGAAGCACCTTCCCTGTTTACCTGTTTCTTATTTAGCCTTAGTATTTAAGCATGTTTGGTAGGTGGAAGGTCAAGACGCTCACATATTGCTTGGGAGGTAGCCATCTTTCTTCCTTGGGATGCCAGGCCTGGGTGCTTACTATAGGTGAGCATGTGAATGAGGACCAGGTATAGTCCATGTCCTTCCTCCTTTCAACTTCTACTTTGCAGAGAGTTTTCATATTTTGGGCAGAACTAGTTATCTTGAGTTCATCTTTGCAAGTGAAACCTCTTTTGTCAGGATCTGTAGACAGAAGTGTCCACACCTCAGAGAGGCTTCCCAGTGCCAAAGGATCTGGAGGAACTGAGGTGCAGGCTCCACTTACAGCACAAATAAAAGGAGAATTGTAAAAAAGAAAAAATGAGCAAATAGATGATGCTATTATCTTTACCTCCAGTAGAGCATCCTCTCTGTCAGTCTCCCAGCTACCTGCCTACGTGACTTGGCTGCATTTTGGAAAAAGCATCTCTGAATCAAGTACTTAAGATCTTCTTGCATCTAGTAATATATACACATTTTTGTCAATTACAAATCTTTGGGCAGACAGTGTTAATTTTATGAATGCTCTTTTAGCTTTTTCTCCTTTTGCCTTTTTAGGAGGGACTAGAAAGTGGGAGAAAAAAACCCAGGATTCTCAGGTTTACAAATAAATGCCTAAAAATATTGAAACTCTGTGGAGAGCATTTAAGGGAAAAATAAAAAAAAAACTGTAGGATGTGCATATATTATATGCAAATACTGTGTCATTTTATATGAAAGACTGAAGCATGTGTGAATCTTGGTATATTTACTTAGGATACAGAGAAGTGGCTCCCATCCTATTTGTACCAGCAGTATCATGTGAAAGTCACCTCATCTTGAACAGCTTCAGGCACTATCTATATGATATGAGGACCATAGTTTTACCCATCTCAAAGGCCATTCAGATGATTAAATGTTATAATATATGCAAATGACTATCACAGAGGCAGGCACATAGTCATTCCCCTATGAGGGTAAGCGCTCAGTTTCACCATTATCTTCATGTACCACCGTAATCTGTCCATCATCAACTGACGGGGAGCATCTGTCACAGCCTGGATCTTCTGTGGCTCCCCACCCCTCCCATCTCTGTTTCTCCAAGATTACATTTCGAAAGTCAAAGCAGTGGAACTCAGATGTAAAACTCTTAGAGAGGTAGGCATTAAACATCAAACTAAGAGCCAAGCACGTGACTCACACCTGTCACCTCACTTTGGAAGCTAACGCAGGAGGACCACTGTAAGTCCAGGGTCATCCTATGGGACAGGATGAGACCTTGCCTCAACAAAATGGAAACAGGGTAAAAGCCAAACACTTTGATGGAACCTTTGGCAGAGCATTTGCCTTGTAGAGGGTAGAGCATCTTTGTAGTACGTGATTTATGCTGCTGTGAACCCATAATTGTGAGAAGATGCTCGGCTGCTCATCTAAGGAAGAGTGGCTAAATGCACAGGTTTCCATGGATCCCCACTCGTTTGTAATACTAAGCATGCACCTCTGCCTTCTCAGTCCTCTGGGGTTGTGATGTTGAAAGGAAAAGTCAGTCTGGTGCCACGCTGAGTGCAGGAGCTGCAGTCCCGAGCATTCTTGCCATCTGGGCATGAAGTCTTAACTCTGATCTCAAATGTACTTTCCATTTCTGTCATGATGTCTTCTTAGATGATGATGGCACTGATTCAGGATTCCAGCCTTTGATGTTCAGCACACACTCAAGAGCAGGGTCCCTTCAGGAAAGGCGACCGACCCAGGCAATGATCCCAATGAAGGGGCTGCAGAGTGGAGAGAAGACGCTTAGCTTCGGCTACCGAAGCAACACCAGTCGGGAGGAACGGGCTGGATGGCATGGGATGGATGTCCTCCAGCGCAAGCCACTGTTTTATGCAGTAGATGAGGAGTATGACTCTGGAGAGCACACGGAGGAGGAGACCTCGGTAACCCTGTCCAGATGGACAGCTGAGCACAGACACAGCAGAGAGCACCACAAATCCCACAGTCCTTTGCTCCATAGGAAATAGACCATCGTCCCACAGTCCTTTGCTCCATAGGAAATAGACCATCGTTCTCAGATTGCTGCTGGTTCTTTCCTGAGTCCCATATCCTACTTTATAAAATGAAAATTCTTCCAGTCGGGAACAGTTACTAAGTTTGTGGTTTTTTTTTTTTTTTTTTTGAAACTTCCGGACACCATTCTATAGAAGTAGGGTGAGCTTTCACAGTGTACTCAAAGGCTAAGCCATGCTCTTGTGCCTTTGTAGACGAATTCTGTGTGCAGCAGAACATCGTCCTTCTCTGAGTAACCAGCCATCTCTGAGGATTACAGAAATCCATCAAGCGCTCCTGGTTTCCTCCCAGATATCAAGAGGGATGCTGGGACTTGGAGATATGTAATGACAGAAGCCAAGTAGGAAAACCCACTGCTAAGAAAAGAACAAAGATGTTTTCATTTAGAATTCATAGGAACCTTCTATCACAACCCTCTGATCCATGTCATTATGTCCAGAACTACACATGATTGGTCAGCAATTACTATCAGTTGTATGTATATGCAATTTATAATCATTTAGAGCTGGCAGGGGTCTTCATCTGGCTCAGCGCCTTGCATTTTCAAATTGAGACACATTGATAAAGGTCCCGTGGCATATTGGTCACCTTGCAAGTTGTATGCATTTGGCTTTAACATTTTTTTTAAATGAACTCCTTTATTTTCAAAGATACCATAATTTACCTCAAATGAGAGCTAAAATTTGTTGCTCACTGTTATGTTTAATCAGTGATATTGATAGACATGATTTGCCCTATAGAGGCTGATCTTACACATCTATATACTATTTTTATAATTAAAGTATTAATTTAAAATAAATTTTAACAATATAAGAGCTACGGTTTAATAACTATGGGATGAATAATAGTATTTATCTGCTGTGTGTTATAACTTGTGAAGTTCTGCTCTGGAGTTTAGTAACTATTCTTCAGTTGAGTTTTTCACAGTGGTTATTCCAAACCTAATTGGACTTGACACTTTAGCTTGCCAGTTTTACCAGCCATTCTTTACCTCTCTTCCCACCTTATGCTTTCCTTCTCTTCTGTCTCCACAACTACATGTGAATAACATTTCTGAAACGTTACTTACTCTGCCAGATAACTAGACGTATGGCAATCAATTCAATAAATACCCTTTGTCATCATTGTTGTGTTTTATAAAAAGATAGAGAGGAAGGGATATGTTTGTAGGTGGCATGGTATGGTGTGGGGCAAGGGGGTGCCTCTGCGGGCCCATGCTGAGACATCCCTTCCTCCTGAGGTACCAGCTGTCGCACAATGGATAGATGGTATAGTATAGAATGGAGTTTATTCAGGGAATGGGGAGAGGAGTTGAGAGGGGGGGCCAAGGAGAGAGGTAGAGGCCAGCCATGAGCACGTGGAGAAAGGGGGGAGGAGAATGGGAAGACAGAGGGTAAGAAACAGGAGCAAGAGGAGAAGAAATCAGGAGCAAGAGAATGAGGAGGGGGCAAACAGCCTCTTTTATACTGAGTCAGGCACACCTGGCTGTTGCCAGGTAACTGTAGAGTAGAGCCTAGAGGAAATGCCAACAATCATGGCTTTACCCATCTCTACCATGCCCATATGACTTAATCAAGCACATCTTCCAAGGCCACCAGCAAGTGCTCCCTGTTGCTAAGAACTGCCTCAACTCTCTAGGTGCCCTGTGCTCCTCGGGTGTGCGAGGGGACTTGGCTTGTCCTCTGGGCACATATGTTTAATCTTGTGACCCAAAGAATAAGGCTGTACAGTTTGATTAATTTAGCCATTTATCAGTTGTGACTTTTTCCTTGTTTTCTTTTTTATTGTGTATATTTGACTTCCACCAACTTTCCTTTCATTATTCTGATAGTGTCTTCTACATGGAAGAATATGCATAGATACTGAACAGAAGAAAACACTGTTGAGCCGGAAGGAATATTAGAGAAGGTGTCATCAGACATTACTCTTTTTCAGGTGTCAAAAGCCAGCACAGGGTCCACTTTCCCTTGGGGCGGGGGGAGGACTTGTCCTCTGTTGTGACCTAAAGCTATCAGCGGTGACCATGTGACTTTGCGCCAGACTCATACGGCATGGGTGATTTTCACCCAGGTTCCTATGGTAGAAGTAGACATGAAAATCAAAGAAGGCCACTGTTCTTTGTTCTTCAGAATCTGAACTAGAATGTGTTTTCTAAACCATACAATATCTTTATTTTAATAAAATCCAGACCCTGTCAAGTGACTATAATAAGCTCTGAGGGAGGAAGCACACATAAAACTCAGAGAAGCAGTGATCAAAGGAAGAAAGGCCTTTATGCTTCGCAGAGAGGTTAGGAGTCAGAGCCTTTAATCGGCAGCTAGAGGTACACAAGCAGAGAGTGGTCACCAGAACACACTGGTGCAAAGCTCTGTGTGCAACCGGATCTTCAGAGGCAGAAGATGGCACCTACTTTTTGGGACTCCATTTACATAGCAATAGCAACCCAAGTAACAAGGGCTCCATCCCAGAGTACTCAGTCATATCTACGGATTACAGGCATCCATTGGTTTTCTCCCAGACACCGATGGCATTCAAAAGAAAGGTCCTGGGATTTAGAGAGATGTAATAATGGTGGATGTTATTTTAAAAATTCACTGCTGAGCAAAGAGCCACATTCGACAGGCAGAGTATGAGCTCAGAGCAAAGAAGAATGGGGAGAATCCAGGCTCATTGGCAGGGAAACAATTACTCCAGAGACACTTACCTCTGACATACTATTGAGAATAAGAAGGTGAGACTCACAGCTGCAGGGCTTACTTGTCCGGCCTTATTTTGTAGAGTTGTCACTCTTACCTACAGGGGTCACATAGGACTCCTTCACCCACAGATAGTCCCCAAACCTAAATGCTAATAATTCTTGCTACATAAACATAGTTATAATAAAGTATGGTCTATAAAATAGGCACAGTCAGAGATTAGCTATAATGGTAAACAGACTAGGTGCGATGCTGTATTATTAACAACTATTTAAAAACATGAGAATTCCTCATTTCTGGAAACTTCCACTTAGTAGTTTAAGGTGGCATTTGATCATAGGTGATTGAAATTGTGGAAAGTGGGACTTGGCAACAGGGAACCCCACTCTTCCATGAAGAGCAAAGGTAAGCAAGAAACAGAAACTGTGCTAAGCTGTCTGGCTGCTTTCCTTACTCCATTACTGCCCACTGAAGGGGAGAGGCTGGACTCTCTGAATTCTGGTGAACATTCCAAGGGAAAAGATGTTTTAGGGCTGCAGTCACCCCGATTCTCTGGCCACTGAGTCCTGTAACCCAGCAACAACACAGACTGTATTTTAGTAGGTGTTGTCTTCCCAAGGCCATTGGAGACTGGAGATGGCCCCAAAGCTCCTGATTAAATAGTGACAGGTAGGTGAAGGGCCCTGTGATGCAGCTGGTGGCTCTATCAGTCTGGGGGGGGGGGCTCATTTTAAAATGGGCTCTGTGGACGTGCAGCAGGGTTTTTGTGTGTGATGTAATATTGTTTCCTGTATTCTCCTTACTGGCAGCTCATGGCAGAAGTGGATTGGGGGTTGGTTAGCAAGTGCCTGAGAATGCTCTGGATTGTGGGTTTCACCTGCGAGTTTCTCCAGCAGGTGCCAGCCTGTACAACAGAGGGAGTTTCCTCCTGGGTGTGTACCTGGGTGGGGAGGACCTTTTGACTTTTGTTCCCCATTCACTGGGAGGGAGGGAAATGACATTTGGATTCCTATCGAGGGCCTGGCTTCTCAACCACAAGCTGTCAACATTTCGAACCAGAGGCCCCAAAGAACCAAAGAACTTAACATTTTATTTTCAACCCCCCCCCAGAGACCTGAGAGAGAGAGAGAGAGAGAGAGAGAGAGAGAGAGAGAGAGAGAGAACACCAGATGGAAAATTCCCAAATTCTAGTTTCCTCCAATGAGTTTTTGCTTGTTTTTAACGATCTGAAAACAAGTTGCTAATATGAGGAGTGCTGGATATCAGTGGATTCCAAGGTTTAGTGAAGATCTTTTCCTTCCCTTCCCTTCCCTTCCCTTCCCTTCCCTTCCCTTCCCTTCTTCCCTTACCTTCCCTTCCCTTCTTCCCTTCCCTTACCTTACCTTCCCTTACCTTCTTCCCTTCCCTTCCCTTCCCTTCCCTTCCCTTCCCTTCCCTTCCCTTCCCTTCCCTTCCCTTCCCTTCCCTTCCCTTCCCTTCCCTTCCCTTCCCTTCCCTTCCCTTCCTTTCCTTTCCTTTCCTTTCCGTGTTCCTGTAACTCACAGTTTCCCACTTGAAAGCTTTTTCTCTGATATGGTAAACATTCTTCATATTTTCTCCTTTAATCTGACACGGGGCTCATAGCCCTACTCTGTCTTTCTATAAGAAGAGAAGCATTGGCTATGAGAAGGACCTTGCAACAGCAAAGTGGAGATTCTACACACTTAATTACACTTATTTCCCTTCTCCTGCGGAGGCTCTTTGCTTCTGCACTTTCCTTCTTGGACAAAACTTATGTATCCTCTGAGGTGGAGGAAATGCCACCCAATTCTTCAATGAGACTGCCATTCCTACTTGAGGGATACACGTTCATGTAGCTGTGTAGACAGCTCAAGGCTGCAGCAGCAGAAAATGCTGAATCCTGTAAGGAAGCCCCTTAAACGTCCTTTACCAACTCGGAAGCTTGCTGCTCTGCCCACTTAGATAGATATCAAATAAATATAGTTAAATCAAGATGTGGGTTCTGATGTCATTCATCAGGTAAGTGCATTGCATTCCTAAGCTGAAATTTGCCAATGGATTATAGGATATGGATTATATCCTAGTGGATTAATGGATTATAGTTCTTAGAGAGAGAACTTGAGAGTTAAATGAGATAATACATGTAATTTTCAGATTATTATTTGCCTTTGTAATGATAATTCTATTGATTGGTCTGTTATTATTTAGGCTAAAGTACATCGACTTCTAACACAAGACACTGACTGTCTGCTGCAGTGACCCAACACAGCATAAGTGACGCTTGAGGCTTGCTGAAAGGTTCTCTGGCTGAAGGAATGATGGGTACTTAGGTGGCATTTGGGAACTGTTCTCTGTGAATAGCAGCAACAGAGAACATTTAAAACCTGTATCAGCACATTGCTTGACATGTTTCATATGGAGCCAAACCTGAGCCAGGCTAATGCATCATAATGTTCAGTCAAAGTACACATACCCCACTTGCTTATTTTTAGCCAAATTTGGGACATTTGTCCTGGAAAACAACTTTAACCTTCATTTATCTTCAAATAAACTTATTAGTCTCACCTTCATCCTGCTGTGCTGGACAGGCCATGAGCAAAGGAACTTCTCTTCCTTGAGAAAATCTCACCGGGGTTTAGTCTGTCACCCTGGAACTTCTTTTCCTACAAAAGATTTCATGCCTGTCGTACAGATAATGCGGAGAAAGACACAGGTGCATTTTCAGAATAAAAGAGCTTCTGATATGTCCCGCAGTGCTCCCAAATCAGACCAATTAACATTTACAAATGTAAAAGCCAGCAAACTGTTGTTGGTGTTGTTAAAAGGTTTTGGAGATATATTTTAGCCACTAATAAAATAGGTAGTTTCTTACCTGTTTTGATTTAAACAGTTCTATCAACTGTTTAATTTCTAATGCCCTGGCCATTGAGAAAACCAAGCAGTACCAACAGAAATCTTCCCTTGTGGCTAACAGTCACAGCTGATTTCTCAGAGGGTCACTGGCCAAAAGGAGTTAACAAGAAGCCCACACAGGGCTAGTCACCCTGTGAGTGGGAGCGATGGGCCCTTTCATCTGTGAATAATTGGTTTAATAAATTTATTTTCTTCCCAGGACTCTGGTGCATTTCCAAGCCAGGAGTGCTTACATTACTGTAACAGGTCAGGGATAAAAATTTCCATTGTGCAGCCTTCTTCAAGCTAGGGTTCCTTCAAGAAAGGACAGGACTTGGGAAGTCTCCACAGCCAATTTCAAGATAGAGACATGACATTGTCCCACATACACATACAGTCTGCGGGCTGCCGACGGACCTGCTAATTAAAGCTGACAGGAAGGTGAGCTCTGGCTAAGTAAAGGGAAGGAAAGATGTGCACTCTTCTTACATCAGGTTTTTGCTTTCTGCGTTTTTATTCTCATTGGGTTTTATCTTATGCTCATGGCAACACTAGAAACAGAACCAATTAAAAAATATTAAAAGCAGAGGGTGTCCTGGTTAGTGTGGGTGCCACCAGCTTAAGGGAAGGAAGAGCCCACAGTGCTACATTTATTTTGCTTCCTGGTAGGTGTTTTTCTAAGTAAACCGGGAACAGGTGAGAGGAACTCTGGGTTTCACTAGTGTTCTGTTTCAAGCTGAAGCTACCTTTGTTTTGAATTTATGCTTCCCTGGACCGCCTTTCAGGAGGCAGCTCTGTTATCTAACTGTGCCATCTCTAAAGGGGTTGCATGCACCGGGAGGGGAGGGAACATGTCACTAGAGCCCTTAAAGCACAAATTAAACCACCATTTGGAAAGAGGGACACGGGATAAATATTCTGTCTTCCAAATGGAGCATATTCTTAGAAGGGGCAAAAGTAGACCCCATGGTATGCCCATGGTAGAAGGAGCCACAGAGTCAGTTGGTACAGACCATCAGGGCTGAAAGCATGAAGTTTAATAAACAATACTTACCACACCCCACCCACAACCCTAGAGCTGAAGTTCAAGTCTGAGTGTAGACAATGCAGCCAGTATTGCGGAGGAGGTTTCTCTCCACAGCATGTGGCGTTTCAGGCAGGGCTCAGGCAAACACATTTCAACACTGTTTCCAAAAGGAAATTGAAAACTTAAGAAGAAACTGTATCTACCTGGACTACAGGTAATTAAATTCTCCCAGGGAGAAAGGACAGACAATGGGATATTGAGCGTTGCCTAGCAGGGGATGGTTTCATAATGACTTAGGGAGAAGGGGAGGAGCTGAGGGAGAAAGGCACCATTGTGGCACTGTCACAAAGTTAGGGTAGTAGGCACAGGAGACTCAGAATTGGAAGATGGCTTTCCATCAGAGAAGTTATCAGCAAGTCTTAGAGTACAGCCTGGTGTTCTGGTTCAGCACCACAGTGTACGATCTGCAGGCTTCTGAATTCTCTCTAGGATTATAGAAGTCATTTACCTTGCAGCAGGTGACTTCCTATCCTGAGCCACCTGACACAATCCACTTAAAGCTTATGCTATAGATGCTATAGGCCCTTTTCCCCCAGTTTGGCTACATAAAAGATCGCAGGAGTGGAAGATGTGAGTCCAGACACTGGCTTCCTTACTCTCTGTGTGGACTGACAGATCCCATTAACTTCTCAAGCCAGTTCCATGTCCCTAAATTAGGGTATTGAAATCTGCTCCACCAACCTCTTGAAGGGGATCTGAGATTCCAGAGAGATTCATAGTTTTGTGAACTCAAAAGTCTAGGGTGATTTGAGTGCCTAGCTATGAATGAACAGAGGAAATCCAAGAGCCAATGGGACGAAGGCAGTAAAATATGTCAGAACTTGAATCCTGCTCTTTGGTATTGAAAACCCTCTCATATGCAAGCACTGTGCTTGATTGTTGGGAGCCGACTTTAGTAGAAAGCGGCTAGATCAACTTTGCAGCCATCTGGAACCATATACCCTGATGAAAGACTTGGTTGTCAAAAGCCTTTAACAGCTGAAGCACACTCTGATAAATATATTGTTTATCCCACATAGCTTGTTTTGCTGTTTAGTGACCTCAGCTGTATGGTGCACGTGGTAAAATGTTTTCACCTGTGTTCTCCTGCTTGTATATATAAATACCTCAGAATTCCCTTCAATAGGGGAGACATGAGAAAATAGAAGAGAGACTGAATCACACCCTGTCTTGTCTCCATTCTTCGCGTCTCTTGCCCCAAGAGCCACACTCTCTCTTGATCAGAGCACTTAGCCCCAAAAGTGTTGAGGCAAAGTGTTGAGGCAGAATGTGGGCCTCAACACTTGATAGCTGAATAGTGTGTAGTGAATGTCTTAGTTAGGGCTTCTATTGCTGTGATGAAACACTGACCAAAAAGGAAGGGAGGAAAGGGCTTATTTTGTTCACACATGACCATCACATAGGAAGTAAGGGCAAGAAATCAAACAGAGCAGGAACTTGGAGGCAGGAGCTGATGCAGCTTGCTTCCATGGCTTGCTCAGCCTGCATTCTTATGGAACTCAGAACTACAAGCCCAGGGATAGCACCACCCACAGTTATCTAGGCCTTCCCACATCAATCACGAAGCAAGAAAATGTACCACAGGCTTTCCCACAGGTCAGTCTGGTGGAGGCATTTCCTCAACTAAGGCTCCCTCTTCAAAAATGATGCTAGCTTGTGATATGTTGACAATAAACAAGCCAGTGTGCTAAAGAAAAAAATATTCAATGATTCTTGCTAAAGCATGACAAAGAAGACTTTTAAGGACAGTTATGACAGGTAAAGAGGCTGCAGTGGGATGCTATGGGGAGAGACTGGGCTGCACTGTGAAAGTAGCATAGGCAAGTGAGAATCTGTAGGGTTGGCCAAGTAGATAGGAAGTAACCACAGAGCCTCAGGAATCTGGGATCTGGTTAAACTGACCTAACAGGATTCTTGTTGAAAAAGAATCAGGTGAGCAAGTATTTTGTGGAGGATGTAGGAAATGGAGCCGAGTTGACTTGGCCCTCGGGTCAGTCAACTGGGTCTGCAAAGAAGAGCGTGGGGATGGAGGGGCAAGAGAAGTGAAGAACGGAGACAAGACAGTTGTCTGATCAAGTCTCGTTTATTGAAAGGCAATTATGGGTATATAAGCACAAGCAGGGGAGTGTAGCTGGAGACACTTAACCATGAGTGCCTTGCAGCTGGGGACACTAAACAACAAGTCCAGGATATGTCTGAGAAAAACAAGATGTTTATCAGAGTGTGCTCAGCTGTTGTGGGCTGTTTGCAAAAACATTGTGCTAGAAAAACAAGTCTCTTGTCAGGGTGGAAAAGTATCAACCTGCAAATATATGGCCCAAGATGGCTACAAAGATGATAGCTGATTTCTGCTAGGAATTGGCTCCTAACACTGAGTGAGATGTGAAAGTTGACCAGATATCAGAGCTGTGGGTTCATGCTAAAGTCACTGAGCAGGATTCTTTTCCAAGGCAGGTACCACATGAAAGTTCATAAATGGGTCTAGAGGAAGGTTTATGTTTGATCAAGGAAAAAAAACCTTTGTCCTGTGTGGGCTTTGGAGCCAGAGTATCTAGATCCATCCAGAACATATAAAAACATAAAAGTAAAAACTATGAAGCTCAAGTACAAAAGAACATTTGTCAAAGGATAACCAACGAACTCAACAATTAATGAATGACCTAATACTATGTTCAATCAACTTGAAGGAAAATTTAAACTACCACACATTTAGGCACTTGTGATTATGGTTATGAATTTAGAAGTAGATAAAAAAAGTGTTTAGATTGGGGAACAAAGAAATGAGTTGTCTCTTTCCTGAAATCAACCATTGTTTGCCTTTAGGTTAAAAAAAATTTATAATGTATAATTTACAGAGCTGTTGTTAATGGGAAGACAACAGAGCTTTAAAAAATACAGTGAAATACTAAAAAACAGTGGCTGAAGAAACGTAGAATAATCTAGAAAACTGATATGGTGAAGAAGTGAAATGGCAACCAAAGCTTTATATCTGCTAAACCTAATGGGAACAACTTCTATCCCAGAAATCTGGCTTCTCTGGCCACACATTGCTTATTTTTCAAATTTGCGTCTCTTTCAAGTCTCTCCTTTGTCTTATAGTTTCAATAGACTTGACTTTAAAGAACCTTGTTAATATATTGATATAGCTGGTTCTCAGGAGTGCCCTCCATTCAGTCTCTGTTAGCTTCATCAATGAATGCCTTTGGAAGACAACCCCTCTTCCTTCCCCCGTGGATTGTCATTATATTGATTTGTAAGCTCCACCAATGTTTGAAAGTCTGCCTTCAAAGTCAACCTACAAAGCCTTTCCCTTTTATTATGCCAGCTGTTCATTTTGATGAATTATAAACAATGGTTTGAGGAAGAAGTTGGCATGGTATCAGATTACAGTTTAGCAATGTAAAATCTGTGAGATAGTTGACAAGCTGCAGTAACCATTTGTTGGAAGCAATTTCCTCTGAATTGAGGCTAAGTTAGATGTTCTATCTTAGAGGAGAGTTCACTAAAACCCAGTTCTAAAGAGTGTCTCTTAAGGCTCAGGAGCAAACAACTCATAAGGTTCAGGCAGACCTTGAACCTTAGCAGATTCACAGGGTCCCTCATTCTCCAAAGCTATATAAGCCATATGCATAAATGAGGAGAGGAAACTGACTATTTAAATGTTTGTAAGATATGTGAGGCATGGGGGAGTCCAGGTTCTGGTCATCCTGGGTTAGACCTTTAGTGATGCATCTGTCTTTGAGTCATTTTTGCTCCTGTAAGAAACCCTAATAAATTTATTAGTTCATCAAGTGGGATTTGGATGGTGTCTTAGTCAGGGTTTCTATTCCTGAACAAACATCATGACCAAGAAGCAAGTTGGGGAGGTCTTGTGGATAGCCCAGCCTTGTATTTTGATACTAATTCTCCTTTCCTGTGAAGAACTGCAGAGGAGGTGTGAGTCATTACACAGGTGAATTCTAGTGAACCTTCTGCCCATCTTAATTTGTAAAATAAAGGTTGGAGCCAGTGATTGGGCAGAGGAAGGGGAGGTGGAGAAATAAAGGCTGGGGAGAGAAGAGAGAGAGGACGACTGGGGTAAAGGAGGTAGAAGGGTCTCATAGAAGGGAAACAGAGTAGTGTATGGGTATCTGCCCAATCTAGGCTTACAGATTATATTCATAATTACTGAGTCATGTTTTCATTAACCGGTCCTTATTGGGTTGGAGATTTCCCACTACAGGGAGGAAAGGGTTTATTCAGCTTACACTTCCACATTGCTGTTCATCACCAAAGGAAGTCAGGACTGGAATTTAAGCAGGTCAGGAAGCAGGAGCTGATGCAGAGGCCATGGAGGGATGTTACTTTCTGACTTACTTACCCTGCATTGCTCAGCTTGCTTTCTTATTGAACCCAAGACTATCAGTCCATGGATAGTACCACCCACAAGGGTCCCTCTCCCTTTGATTACTAATTGAGAAAATGCCTTACAGCTGGGTCTCATGGCGGCATTTTTCTCAACTGAAGCTCCTTTCTCTGTGAAAACTCCAGCTTGTGTCAAGTTGACACAAAACCAGCCAGTACAGATGGTATAGTTACTTTGATTTATTGTTGGTTTTCTGTCTGTGGTAAATATATGTATTTATCCTTCCCCAAGAATAGTGCTACTCAGCACAAATGGTACCCATACAGGTACAAATGGTATCAAAGATGAGTCGTGGAGGAGTGGTTAAATGACCCTTGAAGTGGGTGCTGTGAATGTAACAGTGGCTGATCTGTGTGATGGTGGGAGTGTCCAGGGGATTACAATATAGCTACCTTTCCCAGTGTAGTGTGAATTGATGTGCCTTCTTGCTGTAGTAGTGGTTGCTCCTTGTGGTGGGTTTGTGGTGTGGTTATGCAACCACATCTTAGCTTTCCAAGCATGAGATTTCATGGAGGAGAATCCTAAGATGGCCACCTTCATCTACTTGATATGGGGCCACATGCTTCCACAGTGAGTGAGTCCACTTCGTAAGTTTGGCAGTGCTTCCCACAACAGCTGATGAACTAAAGAATGCCATGAAAGTAGCATGCACAAGGTATGATCATAATCAAGTTGTAGTGTAGGTTGTGTGGATCCTTCTGTGGGTTGTAACTCATCCAAATAGGGTTCCACTGTGTTCTCATAAAGAGCTCACATTCTTTCCTTCTTCCTTTCCCTGCTGTCTTTCCCCTCCCTCTCCCCATTTCAACTCCTCTCTTTCTTTCTGGAGAATTTATTTTTGAGTACACCACACTTAATATTCATTTCTTTTCTTCCCTCCAATGCCTACTATGTCTCACATCTCTTCTTTTTTTTTATATAATTTAGTGTGTGTGCGCGCACATGTATGTGTGTGTGTGTGTGTGTGTGTGTGTGTATGTACACTCTTCTTAGACCAATTAGTGTTGTATATATGTCCATGTTTATGACTGACCACTTAAGATTGGGAGCTCTTCACTGAAAAATTTACTTGCTTAAGGGAGGAATTACAGTGGAAAGAGGACATATGCTAATAGCTACAGTAACCTGTTGGAGTTACTTTACTATTGTGATAAAACACCAAATCCAAAAGCAGACCGAGGAAGACAGTGTTTATTAAAGGTTATAGCTTATAGTCCAGTGTGGAGGAAATTGAAAGGAGGAGCTTAAGGTGGGAACCTGGAGGCAGGAATTGAAGCCGAGGCCTTAAGAAGTGATGTTTGGCACTGGTTCCTTCCAGTCTGGGACAGAGCACTGAGCAGATCCTGGGCTCCAGCTCTGTACCCAATCCCACAAAATCCAGAGGAGGCGGGGCTCCCAGGAACTTTAACCCCAGCAATATCTTAGGTAAGGAGACAGCAATGCCTGCCCTAAACAGGGAGTAACTAGGACCCCACTGGGACTCGGGAATTCATTCTTGACCCAGAGCATAGGTTCCTTCTGGTCTGTGCCCAAGCACTGGACAGATCTTGGGCCTCAGCCCTAACCCCAGCAGCAACACCCACCCCAAACAGTTCTGACACAGCCAAGATAATAGGAGAGACAGGCTCCAGTCAGAGACAGCGCAGGTAGCACTAAGAAGATCCAGGTGGCGAAAGGCAAGAACAAGAACAAAAGCATCAGCAACCCAGGGTACTTGACATCATTAGAACCTAGTTCTCCCACACTAGAAAGTCCTGAATTCCCCATCTCACCAGGAAAGCAAGATTCAGATTTAAAATCACTTCTAATGATGATGATAGAGGACTTTAAGAAAGACATAAATAGTACTCTCAAAGAAATTGAGAACACAGGTAAACAGGTAGAAGCCCTTAAAGAGGGAACACAAAAATCCCTTATAGAATTACAAGAAAACACAACCAAATAGGTGAAAGAATTGAACAAAACCATCTAGGATATGAAAATGTAAGTAGAAACAATAAAGAATTCTTAAAGGGAGACTACCCTGGAGATAGAAAACCTAGGAAAGAAATCAGGAGTCATAGATGCAAATATCACCAACAGAATACAAGAGATAGAAGAGAGAATCTCAGGTGCAGAAGATACCATAGAAAATATTGACACAATTATCAAAGAAGACGCAAAATGCAAAAAGTTCCTAACACAAAACATCCAGGAAATCCAGGACACAATGAGAAGACCAAACCTAAGGATAATAGGTATAGAAGAAAGTGAAGATTTCCAACTTAAAGGGCCAATAAATATCTTCAAAAAATTATAGAAGAAAACTTCCCTAACCTAAAGAACAAGATGCCCATAAACATACAAGAAGTCTACAGAATGCCAAATAGACTAGACCAGAAAAGAAATACCTTTCATCACATAATGATCAAAACACCAAATGCACAAAACAAAGAAAGAATATTAAATTTAGTAAGGGAGAAAGGCCAAATAACATATAAAGGCAGACCTATTGGAATTACACCAGACTTCTCACCAAATACTATAAAAGTGAGAAGATCCTGGACAGATGTCATACAGACCCTAAGAGAACATAAATGCCAGCCCAGGCTACTATACTCAGGAAAACTCTCAATTACCATAGGTGGAGAAACCAAGATATTCCACAACAAAAGCAAATTTACACAATATCTTCCCACAAACCCAGCACTACAAAGGATAATAGCAAGAAAGCTCCAATACAAGAAGGGATATTATACCCTAGAAAGAGCAAGAAAGTAATTCTCTTTCAATAAATCCAAAAGAAGATAGCCACACAAACAATGCCACCACTAATAACAAAAACAACAGAAAGCAACAATCACTGTTCCTTAATATCTCTTAACATCAATAAACTCAATTCCCCAATTAAAAGACATAGGCCAATGGACTGGATATGTAAACAGGACCCAGCATTTTGCTACATACAGGAAACCCACCTCAGTGACAAAGACAGACACTAACTTAGAGTAAACGACTGGAAAACAATTTTTCAAGCAAATGTTCCTAAGAAACAAGCTGGAATAGCCATTCTAAAATCTCCAGCCTGAGAACACAAAGGGAGGGACTCATGGCTCCACCTGTATACGTAATTGAGGGTGGCCTTGTCAGGCATCAGTGGAAGTGGATGGCCTTGGTGCCTGAAAGTTTGGATTCCCTAGTGTTGGGGAATTTGAGAGCAGGGAGGCAGGAATGGGAGGATGGTGGGAGCACACCCTCATAGAATTAGGAGGAGGGGGAATGGGATAAGGGGTTTTGGGGGGTGTGGGAGAGAAGATAACATTGAAAGGTAAATAAATAAAATATACAATTTTAAAAAACAGATAATGGGTCTGGCAATTGTAGTTAAGCAGTTGAGACTTTTTGTCAACAATTTATTATGGGGATTTTATGTAATCCTCAAGGACAAGGTATTGTGGAAGAGGCCCATGGAACTTTAAAAAGATTGGTGAAACATACTGTTGCTGAGACAAAGAATGATGCCGACCTGTGAGCTTACTGAGTGCCCTGACAAGGGTGACTGGAGACATGTATTGGACATATGTTCTTGACCCACCTTTGCTTGACTATATCCCAAATGGGACAAGCTGCCTTGCCTCAAGTTTTTAGACCTTGTGGGATAAAGAATTGAAAAGAGAAATCATGTCTCTTGTATTCTTCTTAAAGGTGTTCAGCTATTAGAACTCAATCATGTACTGTCTAGAAATTAATCCAATATGAGAAATGACAGTCTACTTTTGGAAGACTGAATCTGGACTTTGTCAGAGACATATTTGAAAGCTAGCTGTAGCTTGCTATGATGTTAGGATAGCAAGAGATAATGTTGGAACAGGATCTGGATTTCAAGTAAGGGTTAGTTCATATTTTAAGGCTCTTTTAATTATAAAGCTAGAATTGGTTTTGTCCCTTCTACAGCATTTATTGTAAGTTATATTGACTGTATAATTTCCAATTATGTTAGTGTGTGGAAACCTGGAATGTCTGTTATGGGGGTCTATCAACCAGCTTTCATCTTACTGCCCTGAGTATTAGAAAACCTTGATTCTCTGAAAAAAGCTTGAAAGTTCTGGAAGAAGTAAATTAGGGCTTAAGCAGAAGCAAGAGGGTAGCAGGCTTGATTATTGCTGGTATAAAAGCTTTAATTCCATTCATTGCTAGCACCACTGCTTCTGCAATAGCGTTGACACAAGAAGTTAATATAGCTGTTTTTGTTAACCACCTCGCAAAAAAAAATGTTACTAATGTATTGAGTATACAAAAGGGTTTATATAGGTATCTGGAACAATGAATGATGCTCTATGACCCATTCAAATTATCTGAAGAAGGTTCAGGGTTCAAGATTTAGGAGCCATCCCAAGTGTCATCACAAATATCATTGGAGTAGTGTTACTTTTGAAATTCATAATGATTGTCATTATAATTGGGAAAAAGTTTAAGGACACCTGTAGGATATTTGGCATAATCCTCACACCTCTCTGGGTGTATTAACTTTGCATAGTGAGATTATGAATTTAAAGAATGCTGCTCTGTTGAGCTTTGATGCTGTAGATAATGCTGATAAAATTATCTATGGCCTGAGCTCAGTATTTCAATTTTGGACAAACCTCAGGAATGGCATATATAGCTTGATCAGACTATCCCTTTTTGTCCTGGGAATACTTTTATTCCTGCCCATCATATTAAAGCTTATCTTTAACAACATCAACATGTTGGCAGCCAAAGTACATGGCTTAAACCTGAAAATGGACTCCCAGAGATAATTTAATTAACAGGCTGGCAAGCCAAGGACAGGTGAGATTCTGCACAGAACCTTACCAACCTAAGACATAAGTTTATTGCCTTTGATAATGCATATTCCATGACAGGTAAGGAAGACATTCTTGTAAGAGCAACCTAAGACATGCTCAATCTTGTGTATGAAATAAAAAAGGGGGAGAGGTGGAGAGACTTTGGAGCTGCTTGGCAAGAAGCTGACATGGGCCAAGGACAAAGAAAGGGGCTGCTTGACAGGAATATGACATTGGCCAAGGACAAGGAAGTAGGCTTCAAGCAGGAATCTGACATTAGACTAGAACAAAGAAGTAATTTCAGGTAGGAGTCTAAATTGTAGGCTACAACAAAGAAGTAATCTCAGACAGAAATCTAAATATTAGGCTAGAACAAAGAAATAATTTCAGACAGGAATTTAAATTTTAGGTAAGAACAAGGAAGTAGGCTTCAGACTTGAAAATGACCTTGGGCTAGGATAGGGAAGTAGGCTCAGATACTTTGGTCATCCTGATAAGTCTTTAGAAACAGTGATCATGGGAGTGTTCACTTAACTGGTTTTAATGCTTGCTTCTTCTTTGACTATTTGTGTTTATTTAATTACTTGTTCCAAAGAAAGAAAAGATGAGATTGAGCCATGTCTTATGGCTGAAATGGGGGTTAAGATAAAGAAAACACAACACAACTAGGGTTTAGTTAAAGAGCCCTTCTTAAGATCCAGAAAGTTGGTGCCATAGGAAGAGCCAGATAACACAGAGAATTAAAGGTGATAAAAGATGCCCTAAGGTCTGACTTTTTAATACAAAGGAACAATCTATGGTTCAGCATGCACACGGGGACCTTAAAAATACCCCAATGTGAAATAATAATATAATCAGGGAGTGTCCTATCTCCCAGATTTTTAAAGTAGAATAAAGCTTTTATTCAAACAAGAAAAGTTTTCAGGACAGCCTTACTTACATGGCTGTGGGTGTGGGGGAAGGTGATATCAGTCTGAGGGCTGTAGAAGTGGAAAAACTGAGTAACATAACACCTCATCTTTCCTTGGGACAAAATCTACATCATCTAAGATATCAACATGAGGGAAATGTGTGCTTTGCAGACTGACTTTTTGGAGCTATATGGGACACTTTGCTGTTACCAACATGGCTACCATAAATATCAGGGACTGGAAGACTACAGAGGAAGGACAAGTGTCACATGAATAAGACAGGGTATGATGCCTACTTCACTGGACCGAATAGAGCGGTGATTCAATATGGACCTAGGATGGAAGGGATCTTAGTGGTTTTGTTGAGCCCTATGGTAGAACATGATCTTCATGACATAAGAGGAGCTTAGCAAGTCTAAACAGCATAGACCAATGTATATGTTGGATTTGTAAAATACAAATGAAATCCAGAAGCTGTTAAAAAATCAACAAAACAGACAGAAGGGTCTGTATGGGCCACTCACAGGAATGTCGCAAGATTTGTGTTGAGCTGGACTTGTTGGAGGAAAAAGGAAGATAGATATTATTCTGGTAAGCTTTTGGAAGACTTTAAGGCCGAGCACTAGAAGTCAGTAATCTGTACATTTCGAAGGTTAATGCAGGCAGATTGTAAGTTAAGGAAAGACTGGCCTATATTATATATCAATACTCTCGATCAAGAAAAAAATATCAAGAGACTTTGGAACAAAATCAAGTTGAAAAAGAAACCCACGAGAGTCTGCAGTGCGCGTGGAGAACTGGAGAGTCCATTCCTCTTACAATGACAACAAATCACTGGTTCTTCTATAGTAGCAGTTTGCGGCTGAGCTGGCCAGCCCTCAGAAATGAGTGCTGTATTCGGGTCACATCTGAAGCATGTTAAATGCTCAGCTTTGATAAAAAAAAAACAAAACAGTTTTTATGAAGGAAAATATGATACAGAATTCACATACAACTCAAGTTTCTTATTTCATGACTTTTAATTTTGTTTTAATTTTATGACTGAATGATGACATGGGAAAGAGGGTAGATGGACTTATTAAATTTCAAGTGATCAGTAAGAGGATACAAGCTGAGGAATCTTCCTAAGTATTAGTATAATATAAAGTTTGTTCCCCCAGCCTGACAGATCTATCTATATCCCTTTATCTTCTATCTAGCTGTCAAATGGTCTGTCCTTTAAGACATCAGATATATAAGAAACAAATTGATCACTGACCATGCTTGCAGTATAGTTGACTGGGGAATCTAGTCTTCCAGACAAAATGATAAGATTGCTACAGTTAGGTCCATGTTATCAGCAGCTACAATGCTGAACTACTTCACTCTCTAGTCCTGTCAATATCTGGTGCAGGTCTACTTGTCTATAACTTACACTGGCCTAGAGTCTTTTTGCTTTTGAGATGGTTTCTCATGTAGCCCAGACTAGCTGCAAACTCCCTGTGTAGCAAAAGATGATCAGGATCTTCTGATCCTTCTGCCTCTAGCTCCTTGTTGCTAGGATACCAAGCTGTATTTATGTGATGCTGGTAATTGAATTTGTGGCTAGTGCATCACTGGTAAATACTCTATGAACTAAGCTATTTCCACAGCACAATAAGAAATGTTTTATCAACAGAGTAAGAAAGACATAGACATTGAATGTGTACATCATATGCTTGTGTACTTCGCTTTTTAAATAAGGTTCCAGCAGAAGCTCAATATATACAGGCTGAAGAAGACAGCTTCTCTGCTATGTGGGCTGAATTATGACTCCAAATCTATGCCTATCCCAATATTCTATATCCTGATCCTAGGAATCTGCCAATGCATTCCAATTAGAGTTGAGAATTCTATTGTTTTTTATTCTCTGATCACTGCTCAGTCATTGGTCCCTGTGCTAATCACAATCTGCTGCAAATAGAAGCTTCTCAGGTGAGGATTGAGAGATGCATTGGACCTATGAGATAACAAGTCATTAGAAGTTAGTTAAATCTGTCATTTTACCAGCATAATATTCTCCATTAATGTTTATGATCTATGTAGCCATAGATTCTTAGACCAATAATGGTTTCAAGTATCAGTTTTTTTTTACAGACTTGGGCTTAAATCTAATTAGAAAGTAGGTTGGTTACATCTCTGACAATGATACCATTATTGCTCCAGTGCATGTACCTTGCCAGGACAATGTTTGTTGTCGCTCACAGAGTTCACAGCTGGGTACAAACGATGAATAGAATACATTTCTCCTCAAATAGCTTCCATAGCACATTCCAACAACATGAGAGCTTGGAAGTAAGGATGAACCTTTCAAGTCAGTATCAACTTGATTTCTCTATGTTCTATGACTCAAGAATAATGTGGTGTCTCCAGCAATGACATCTTACCATTCAGCTCTGGGGGGGGCAACTAAAAGAAAAATTCTTAGACCCAGAAGCTTCCAGAACTTAAACGTTTTTTTTTTTTTTTTTTAATTTCCAGTATTTGAACAGGCTTTACCAGTTGATCTTTCCTACTATGAAAAGCAGAAAGCAAAGATGCACTTAAGACCCTCCAAAATTTTGAGCATGTTCTTGGTGCTCAAAAAGATTCATATTTGGAGCATTTCCAACTTTGAATTTTGAGTCAGGAAATGTTCAGCCTGTACTTTAACATGTGGATCAGAGAATAATATGTTTGTCCTCTGGGTCATCTGGTGGGCTTCAGCTAATGCTTTCCTGTTGTGTGTGTGTGTGTGTGTGTGTGTGTGTGTGTGTGTGTGTGTGTGTGTGTATTTGCTAGATAAACAGTTGTAACAACTGCTGTCTTAAAAGAACATGCATAGTATCAAGTCAAAGGCACCCAGGACATGAGTCTGAGACATTTCACCAGGGAAGATGAGTAAGAATCATAAGGAATAGCAAACTAAACAGAAGGTGGATGAGAGACACTGGAGTCCCAAGATAAGCCACAGAATGAGGTTCACCACAGTATTCTTTTTCCTATCAATATATATCCAAATCTCATAGGAGCTGCTTCTAGATATGATTGGCTTATTATTCAGCAGTGGTACAAAGATCAGGGTGTATTGGGTTCTGTAGAGAACCACACATCCTTCATTTTGTGTGCAGTTGTCCTCCTACCTTCCAGGAGTATTGCCTATGGACAGATAGGTCTTTCTTCATAGCTTGTCCTTGGGGGAAGAAAAGGGTTTTGCCAACACCCTATTCTCCTTCTTGATGGTAATATGGAACACATCCAGACAAAGACCAAAAGGATAGTGTCTCCTACCACAGTTAAGGACATTTATGAATTTTCTACTTCAGAACATTTTGTGGGGGTGGTTGTGTCTCTGTGGCAGCCTGTTACATTTTAACTTCTCTGAAAGGCTAAGATTGCTTTTTTCAGAGCTCATAAGTGTTGCTCTTGATAAACTATCATGTTAACTTTCTCCATACAAACTTCCATATCGGTGATTGTACTCTGGGGGATGTAAGCAAATTTTTATAGAACTTATAAATTAAGTCAAATATATCAATATAAACTCTGGTGTTGAGTAGCAGCTATTGAACTAGAAACACTTTCCTTTATCTCTTCCAATAAGAGAACACTGAAGTCAGTTTCTTTTCACTTGGAAGGGATGGTTCTATACTTCTGCTACTTTGTTTTAGGATGTGTAAATCAGTTATTTTCCATATATTTTCTGTAATAACATTGGTTATTCTGCCATGATATCAATGCATTCTATTGATACATTAGATTACACATTGGTGATATGTGTTCCAGTTTCTTTCTGTTACTGTAGTAAACACCAAGACTAAAAGCAGCTCAAGCAGACAGAGGGTTATTTCATCTTACACTTTATGTGCCTTATGAAGGGAACTCAAGGTAGGAACATAAGTAGAGGACTGTTGCTCACTGCAGGTTCTCTAGACATGTGTTTCCTCTACTTCTCTTATACCTCCAAGGACCATGTGCCTAGGGTTGGAACCGCCCACAGTGGTCTTGGCCCTCCTACATCAATTCACAATCAAGAAAATCCTCACATACTTGCTTATAGGCCAGTCTAATGCAAGTACTCAACTGAGGCTCTCTTTTCTCAGAGAACCTTGGTTTGTATTGAGTAGACAAAAAAAAAAAAGAAAAAAAAAAGAAACAAAACAAAAAAAACTAATATATTGATAGGATTCAGTGGTTAGAAAGCAGCAAGGAGTATTAAAGCTTTGGCCAGATGTATGTTTTAGTTGTTTCTATCTCACAGTAAAAATGATCAATGACCTACTATATTTATCAAACTTCCACAGTTTTCTGAGAACTGAGACAGACAATAGCCTTTCATGTTTCTCTCTGACAACAGAGACCATGATGGTATAAGGCTGATATTTTTTAGATTATTCAAATTACCAATGTATTTACAACAAAATGCAGAAAAACATATTTTCTTTAATATAACATTGATAATTATTTTAAACTATAACTATCATTATCAACTTGATTTGGAAACATTGCATTGTTTTTTTTTTAATTACTATTTCTCTGTGTGTCTGTCTATGTGTCTGCATGAGTTTTGTGAAGGCAGAGAGCATCAGAACTGGAACTATAAGAAGTAGTGATCTACCATGTGGATGCTGGGAACTGAACCTGCATCCTCTGAAAGAGCGGTAGGCACTCTCAACTACTCAGACAGCTCCCCAGTCCCTGATAGCTATTCTTTTCCTAAGTACGTGATAAATCAGATTGTATGGGAGGTTGTTTTCATGGCTATTTAACAAATAAATTAATTAGAGACCAGGGAGGTTATTCCCAGCTGAAGTTCACCAAGCTGATGTATTATTTGCTACTTGTTGCTATAACAAAACACCATGAACAGGATGATTAAAAACACTATAGAAAAAGAGAGTTTATTTGGGATTGTTGTTCCAGAGGGAGGGTTCATTATGGTGGGGAGGCTCAGTAGTAGGCAGTCTGAGTAGAAATATGGAAGATCACATGTCCAAATAGAAATACAAAGGAGAGGGAACAAACTACACACAAGGTTACAAACTCTCTGAGCTTGGATCAGAATGGGATATACATGATGCTTGTTTTAAAGGTGCATTTAACTGTTTTGAGAATTGAGCTGTATATCATTAAACTTACCCATCTATTGAGGAAAAATAAGTTTTCAAAGCCCATCTCTAGTGGTGCACTTACTTCCTCTAGCAAGGCTGTGGCACCTCCCCAAACAATGCCACCAACTAAGGACCAAGCATTCAAATGTCTGAAGATTTCTCACTCAACTCTTACAGTGGATAACACAGCAGAATGAAGATGGAACATGGGCACACAGTCCATTTGATCTCATGGGTAGTTCAGTTTGGGGTATAATTTTGCTTGACCAGTGTCTTGTTCCTGTACATGTTACACTGCTAATACATGAGAACTATTATCTACTTCTGCACTGTTGCTTACCATCACCAAGAATCTACTTTTTATAAAGTTTTATGGCATAAGTTTTTGCTCTCATCAGACCCTTCTTTTCAATTCCCTTTCCATTCTGAACACAGGCTACTGAATACCTGCCCCATCTCTCATGTGGTAGTCATTAGTATTCACTTCTGGCAACAAGGCAGGTGCTGCCCAAAATAACAACAACAAGGATCAATGCCTGGTGGAACAGTTGTTCAGCTATTAGCAAAGGACATTGCTAGTTTATCACCCAGGTATATACTAATGAGTCAGGACTTTCTTACCTTATCCCCTGGGTATGTACCAATGAGTCATACTGAAATCGATTTATGGTCGGCCTCAGCACCTTTCTTGACTAAATCTCAACCTTAGCAGAGTATATTTGAAAGTTGGGCCCAAGTACTCAAATAAAGAGAGGAGCTATCATTCAAGAAAACATTATCAGTAATGAAAAGACCACTTAAAAACTTCACCCAAATTCTGTTTCCTTTAATTTTTATTATCACGTATTAATTACACAGAGTGATGTGTTTCTAAATAACATTTTCATACATAAATAATAGACTTTGGTTATATTTATTGCAAATTACCCTCTCTTTCCCTTATTCCATTCTTTCCAAACAGCTCTGCCTTTTACTCTTTTTACTTTTAAAATCTAGACTCTACAAATGAAAGAAAACTTAGGATACTTGTATTTGTGAGGATGGATTATTTTGCTTAACATGATGATCTCCAGCTCCATCTGTTTCCCATAAAATAACGAGATTGTCTTCTTTATGCCTGACCAGTACTCTGGTGGGTATGCAGGTTTTTTGCTAACTTGCCTGTTGCTGGGCACTGTGATTAATTCCATAATTTGGTTGTCATGAATAGTGAAACGAGAAATATGGTTGTGTGAGCATCTCTGTTGTGCATAACACTGAGTTGTTCCTTCAGATGTGTGCACTGGACTGGGTTGACTGGATCTTGTGGTAATTCTGTGTTTAGCTTTGGGGGAGCTTCAGTAATGAGTTCCATGGTGACTAGGCTCATTTGCCTCTGTACTAAAAGTGTAATAGGTTCCATGTACCCATCGTTTGTTCTTCCCTGTTGTTTGCTTTTCTAAAGTGTACTATTTCATACATGCATACACTGTATTTTGGTCATTTTAAGCTGGATTATGTCTCTCATCCTTCTTACACTACCATTGAACCTCCTCTTCTTAACAATTCTCCCTCCTACATTCATGTCTCTTAACAAGGTTGAAAGAACAAGACATGAGACCTGTCCCTTAGAGCAGGTCTCAAACCCAGTCAGAAAACAATTGGTTGACTCTGTAACAATCAGGCCACTGTCTCACAAGTGGTCTAATACTGTATGGCGGATTGATATTATAGCTTGCAACATCCACAGCTTGGACATTTTGTCGATAGCCATATTGACAGTGATGACATGAAAGTTACTTCCTTTATTTCCCTATGGCTAAACATGTTGGACACTGATGGTGACTTTTAAATGTCAACTTTCCCAAATTCAGAATTACCTAAGAAGTGAGCCTCTACTGAGAAATTAATGATATTGGGTTGGCCAACAGCCATGTCTATAGGGGGTTGTCTTGATTGCTAACTTACTTGGAAAGACCCAGCATTTTGTGGGCAGAACCATCTCATGGGCTGGGCCTTGGACAGTATAGGAGTAGAGAAAATTAGATTAACATTAAGGAAGCAAATAAACAAAAATCCACATATGTATCCCATCTCTACTCAACTTGTGATGCTTAAATTCCTGCCTTATCTTCCCCCAAAACAATGAATGGTCACCTGGAAATATAAGCCCAAGTAATCCTGTCTCCCCAGAGTTGCCTTCAGTCATGGTGTTTTATAATAACAACAGTAATGAAACTTGAATAAATGTTTCCTCTATAAATTTATTGGGCATTTATCCTCCACCTTTGAGAACAGTCTAGTCATTTCTTTTGTCTATTTATCTATTAGATTATTTTTCACTCTGTGCTTGCTTTTTTATTTCTTTATATATTCTGGATGTATCTCTTGTTGGATCACTAGCTAGTAAAGACATTCTCCCATTATCTAAAGTACCTTCTTATTCTGCAAATGGCTTCTGTTTCTGTGCAGAAGCTTTTTAATTTCATGTAATCTCACCCATCAGTTCTCAATATGATAATAACATGCATTATTAGAGTCTAGAAAGCCACTGACTATGCTTATGCTTTGAAATGTGTCTACTTTCCTCTAATAGTTTCAACTTTTTACATCTTACATTAAGATCTTTGATTCATTTTAGTAACTTTTGTTCAATGTGAGAGTCAGGATGACAAAAAAAGCTTGCTTATAAAATAAGGAAAGATGGTTAAAAAGGGCAGAAAAAAAAGAAGAAAAAAGGGCAAGAAAAATAATTTACTTTTAAATAAAATGAAGTAGAAAAATTCTAAAATAGAGGTAAAAAGAACAATAAGCTGATCTTTTAAAAGGCCACGAGCTGGAAAAGTTTCTTGCACTGTCCCCTGGTATTAGAACCTTTCAAGCAAGGTGGGGTCACAGCTAAAGTTTACTGTAGTTCTTCGAGTTGTTGCTGTAGGTGGATTGAGCATTGAGAAGGCCAAGGCTATTTTGTCACAAATGGATTACATTTGCTCTAGAACCAGGGTTCTCAGCCTTCCTAATGCTTTGACCCTGTAGAAAGGTTGTGACCTATGTGTTGAGAACTGTTGTTATAGACAAGACTTCCCTTCTCTGTGCATGCAAGATGACTGGGTTTGTGAGCTTTGTTATCTCTATGTTGGGTAGGTTGCTAGTCAGCTCAGAAGCACCCAGCCTATACACCCAAGAACAGCAAGTGTCTAAGCTAAGACTATCCCTCAAATGCACTGAAGAGCAGCAAAAGCAAACAGAACTTCTCACACTGAATAGGAGGTCTAAAGACAATAGGCATTCTGGCCAATAGTCTTGGTTCTTCCAGATCCAGCCCAGTTATGAATCACCCAGCAGAGGGAGGAAGCTGAGGATGAAGAGACACCCACTGGCCATGACTTTGGAACTCTTAGTTCCCACAGCACTCCACAGGTGACATAGCTCCCTCCACCCAACAGAGGGCGAGGCTGCTCATCACCACATCTTCCACAATCCAAGCTTCTCATTGTCAAGACAACTCAGCAGGTCACCATCTGCCTCTCCCTTTCTCTGTGCTTGCCTTGCTTAGTTATCTCCAGCCATAGGAACTATGGTAGGGTTGTCCTGGACTGGCTGACTTGTAGTTCCTTGTTTTACAATCTCTAGAGCATCTCTGTCTGAAGCAGTAGGCTCTCTCTCTCTCTCTCTCTCTCTCTCTCTCTCTCTCTCTCTCTCGATAGCACCTGGCTCTAGCATTCTGAGACACAGAACATAACAAAATGGATTTATTTGTTCTCTGATACTGGTATACTTTAAAAGCAGCTGGGGATTTCTTCTGGTGCTAGGTTGAGCAGTAGTTGTCACCAGGGCTGTCTGGGTGGTTATGGGTTAAGGTTGCCCTCCCTTTGGACAACCTGTACTAGACTGGTACTTTTTTCTGAGTTGACTTTATACCTCCCTGTGTTTTAGCCACTCTCTCATCTATTTCTTGATTTCTAGCCTACTTCTCTTTCCTTTTTCCGGCTTCACTCGCTGCTCTATTGTTGTGATTCTTTTCTTCCCCAGACTTCCCTTAAGCATACTTCTTAGCTGCCATCTTGCACTGGAGACCTCAAAGTTCTTTAACGTTAGGAAGATACATTTTAAGGATCCTTCCCTCCAAACAAGAGTCAAGGAAATACAAAGAAAATTAAATCTCTGGAGCAGATACTTTCCTTGCAATTATTCTTAATCACTAGTGAATCAAAGACCACCTGATAAAATTCTCTGAATAAAACTTTATTGAAAAGGAAGCCCAAACATATGGGACACTGTCACAATTTTCTTAATAAATAAATACCTTTCAGTAACTGGATGATTTTAAAGCAAATATTTGAGAGAAACACGGAGTGGCATTAATATCTTTGAAACAAGAAGTCTACCCAAGAGATTGCTCCTTTGTGTATTCAAATGACTTGACATTCTCAGCAGAGACAAGAGATTGCCCAAAGATGCCAATACAAGGTAAGCATTCAAGCAAATGAAATAAACTCATGATTTTTAAAGACTGGTTTTACTCCATTGTTTGCCTATATGTATGCATGTGCACAACATGGTTCATATGGAAACCAGAAGAGGGCAGCAGATCCCCTGGAACTGGACTTAAGGATGGTTGTGAACTATGGTGCAGTTGCTAGGGATCAACACCCCTGCCCTAGACCCAGCCCTGACTCCAGAGTCCCCTAGAAGCACATAAAATACTCCAAATTGCTGACCCATCTCTGCAGCTCCAGACCCATGATTTTTAAAGCAGCTACTTTAGTAGGCTAATAGTAGCAATGGGAACTTTAGGAAATGTTTAATTGACTGATGTTTGACAGATCAAACATTCAAGATTTTGGCACATGTACTAATCTCTAAAAATCAGTTTGAAATGTTAAGAGAAGTTTCTCTTTCCACGAATAGCAAAGGTTCATCCACTTAAGAAGTAAATTGTTGTTTTGCTTTTGTAAGCCAGGTTTGCTATGTAGCCCAGGCTGACCTCAAGTTCACTACCCTGCTAATTTTGCCTCCCAAATCTAGGACACACAGCCATGTGCTACCATGCTTGCTAACTAAGTAGTTGTCAACTTTATGACAGATAGTGCAAAGTCATTCACATAAAATAGAAAGAGACCACTTTGGATTTGCAGTTTGGAGCCTTTCTGAGTCTAGAAATATTTGGAACATGGCTATGGAAGGAGGAGAGATTAGGCAGCTGCTATCCCTGCACTGTGCACTGTGCTGCTGGTGTGCCATAGATACAGGTATCCAGTGCATCCTGTAATAATTTCAATGCTGGAAAAGTGGGCTTTGTGTTAGATGGCTTTGCCTAACTCAAGCAAGCGCTCTGGGTATATTTAATATAAAAAGGCTGAGCTATGATGCCTACATGTTAACTTTGCTTCCAACTTCATGATGTTTTCGACTGAACACAGTATTTATTGAGCTTCATTACAAGTCGAGGTGCTTCATTACAAGTCGAGGTGCTTCATTACAAGTCGAGGATCATCTAAGGACAAAACAATTAAAATGATTCTTAAGAATGACTGATAAAGTGTGCTAGAACTGAACTGTGCTAGAAAACTTTATAGAATGAACAGGGTATTGGATGGTGTAGCTTCAGCAAGTGTTCCTGACTTTTTAAAGGCACAGGAAACATCTCAAAACATAGCTTTCCCATATACTAGCCAGCCCTGTGAAAGACATGTATTTAAGGTGAGACAATCTCATGCTAAGTTTTCTATGTGACTTTCTGTTTGACCCTTTCAAATCCTTCTAGACTATGGCTTCAGTCCTGGTGATGGTCACATGGGAATTTGGATAGAATAACTGATTACAAGTGTCTAAAGACCACAAAGAGGGCTGTAGTTTGGTTTGTGCTGGTAGCAGCAGACTCAGGTCAATCTAGAGTAGCCTTTGGGAACATCAGACAACCTTTGAGAGACAAGTCACCTGCCTATACCTTGAATCACACCAACTACAAACTTAAGCACACAATGTACCCATCTAGCCGAGGGATCCGGAGCCCAGTGTTTGGTCTTGTTATCATCTGTGATATGGAATTAGGACTCAGGGCATGTTTGTCTCTGAAAGCCAGTATGAGTAGTGTTTCTGAGATTAACTTTTTGTGTGTGTGTGAGTCCTTGCTCTTGGGATTTTGTCTTTCCCTAAGGGCAAATTCCCTGGCACAGTGCTCTGCTCCTGTTCCACGTGGTGCTTTAGCTGGCACAAGAACTGAGGTTGAAATTCGAGACTGGCTTTATGGGTGAGGTTCCTGTTTGTTCAAAGCCACCTCCTATCTTTCCCCTCTGAAGCCACCAAAGAAAACTCTGGAAATCCCGAAGTGACCCTTAATTAGCTCAGAGCGGGAGGAGGTGTGGAGCAGCAAGAATAGAATGCCTTGCTTGGAGTCCTTTTCTGTAGAGCACATAGAAGTGTCACATGAGCAGGAAAAGCCTCTATGGACAGATCAGCTTGCTGAGCTTCATCTAGTGGGCCAGGGGGTTGAACACAGGGTTTCCTTAGCTTTAGTCCCTGATTCTCAGGGTACACAGTCATTAGCTTCAAATGGCTTTTTCCTTCCTATTGGGGTGTGGAGTCCAATAACGGAAGAGGGTCTGGGGAAATAATAGCAGAATTGATGTTGCCTGTACTCCTCTGTGTACCTCTCTCTAGAGCCCTCTGCCCTGTACTCTATCAAAACATGTTCTCAGGGATGTTTAGGATAAGCACTTGGGTTCCTAGAAGTTCTTCAAGCACTAGAATTTGGACACTTTTTTTTTTATTTTGAAAAAACATTTTTTTTTCAGCCATCAAAGTGGTAGAAGCAGCTTGTAGGTAGGAGAGGGAGTCTTCTGCCATCTCAAGGGGAACCTTCCTAAACAGAAATGGGACATGTACACAGATCAGCACATGGATATAAACCAAAACAAAGACTGGCCAGAACTGTAGCTGGACTTGAACTGAAAGAGAACGACGATTTTTGAGCCGAAGCAGTTGGAGTGAGAACTGGAGAGGAAACCCATCTCATCAGACACCAAATGAGTCCCCAGAATCAACCTGCGAGTGTCATTCAAAGACATACAGAATGTACAGTTGTGATTTTTAGCACACACAGTTCTAAGCTGCCCCTCTCCTTGGAGGGCTTCCAATACAATCAGCTGGACAGGGAGAAAGGATTGAAGACTGTCCTTTGGTCATGGAGACCCACTAAATATTTTCTCAGTATCATTGTGTTCTAGCTACCGTCTGTGGCTCTATCAAATACCACAACCAAAACTAATTCAAGGGAGAAAGGGATTTATTTCATCTTATACTTCCAAGTCACAATCCATTATTGAGGGAAGTCAGGGCAGGAACTCAAGGCAGGAACCAGAAGCAGAAACCATGGGGGACACTGCTTGTGGCTCCAGCTCTGGCTATCTCCCAGCATTATGCTCATCCAGACTCCTACACAGCCCATGCCCACTTATCCAAGGAAGGCAGGTCTCAGGTGAGCTGGGCTCTCCTCCATCAGTTAACAATGAAGTTATCCCCCCATAAATGCCCACAGGTCAGTCTAACCTGGAAGATCCCCCAACTGGGATCCACATCCCTTGTCAGGTGTTGCTAGGTTGGGTCACATTGAGAACTGAACCTGTCTAAGACACCCAGGCTATCCACGCATAAAACAAGCCATACCCCCTTATCACACCACTTCAGAATGCTCAATACTCACTGGGATCAGTCTCACCAAGATGACTTGTTATGATTTTTGGACTTTGAGGCTTTTCCTCTCAGTCTCTCCAAATAAACCAACAGGCCTGTACTGAAGACCTGAAATCCGGATTGTGAGAAACACACACAGTGCCTGCTACACTTTACTTTGGTAAAGGAAATCAGAAGGTTTTACTTCACTCAATCTTCATTTAACACAACCAGTTTTTTTTAATTGGATATTTTATTTACATTTCAAATGTTATCCCCTTACCCTGTTTCCCCACCTCCCCGCCCAGGAACCCCCCATCCCATCCCCCCTCCTCCTGCTTCTATGAGGATGTGCCCCCCCCACTCCCACCTCCCCACCCTCGAATTCCCCCACACTTGGCGTCTATGGGATCAAGGATCTCCTCTCCCACCTATGCCTGATAAGGCCATCCTCCCCTACATATACAGCTGGAGCCATGGGTCCCTCCCTATGTGCTCCCAGGCTGGTGGTTTAGACCCTGGGGAGCTCTGGTTGGTTGGTATTGTTGCTATCCTCATGGGGCCACCAACCCTTTCAGCTTCTTCAGCTCTTTCTCTCTAACTCCTCCATTGGGAAACCCTTGATCAGTTCAATGGTTAGCTGTGAGCATCCACCTCTGAATATGTCAGACTCTGGCAGACCTCTAAGGAGACAGCTATATCAGGCTCCTGTCAGCATGTACTTCCTGACTTCCACATCAGCGTCTACCTTTGGTAACTGCACATGGGATGGAAACCTAGGTGGAATGGTCTCCAGAAGGCCCCTTCTTCAGTTTCTGTCCCACACTTTGTCTCCCTATTTACTCCTTGAGTATTTTGTTACTCCTTCTAAGAAGGACTGAAGCACCCACACTTGGTCTTCCTTCTTCATGAGCTTCATGTGGTCTGTGAGTTGAATCTTGGGTATTGGGAGCTTCTGGGCTAATATCCAATTATCATTGAGTGAATACCATGTGTGTTCGTTTGGGATTGGGTTACCTCACTCAGGATATTTTCTAGTTCCATCCATTTACATAAGAATCTTTCAAATTCATTGTTTTTAATAGCTGAATTTCTCAAATTCATTGTTTTTATCCAGCTTCTGGCTATTATAAATAAGGCTGCTATGAACATAGTGGAGCATATGTCCTTGTTATATGTTGGAGCATCTTCTGGGTATATGCCCAGGAATGGTGTATCTGGGTCCTCAGGTAATGCTATGTCCAATTTTCTGAGGAACCACCAGACTAATTTCCAGAGTGGTTGCACCATCTTGCATTCCCACCAACAATTGAGGAGTGTTCCTCTTTCTCCACATCCTCGCCAGCATCTACTATCACCTGAGTTTTTGGTCTTAGCCATTCTGACTGATATGAGGTGGAATCTCAGGGTTGTTTTCATTTGCATTTCCCTGATGACTAGGGATGCTGAACACTTCTTTAGGTGCTTCTCAGCCATTCGAGTTTCCTCAGTTGAGAATTCTTTGTTTAGCTCTGTACCCCATTTTTTAAATAGGGTTATTTGGTTGTCTGGAAATGACACCCTTCACAATAGTCACAAATAATATAAAATACCTTGGTGTGAATCTAACCAAGCAAGTGAAAGATCTGTATGACAAGAACTTCAAGTCTCTGAAGATAGAAATCAAAGATCTCAGAAGATGGAAAGATCTCTCATGTTCATGGATTAGCAGGATTAATATAGTAAAAATGGCCATCTTGCCGAAAGCAATGTACAGATTCAATGCAATCCCCATTAAAATCCCAACTCAATTCTTTACGGAGTTAGAAATTCTCAAATTCACTTGGAATAACAAAAAACCCAGGATAGCAAAAACTATTCTCAACAATAAAAGAACTTCTGGAGAAATCACCATTCCTGACCTCAAGCTGTACTACAGAGCAATAGTGATAAAAAAAACTGCATGATATTGGTACAGAGACAGGCAGGAAGATCAATGGAATAGAGCTAAGATGCCAAAATGAACCCACACACCTATGGTCACTTGACCTTTGACAAAGAAGCTAAACCTGTTCAGTAGAAAAAGGACAGCATTTTCAACAAATGGTGCTGGTTCAACTGGAGGACAACGTGTAGAAGAATGCAAATCAATTCATTCTTATCTTTTTGTACAAAGCCCAAGTCCAAGTAGATAAAGGACCTTCACATAAAACCAGATACACTGAAACTAATAGAAGAGAAGGTGGGGAAGAACCTTGAATACTTGGGCACAGGAGAAAAGTTTCTAAACTGAACACCAATGGCTTATGCTTTAAGATTAAGAATTGACAAATGGGATCTCATAAAATTGCAGTTTCTGCAAGGTAAAGGACACTGTCAATAGAAAAAAAATGGCAACCAACAGATTGGGAAAAGATCTTTACCAATCCTACATCCGATAGAAGGCTAATATCCAATATATACAAAGAACTCAGGAAGTTAGACTCCACGACCAGTTCTTGTTTGAAGGCTTCCTCTCTTTCTTGATCTCTCCTGTGGTGAACGTGGTGGATGCCTCTACCTTTTCTCCATCTCTTGCCTCCCTTGCCTCTTTCCAGTGAAGTAATTGGACTCTGTTTTCTGGGTTCTCAACTGAAGCTGGGTCATGTTATGACTCTGTAAGGGATGCAGGTCTTGTGGGAAACACGTTCTTACTCCTCATAGCTTCTATTCCTTAGGCATAAGTTTTATAGGTTATAAACCCATTTATACCGTATATATCTGTTAGTCATAGGAAGGTGCTCATCTCACTTTATAAAAAGCATATCTCAGAGAGAAACTGAGTGATGAAAAGGGAATGTTTCGTATGAGATAAAATAACCAGGTTAGAATCCCCATGTTGGGGAAGGTAAAATTCCCCTGGAGATAAGACTACAGATATAGACTACAAAGAACTCAGGAAGTTAGACTAGCTAAGACAGATATAGACTAGCAAAGCTAAGTGGTGCATCAGGAAAACGAAGTGTTAGCCTCCCATTCCAAATGCATCGGAAACACAGAGATTTCAAAGACATTTTAACCTTAACTGCTCATGAAACCAAACAAAACGTGTCCATCCGCAGCTGCATCTAGATACCTTTAGGAAACTAGAAGGAACATCACACCCAACAAATTACAGACTAAACACAGGCAACTTACGATTAGCAAGCAAATCATCTAAACATTTAGGAACATTCATCTGCAGCTTAGTTTAATGAGTGCATAAAGATTAAAATGATATGTATGAATGGAGGGTGTGGGGTCCTGATGTATGTGTATATTATGTAGAGTTTATATCAAGATAAAATATTTATTTCTCCAGGCTATCATTTATTTGTTGTCAAAACAAACACCCCCCCCGCAATTAATTAAAAATCAAAAACCAACAAAGAAGAAGAAGAAGAAGAAGAAGAAGAAGAAGAAGAAGAAGAAGAAGAAGAAGAAGAAGAAGAAGAAGAAGAAGAAGAAGAAGAAGAAGAAGAAGAAAGAACACTTCCCAAATTTTGGATTTCGATGTGTTCAGTATATTATGCTGCGAGTCATGGTACTTTTGCCCATGCACAACAGTGCTTCCTGCTGCCCTGTGACCTGGAATCCGCTGACCCACCTCTTCCCTCCCCCCCACGCTATGCTCAAAATATAGTCTAGCTGTGCCTTCATCTTTTAGAGACAATAATATCTGCTCTATACGGTTACTAGAGTTGTATAACATGTATGGCACCCCCACAAGAAGTTAGTAAACATTAGGGTGCAAGCCAAGGGTTCTTCAAAGTGGCTTACTTTGAATTGGGGGGGGGTTTGGTCAAGGTGGGATTTTATATTAAATCTCAGAGCCTGAGTGTAATCCAAGACAAAGATTGGAGGGAAACCGTGCAGAAAATAAACGGCTGAGGTTAATACACTTCCTCAGCGCAGCGTCCATTTTCTTCACTGACCGTCTTTTTCCTTCTTGTAGCTTCTCTCTCTGCGGTGATGTTAGCTGAGATGCTGTCACAACTGTCTCTCCACCAAGTGACTTTACAGAGGCCTGGCACAACACTTCCATGTCGTAAAGCTGTCGCTGTCATTAAATCCAATAACAAACACTTCGGGACATTATCCTTCCATGGTAACTCTCGGCATAGCACGGACATCAATCTGGCGTTTATTTCTTTTCTGATTCACGCTTTGAGCCCACAAACACAGCATAGTTGGTCGATATTAAATGTGTATGCCTGGAAGGGTGGGTCTGTGTGGCTGTTGAGCAGACACTGGCTAATTTGAATAAGTGTAAAATCAGCTCTGTGACGTCACAGCGTGCATTCCTAGCCTCTTCCTCTTTACCAGGCCTTGAGTATCTATCTAGTCTTTATTCCTGAACTCCAATTTCTTTATGCCGCTGCAGAGACCAATTTCAAATCATTGAAATAATGGATTTAACATGCAGAATATAGTAATGTGTGCTCGTATATTTGCACTGTGTATAATTTGTCAAGCAGATTTAATTATATTTCTGAGTAATTTTGTTGATGGGTAAATAACTGTATATCCTTCCCCTGCTTTCAAATTTGAATAAGAATGGTATAATGTTTCATGGATATCTTAGTTAGGGTTTCTATTTCTGTGATGAAATAAATATCATGACCAAAAAGCAAGTTGGGGAGGACAGGGTCTATTTGGCTCACACGTCCAGACCACTTTTCACCATCAAAGGAAGTCAGGGCAGGAACTCAAACACGGCAGGAATCTGGAGGCAGGAGCTGATGCAGAGACCATGGAGGGGTGCTGCTTACTGGCTTGCTCCCCAGGCTTGCTCCCCCTGCTTTCAGAATCCAGTGGCATCAACCTAGGGATGGCACCACCCACAAAGGGCTGGGCCCTCCCCCATTGATCACTAATTGAGAAAATGCCTTACAGCTGGCTCTCATCGAGGCGTTTCCTCAAGAGAGGCTCCTTCTCTGATGATTAGCTTGTGTCAAGTTGACACAGTACAATGGATGTACTCTGAAATTACAAATAGTTCTAATTGTTTGTTTGTTTGTTTGTTTTTCTGAGATAGTGTTTTTTGTACTCTAGGTTGTCCTAGAACTCACGCTCTACCCCAGTCTAGCCTTGACCTCACAGCAAACGTTCTGCTTATTGGCAGGAGACACCACAAGTGGCTTAGTTCTATAATTTGTACAAATTTTCTCTCTCATGATGTAGACTCAGATATGAAAAGCACGTCATGCTGACATCCCACCACCAGTTGCTGTTGCTTAAGTTTTGAGTTCCTTACAACTGCTGTAACTACTGTTATGTTGATTCCTCAACCAGTTCCTGCCAGTTTCTGTAGTCCTAAACTGCAGCTGGAAGTAGAGTTTCTGTTTATATATTCACCAACAATAGCAGATTCCAGCTTTAAAGTCATTCATTAGAAGAAAAGAAATGTTTTTTTCCATCTGCATAATTTACTCTGAATGAGGATGGAGCCTTTCCCCCTTGCTTACACATTTTTATTTTCATATGTGTGTGTTGGCGTGTGTGTGCATGCATATGTGTGTGCATCTGTGTATGTATAGTATATGTGTATTGCATGTTCCTGTGTGTTCACATGTGCAGGAAGGTATGTGTACGTATGTGGAGGAGGCTAGGTGTCTATACAGGGTGTGTGATCAATCATTCTCTACTCTTTCTTTCTCTCTTCCTTTCTTCCTTTTCTCTTTTTAAATGACAGGGTCTCCTTATATTGCTTTGGCTGACCTGATACCCACTATGTAGACCAGAATGGCCTGGAGCTCTTTTTTTTTTTAAATCAATAACATTTTATTTGTTAACAGTAAATCAGATTCATAACATTTCTATATGTTAACAGTGAATAATTTAGGGGGAGCAGGACAATAATTTTATTTACAATAGCCTTCACAAAATTAAATGTCTACAAATAAATTTATGCAAATAGGTAAAATCTTCACAAAAAAGTATAAAACACCAATTAATGACATTAAAAAAAATAAACACATGGAAAGGTAGCTTGTGTTCATGGATTGAAAGATGTTATTAAGATGTCTAGCCTAACCATAGTAATTTATAGAATAAATGCAAACCCTGCCAAAATAGCAACATCTCTCTTTACAAAATTACAAAGAACAATCTTAAAAATTATATGGAGCCACAAAAACTACTCATCAAGAAAGCATAAAATCCTCTCATTTGTGACAATGTAGACAGACCTAGAGGGAACTTCCTTGAGTGAAATAAGTCAAAGCACAGAGGAAACTGTCCTGCATGATCTCTCTCTTGAGTGGAATCTTGAAAGATTAAACTGATCAAAGTTACTACTAGTAGAAATCTCAAAGAAAGAAAGGTTTGACCAATGGGCCCAATTTGATAAGCAGGGTCAGTTCTGATGTTTTATCATTTTAGGGAGGAATATGTTCTGGTGACCAATTCTACTGCAGAATAATTATTAAATTATGCATCTCAAGATAGTCAGAAAAAAGATATTTAGTTGACTCAACCATTAAAAAGTGAAAACAATTTAAAGCATCAGTTCCACTAATAACTATGAATTGATCACTACTCAATGTATATGTGAATCGCATTGTACCTTATATAGATGCAATATACCAATCAAAAATAAATAATGAATTTTTGTAACAAACACTCCTTTATAAAAAAAATTCCAGTCCCACTTTTTACAAATGCCAGTGTTATGGTGATGATGATTTTTCATTAATAGTGTCTGTAGTGGTTTCAATAAAAATAGCTACCGTAGACTCAAAGGGAGTGGCGCTATTAGGAGATGTTGGCCTGGAGTTCTTTATTACTTATTATTTATTTTATTTATTATTTGTTTGCCTGTTCCACTTTATGTTTCAAAATGGGATCTCTCACTGAACCTGTGAGCCTGGAGTTCACTGGTTCCCTTATACTGGCTGATCAGCAGTGTCTACAGATATTCTATCTCTACTCCCGAGCACTGGGGTCTCCGATGTGTGCCCCGTTATTTATGTGGGTGCTGCAGATATGAGCACAGGCCCACATTTGTGTGCATTTTACCCACCAAGCCCTCTCCCTAGGCCGACATTTGTGAAGAGGCTCCATTTCCCTTGAGAAGGAAGTCATAAAGCAAGGACATTTACCTACCCTTGTAATGAGAACCAAGACTGTGCTGGGATAGCGACTTCCTGGCCACAATCAGTGCTTGTTATCAATTGTAAACCAGGGTGGGGAGGCAGAGACAGTTTCTGTTCTGGACCAAACCTCTGAGAGGGAGGCCATTTATCTCAGTGGAACCCAAGGCTAATCAAACTACCTTTTGTTCCGTTTGCTTAGTTAATCAGCTGAAAAAAGTTAGCCACTGAAAAAGTAGCTTCAAATCTATTGACATTAAACTGGGTTCTTGTTCTTGAGACCCACGGATAATGTCTGACAGTGTTCTAAAGGGTAGAAGCTGGAAATTACTCTGCTTCCTTAAAGGGAAGTATCAATGGGCTCTATATTCAGCCCATGTAATTTGTTTCCAACCAAACGATGCTACCATTTCCCTGACACATACTTTCAAAAGCCATTCGTAAAACTCCCTTTTCAGTGCTGGCATCCAAGTGATGGTCAAAACTGAAGACATTGTAGAGAAAGTTTTCCTGATCATGGCTGTAGATCTGGCTTTGTGGGAGAGCCAAACAATGTCAACAGCTATCCACAGTGTTGAGTGGCATTGGTTTGAGACGGGCATTTTTGACATAACCCCAAACATGGCTGAGAAACTTGATGGCTGTAGGGTAACCTCCTTCATAAAGATTAATAATGACATGTTAGTTTATTTTTCAAAAATAAGGTTTGTGGTGATTCGTTCTTCTATGTGATTCTTTGAAATCATCCTGTGTTGTATGTATACAGTGTACGGAGACTATGAAGGTTGTTGATGCTTTTGCCGATGGTCTCACCTGTACTTTTTGCTTCAGTATGTTTAACCCTCTCTTCTTCTTTATCTTCCTCCTCTTTTCAGTACTGTTCAGACTGTATCTTTCATATACCTCCTTATCCTTACTGCCTGGTTGTGTTGTTTCATGCCATGCAATAGATGGTTGTTGACTGACTGAATGTGTGATCCCAATGTTTGGCAGACTGGGTAGACCATTACTAGTAATAGTGCCACAGTGACCCCTGTTGATGAAACCAGAAAGTGCAATGTGCAGACTGATTCTAATGACAGTGATGCTCACATTGAAATGTGAGCTCTGGCCAACCTGGAGTTCAGTAGCAATGGACATCAAAGGTAGGTCAGCATTTGGAGAGGAGAAGGGCCCGGGCCACTGGTGTGTCTGTGTGAGAGCACGGCTCAGCAAGTCTCCGTGCCTGAGTTCTTCTTCCTGTGATTATAGTCGGGCTCAGGCATCACTACTTCAAATGGTTTTACTTGTTGGCCATTATCCAAAGAATTAAAAGTTTTACGCTGCACATCAGCTTGTATTATTATATCTAATACACTCCCAACCTTGGTTACTTATTCTGTGGTGTGTATATCTTCAGTTGTGTGCTCCTGTGTGTGATGTGTGTTCCTGTGTGTGGTGTGTATGCTCTTGTGTGTCTGTGTGTGTGTGTGTGTGTGTGTGTGTGTGTGCATGCTTTTGAGTTTAGAGGCCAGAACTTGACCTGGTGTTTTCTATAGCTCTCCATGGTTGGAGACAGAGGCTCACATTGATCCTAGAGCTCACTCACCAGGGGCCCTGATGGTTTCTGCCTCTTTAGGGCCAGGATTCCAGGCATACATCCATATTTTTTGCATGAGTCTCAAAGGATGTGAGCTCAGGTCCTTCTAATTGTGTTTTAACCAGCAAATCATCACCTCAGCCCTTTACTCCATATGTGAGCAGAAAAGGGTACTTTAGATTTTAAGCTGTTCTCATTTTAGTTTTTATTGCCATATTTTACTAGTTGGGGACCAATGGAGAGAGCCATTAATGGGGTTCCCGTCTCTCCAAATTTCTCTGTTCTCTGTGTAAATTTAGGAAAAATGAAATAGACTGCCTTTGATCACATACGTAAAGTGACAGTTGTTTTAAAGATTAAACGCAAGAACACTCGATCCAAGGAAGGAAGAGAGGGATATCTATCGCCGCCACATCATAAACCCTGACGCTAGAGATGATTGAACAGTTGGGAGACTTAAGATGCTTCAAACATCATTCTGCCTTCAACCTTTGCACCGACTGACCCGGCTAACTTTCTGCACAATTAACTTCATTTCCAGGGCTGCACTGCACATAAAAGATCCCACGTGGACTGTGATCGTGTTTCCCCATTGAGCAAGGAAGTACAAATTTGCTTATCTGAAAACAGATAAAGCTTAAAAGAGAAGGGGGGGGAACCCAGGAGATGAGATATTTATTTGAATAGAGATGTCATATTAATACTGATATTATCTAAACAAAATGAGGATGATTTTAGAGGTGGCGGTAGAGCTCGTAGGAAGGGAAGCATTAGGAAGTAGCAGCTGCAGAACTAAAACACGCTCTCCTCTAAGAGGGCGAGGAATGAAAACATACTCGCCCTTGCTTCCCAGTCCTTGGTGGGGCTCTGTCTCTGGGAACACCGTCAGACTATGCTGTGCTCCTTCACACAGCAAGACGCAGACCCGGAGCTGCAAACCATTGTCGATGGAATTCAAAACAACGGCTTCCATATCGAATTACTGGGCTATTTTTGTAAGACTGCAGGCTTTGCCTATTTATTTTTCTTACACACCTCCTCCCCCCCAATCTTTTAAAGAGTGCTAAAAATGATACAGAACCAAAGGAGATAACAATAATAAAGCAGAAGCCCAAGGAGGAAGGAAAATAGAGCCCATGGAGAGGTAAAGAACACACACAACCACAGTGCCATGTGCAACCTGCCTTCTCATGGGCCTCACCTGAGACTTTAAACCAAGATGTAAATAATCTCCCAAGCGCTGGACAGACTAATATAAAGCCAATTGAGTCTTACGGATGAATACAAACACTTCCAGAATTAAGGCTGGATATTTTGCAGATAGAATACACAGTATCTTAGCGCATTTCCTAGGAATCGCCTGTTGGTTGCTTTTCCTGATGTGGTTCTCAGGTAAAACCGAATCTCAGCTCAGCAAAGGACACACACTCATACTTACTCTGAACAGTAGTTCCTTGTTTGTCTGATTCAGATAACTGGGCCCCTGTGTTTGGATTTGCTAAGCTTGCAAGCCCGAGGAGAGCACCGTGTAGCATGCCAGCCATCCAGTCTGCACATAATTTCAGCTCTGATCCAAGTGTGGGACACTGTGCAAGGAAAGCTGTGGACAAAGGCACATCCTAGTACTTATGATCTAAAACAACAAGCAAGAAACTTTCAGCACATTCAGAAACAGACACATTTGAGGAAAGTTAAAATCTAGAGATACTGCTGAGTGTGGTGTGTGAATTGACCACGTTGGCAGGTCTTGCTGATCATCTACACACTAGTTGGAAAATAATGGTTTGCTTGCTCACCTGTTCTGTTTTCAATGTCAAATACATGGTTGGTTACCGTCACAGATGAGTATCTGAAAATAGAATTCCTAGGGGCCATGGGAAAGCCCAGTGGAAAAAGTGCTCTCTGTACAATCGTGAGGACCTGAGTTCAGAGCTCCCCAGTACTAATATAAAGACAGACAGATGCCAAGGGCTCGATGGCCAGCTAGTCCAGCCAACTAATGGGCTCCAGGTTCAAGGGAAAACTCTATATCAAGAAGACAGAAAAGTGATTGGAAAAGAGCCTCTAACCTGCATTCACACAGGCACAGGTGAGGACATCACACACACACACACACACACACACACACACACACACACACACACACACACAGAGCTGACTGTGTATCCATGAGTAAATGTGTCCAAATGAAGTCCGACCATACCGTTTTTTTCTGCTTAACATTCCTAGCGTACCCTGAAGCCACAGATCCTCCAGGTGATTGGTTTCCCTCAGATACTAAAAGTAGAAGCTTAGGAATCAAAAGCCTGGCGAGACACGTTTGGCTCCTCTTCCCATCTGGATGAGTCCTTCCTGTCTGGTTAACTGCTGACATGGAAAATAACATATTTACATTTATTAGTGTTGAACTATTAGCTTTAGCATGAGATAATCAACTTCTTAAACACAGAGTCAATATAAGGATTAGATTTTTCTCTTTCTTCACATTCAATTCAGCATTTTTCCCATGTGGCACTACAGATCCGAGCCAGGTACTCACCCCCTGCTCCCTTGTGTAGTAAAGCTGTGCTCTATCCCTGGGCTACATACCCAGCACCCAATCAATAATCTTCAAGATAACTTTTGAAATCTGATTGTTTAAGTTTTGCATCTGTGACAATCAAGTTAATTTCCAGTATATTAGAATTCAAAACTACTCTTGATTTTGTAGCGGAAACATTTTTATAGAATTCACAAGACAAAAACTCACACAGGAAATTCTTATCACATCATAAATCATAACAATAATTGATCCGGTAATGTCTCTACTTGCAAAGACTGGGTTTTGTCATTTTATATACAGATAATACTGTCCGGATAATCTCTGCAAACCTTTTGGAAAGGAATCATTGCAAAAATTATAGGTAGAATCTTGGAAGGCTAGTTATAGGCTCAAAGAGGTTCTTCAGGGTTGTGAGTGTTGTGTTGAGAGAGTATCAATATGTAGCATCAGCTGTAGCCACCTCTACCTCCTCCTCATCTTCTTCTTCCTTTCCTTTCTTCTCCCTCAGCCTGTCTAAACCCATTTTAAGCTTAAAAGTAACCACCAAATTGTCTCTCAAATAAATCATATCACTTATATATTAAGTCACAGAGTAGAGACTTACTTTTCCAATATCCTTAATGACAATATTTACTCTGTATATTTTAATCTTTGCCTATTTAATGGAAAAAAATAAGCAAACAAAAATTATATGTCTGTCTTATATTAATCTGAAGCTCACCTGGTAGGAAGGAATAGTGTTCTGTGGCACACTGATCCTTTGCTCAGCCCCTTCTCCCAGAGTGCACTGCTGCTCCTGAATGGCTCCTCTGAGTGCCTCAGGAAAAGAGGTACAGTCTAAATTTCTCTAACACTACCTTGAGGGTTCAAGCTGTCCCACTCCCACTTTGGCAAAAGTGAGACCCGATGTGGCTTACCTTGTGACCTTTAGACCCTCCTGTGCATTGTAGCCTTTGAGAGTGGTCCAAGGCCTTGAGTTGGGGTCACAGCTTCATCCGCTACTGTGCAGGGTTGCAAAGCCAGTCTGGTTTGGAGTGTAAACAGTTAATGTTCTGAAGCTCAGTTAATGTCTTGTGTGTTCAGTCAGGAACGTTTGAAAAAGTGAACGTATTTCTTCTGGCTGCACTGCCTGCAACCATGGACACTGCACAATTAAATAGGGGGTCAGTATGATACGCCTGTAAACAGTAGAGGGTGTCAAACATGAGTTCTTCTAGTGTATAAAAGCAATCTGATAACCAAGTGTTCAGGTTTTGTGGGGTCAGCTGGGCTGGGCTGAACTAAACTCAGCATGGACTTAGGTGGCTATACCCCTGAGGCTCTTATCCTTAGAACATACCTGTCTTTTATTAATCTAAAATCACCTGTTAGGAAGGAGTTGTACCCTGCAGTGTCCCCACCCTTTGTTCAGTTCCTTCTCCCAGGCCCCCATATGCTGCTCCTGAATGCCTTCACTATTTGTCACAGGAAAAGAGGTACAAGTCAAGACAGCTGGTCAGCCCAGGTATGCTCTCCATATGGTATGGATGGGGCGCAAGAGAGCCCTGAGAAATATGCAGTCAGTCAAGTTCTAGATTCAGACTGACCATGTTCCCTTCCTCCACTGACCTCATGATCCAAACCAGAATTACAGGGTAGGGCAGCATGTCCTGCCACAGGAAGGACCTGATCAGTGGCTCAGATGTGAGGAGGGCTGAAGAATGGGGGCAGGAGGTAATCAATAAAAGTGCTTTTATAAATGCATTTTCAAAAAGTTTATAATCGTGATACAATGACTAAGTATCTTAGTAGTTAATACTTAATACATAGTACTTAGTAAATTATCTTCCAGTACTGCACTGTGGCATATATTTCGCTACTTAGCTAAAATTCCCATTTTATCTTAAAATGCTTCAGTTATTTATGGGTGAATTAATTTATTTAACAACTATTTCGACAGGTTGGAGTGTAGCTAAGTGGTAAAGGCCTTGGCTGGTGTGACTGATGGCTTCGGTTTGATCTCACCATTTCAACAGCGACAAAAACATCAATTCAGAGTATTTCCTACATGATCGATGTTCTTATAAGACTTAGAGCTACAGCAGTGACCAAGAGAGGTAGCGTTTCTGCAATAAATATATGAACTTAGGCAAATCAACAGGCAATAATGTCAATCCACTGAGGTGCAAGTCCCTCGGAAGGGTGTTTTACCAAACTCATGGAAAAGGAAGATTGTATCAGGAAATGTCAGCTGGTTGTGAGCTCAGAAAGCAAATGAATGTGCACAGAAAAAGAAGGAAGAAGCACACTGTCAGGCATCACGAAGAGAACCTGGTGACCTAGAAGATAAAATCTCATGTGGAGCACAGACTTTGAGTCTACTGAACACTCAGGCCACAGAGTGGAAGGAGGACCACAGAGGGAGGATTGAGAGGCAGGGATGCTGTCACTGGGTGCAGGGCAGAGATGGGACTGAAGAAACAGGGCTGGACACCGCTGGGAAGAGAGATGTAAGTGGCATCTCTAGACAGTCAGCGTCATGGGACAGCTTGGGGTTTGAGTTTATTTGTGTTACAGAGAGGGGGAAGACGAGCACAATGCCAGGCTTTGTTGTTGTTGTTTGTTTGTTTTTGTTTCTGAGAAATTAAGTAGACAGTATTGTGTTTAAAGAAATAAAGATGAGAAGAAAAGGTGACATTGGATTTGCTGGAGAGAAATTGTTCTATTACATTTTATTTTGTTGTAGAAGCGCACTTGAAATGCGACGTGTCCTGTTAGCACTGTTACAGTGTCCTGTTGGTACCTTCGGTGATGATGTTCAGCAGGCGTGTGGGCCTGTTTCTTTTGTGTAGTTGAGACTACACCTCACTGATTTCCATGGCCCTCTACTCATGTGTATAAGAGATGCGATGCTGTAGATGCTCCATTAAGATGAATCACACACCAGCCCTTCTGTGATTGGCTTGTTCTAGTCCCTGTGTCTCCAAAGTTTATTCTTGTAGTTGCATATTATACTGTTTCAGTTTTCAAAGCTAAATAGTATTTCATATATATATATATATTCATCCATACACACACACACACACACACACACACACACACACACATCTGTATGTATCTTTCAACCCTTCAATAGACATTTAGTTTAGATCTTCACCCTGGCAACTGTGAATAGTACTGAGCATAAGAATAGCAGTATTTCAAGGTCTAGAGAGATGGAACAACAGTTAGGAGTACATGCTGCTCTTACAGAGAAGTGTGGGTTCTGTTCCCAGCACCCACATTGAGTAGTTCATGGCCACAGTGATTCCTGTTCTAGGGATTCTGATGCTCTCCTCTGGCCTCTTTGAGCATAGACTTCTGTGTATACAATATGAAATATCTATCTATCTATCTATCTATCTATCTATCTATCTATCTATCTATCTATATCTGTATGTATTTGTGTGTATATATATGTATGCACTTGTCTATATAATTCAAAAATAAAAAAATAAAATTTTAAAAAGTAAAAATTGAATTAAAAGAATGTTAATTTTTTTCAGATTCTAATTTCTGTATCAAGGTTATATGATACTTTTATTTGTAATTGTTTTTTAAAAAGATTTCATGGTTTCTATGGTGATTGCACCCTTGTATCTCAGTGTGGTCATGAGTGATCTTAAAACAAATCTTCCGAAATATTTATGAAGACCAACATTTTGCATTATTGCATCTAATTAGAAATCTACCCTTTAAATAGGCCATTGTCTTATGCATGACCTTCTGGGTCTACATAGAAGCCTAAGGCAGCAGTTTCCAAGTTCCTAGAGGATGACTTCATCTCAGGAGAAGAAAATACCAAGGTGCCCTGGAGAACACAAGATGACATCAGACTCTCAGATTATGAGGCTGAGGCTGTGAACCGTAAGTTATTGAGATGGATATGAGGTAGAGAGCAGGTACCCAGAGAAGAATGTGGGCCTGCTTCCTAAGGGACTTGCATAATCCCATAAAACATTTATTAGAAGTAGGCTCTTGTTTTCCTTTTGCAGCCTAAGAGAACTGGTTTTACGACTTTGTTTGGTGCCAGTGACTTAAGGGACTGGTTCTTACAGGGCGAGGACCATTCTGTACTACCCATAGGCTTCTCAAAAGGTAAGCAGGCCCATGCCTCAAGCAGGACATACACAAAGTTTTTTGAGCAAAAATATTCCATCTATCTTGACTATCTTCACAGACAAAGTGGCTCTGATTAGGTCAGTCAGTAAGCCACATCAGCCCCTTAAAAGGACTTCAATGTAGACACACAGTTTGTTCTTGTGAGCATAGCCTGACAACCGTTGTGAAGTTAAGTAGATACTACCACCTTCCATCGCTGCCAAGCTTCCTTATGCTAAATCTCCATCTGTTCTCTAGGATCATAGCAATGGCATCAATGATACAGAGAATTTAAGAAGAATTGGAGTTTTCAGGCCAGCTAAAGTGTAGAGAGAAAAATGTTGGATTAGCTTGAGTTTAGGTTACAAAGAAAAGGAAGAATGCTTCCTTGTTTGGGCATGGGAAGGTCATGTCAATGCAAATATTTATGTCATATATATATATGTATATATATGCATATATATTAGTATTGGGTAGATATTAAATACATTTTAAATACATTCATAGGTTCAAAGTGAGTGTGTAAGAGAAAGGAGAGACACAGATTGAGAGACAGAAACAAACACAGAAGAGAAAAATAGACAGAGAGACAGAGAGAGAGACAGACAGATACAGACACACAGAGATAGATAGATAGATAGATAGATAGATAGATAGATAGATAGATAGATAAAGAGTAGAAAGAGGAAGATAAAACATGGGGACAAGGAAGTCTGAGGATGACAGGAAAGGAGACAATCACTGTACCACAAGAAACACTTCTGAAAGTCAATGAGAGTGTCCCTGGCTAGTCAAGGAATCTTCTGACTTTCCTTTCCCTCCTTTACAAAAATGTAAGTGGGAAGAGTTAGGATCATACCTCAATTATCTCCATGGTACTATGTACGTAGATCCCTAACTGATTTAAAAAAAAAAAAAAAACACATATGCACAGAGATTTGAGAAAGAAGTAAGTATACAGATCTAAACGTGACTGGTAGGAACTTAGACCAAATCCGAGTCTTAGGAATAAGAGTTACTGAATTTATTGACAGCACACCAAATATGGGATCTCCATCAGTGAAAGTAAAGTGGGGAGAGACAGCCGATTTACTAGTGATTTAAGAAAAAAAAAAAAAGAATTTAAATAACCATTCCATTCATTGTACTGCACTCATGTGTCAGCAGGCAGGTAACTTAATTGCTTCAAGGTTAGGCAAGGGCTCTGTCAGTGACTAGAAAGCAGGCAGGCCATGCTGGGATCGCTTGAGTTTTGCCGCTTTCTTACTGTCCACTGAGGAGATTCCTATCACAGCTGACCTTTATTGCCAGGCCTTTTCTCTGGAACTGAGCTGGGTCTCCTCTCAGACTTAGTCACAGCAACCTGCTTACTGTGGCTGCTTTTCCTAAAAAGGCTTGCAGGGTGTGGGTGCCTCAGACTGAAGGGCAGCAGGTGCTGGTGTCAGTCAAAGCTCTCTGCCTGACTGCCCTGCTGGGAATGCAGGCCTTCCCAGAGAGCAGGGGTATTCTCATGTGGAAGCCCTCTCTTCTCCCCCCCCCTCCCTCTCCCTCTCCCTCTCCCTCTCCCTCTCCCTCTCCCTCTCCCTCTCCCTCTCCCTCTCCCTCTCCCTCTCCCTCTCCCTCTCCCTCTCCCTCTCCCTCTCCCTCTCCCTCTCCCTCTCCCTCTCCCTCTCCCTCTCCCTCTCCCTCTCCCTCTCCCCCTCCCCTCCCCCTCCCCCTCCCCTCCCCTCTTTGTCTCTCTCTGTCTCTGTTTCTGTCTCTCTCCTCTCTGTCTCTATCTCTGTGTGTGATGATATGTGTTTTAGTCTCTGTCTCTCTGTCCCCTCTCCCCTTTGTCTCTGTTTCTCTGCCTCTCTGTCTCTGTCCCTCTATCTGTGTGTGTGTGCACATGTGTTTCAGTCTCTGTCTCACTCTGTGTGTGTGTGTGTTTCAGTGTGCATCTCTTTGTATGTATTCCACAGTAATGCTCCTTGCCTTGATTTAATGTCAGCTTCTGAGTGAACTGAAATATTCATGGAAAATGGCCAATAACTTTTCACAGCTCTGACTTTTCTGAAATCATGATAGACCAGGCTGTCCCCATATTTCTTAGCTTCAGAAAAAAAAATCATTTGAGTGTTTCTGATTTTCTAGGCTCCTTTTTCCTACATCTTATTCATTCTGATTAAAGTTTAATGCAGTGGTCCCTTCATACCTGTGGGGAACTATTAGGACCAGCTCCATGGATACCAGAATCCAGTGATGCTCAGGTTACATTTGTACATAATCCATGCACACCATCCTGTATAGTATAAATTATTATACCTAGATTATTTAAAATATCAAATGGAATGACGATGCCACCCAAATAGCTACACCTTGTTATTTTGAGACAGAAGCTCCATATCCAGCACAGAAGCAATTATTTTGGAAGAATATTTTCAAACTATAGTTGGGCAAATCCCCAGGTGTTGAAACAGAGGGCCTGCTGCACATCCCAATGACAAGTCAGTACTGTAGAGTCTCTGGATATCTCACCATACATGCATGATTATACTTTTATCATATACTGTTTTTAGTTAGATTTATTCGGATAACAAAACTTTCATTCAACTGCCTTATAAAGATTTGGAAATGTTTAAGGTATATCAGTGGGTTAAAATCATCAAAGCAGCAGTGTTATTCCAGCGAAAAAAACAAGAACACACGGGAGCCAGGAGGCAGATTATTTCCTTGTATTTGGCATGGATCTTTGAGAGGGTCTGTATGCTTTAGAACTTCATTCTCTCTAGCTGAAAATGTAGCTTCTGGGATAGAAATGATTGGAGGTGTGCATGTGCCAGTATGTATGTTACATGAGTGTATGTCAACTGTCCCCAAGAAAGGAAAGGCCCACTCTTTTTGTACAGTCCTAAAGTATTGTATATTGATAAAAAATTAAGGTTATTTTGTTAGATTATATTGTACATACACCATTTATTGAAAATGTGACAGTTCTTACAATTATTCCTATTGTGTATAGATTGATAATGATAGAGAAAAGGACAATTCTTAAACTGAAAGGCAGATATGAAGTGGAAACTTCTAGTTTCTTTAGAAAGGTATTTATGCCAAATGTTGTTTTTCTGGGGCACACAGGTGAAAGGATGTCTTGCTAAAACAAACACATGAAAGAATGTTTTCCTGAAGCAGGTGCAGGTGAAAGAATGTTTGGATATAGCAAACACACGAAAGGACACTTAATAAAGGAGTATAAATATGACCCCACAGACAGGGGGAGAGGAACACTGAGCTTTGGTTTGGTTTGTTCTGCCTCGCTACTCTTCATTACAGACATGCATGCATTGGTTCACCTTACATAGTATTGTTGAGCTCAACTTGTGATAATGCCAACATTGAGAGAAACTCACTTAAGAACTATTCTTTAGGTTCCTGCAGCAGCTTGCTACCTCCAAGGCCTCACCTCAGGCCAGTTGGCGAGCCTGGGGGCTTCTTCAGGATTGAACTGCAGCTGCTAGTTCATGCCTGGTGTCTACCCGTCAAGAGGACTGCACTATAGCTGCTGAGTCATATTTGGTTTTTGTTACAGGATTGAACTGCTGCCAAAGAAGATGGTGCTCACCCCCCAAAGAACTATTGCTGAACAGGTCCACTTTTCCCATATACTAATAACTTTTCTCTTTCACTACCTCTGCTGGGTGGTGGGCTAGAGAAGAGGTTGAAACCTTATTAAAAGCAGGCTGCAAAAATTTTATGCCTACGCAGTCCTTTTTCCTTTTCCAGCCATGTGTCCAGAGTTTGATTTACGCAAGGGGGTGGGGCTGAAGACCCTTCCTATCAGAAGATAACATTGCAGCTGCCTTTCCCTCTTCAGTTCTCCTGTTAGTAGTGTGGAGACTAGCACAGTCCCCTGTGAGTGCCCCTAAGAAGGCTTCTGAGCCCTTTCTATTTCAGTGGTTGGTTTGGCTCCATCTCAAGCTCAGGTCACCTGGCCAGCACCCATGATGAGATGTTACTACTAAACAAAGCATCTGGGAAAACAGTGTCCTGGATGGTGTGACTTCTTGCCGGCGGCCCTTTGATATCTCTGGTGGTGTGTTCCTAACAAAGTGTTGTTGGAAGCCCTTTCTGCTGACTTTTAACTTCAAGGACTGCACAGAATTCCTGGCACACTGAGCTGTTAACTCCTGAGATTAGCAACTGTGTCGCAGCTCTCTGGTTGTTAGAAGTGATTTTTAGTAGACATGAATTTACTCTTAAAACTTAAACCTTAAAGAGGCCTTACTTTAAAACCCAAGTAGATCCAAAATCCACTCTTGTAGGACTGGAATTAAAGTGTGCGAGAGTGTGTGTCTTTGTGTGCTGTATACGTGCAGAGTATATTTGTGTGAGAGAGAAAGTGTGTGTCTTTGTTGTATATGTGGACTGTATGTGTGTGTGAGTATGTGCCTGTGTATGTTGTGTATGTGCAGTGTGTGTGGTATGTATGGATATGTTATATGTAGGTATGTTATGTGTTGTGTATGTGATACATGAATGTGAACATGCAGGTATGCTTACTCATGTGTACATATGAAGAGACCAGACCAGAACATCGGGTGTCTTCCTCTTTGCCTTTGGGCTTATTGCTATGAGTTGGGATCCTTCTGGGAACAGACAGATTGCCCTCTTTGATAGGCTAGTTAGTGAGCTCTTGGGATCTATCTGTCCTTGCCTTTCAATGCTGGACTTGTAGGTGTCTGAAGCCATGCCTGGCTTTTTACTCGGGTTCTGGAATTCAAGTCCTTATGTGCACAGAAGTGTGCTTACCTATTGAGCCATTATCCCTTAAAGTCAACTTACATCCCCAATATGATTTGGCTTTTGATCTTGTTTGTCCAGGTTACCTGTTAATTCAGAGGGAATAAGGTAGATTCAATACACGGGTGGGTGAGTACTCTGGACAACTACTCCCTGAACATTTTTATATAATTTCTGATAATTTCCCTGAGCGCCAATGAGAAATTATAAACACAAGGGGCCATGGAGATGGCTCAGAAGACAGAGCATTTGCATGGTAAGTGTGAAGCCCTATGTCTGAATCCCCCACACCCATCTAAAGCCAGAAATGGTGGCGGGCATTTGTAATCCCATCACTTGTGCTAGGATAGCTGGACCTCAGACTTCCAGGGATTCTCCTGTGCCTATCTCCCGTCTCTCCATAGAAGTGGTGTGGTTACTGAGGCATGCTCCTTGGGAGAGCTCCACTGATTTATATAAAGCTTATTTGAATGATAAGTTTCATTGTCTTCAAATAAGTGAATTTTTTGTTATCAATTAACTTGACAAATGTAGTTGATGGTAACAGCTAAGAAAATATGCTTCACTATTTCACACAGTCCATTTGGGAATGTCTGTAAATAGATGCGTGGATTCCACAAGTTAATTATCATAAACCCTTGCATCATTTTCCCTATAAAGCAAAGGAGCCATTAATATGACTATAAATATATACATTCAAACATTAAATAATCAATCCTTTTTAATTTATTCTTCATATATTCATATGAATTCATATATATATGCATACATATATATATCTGCTGCAATTTCCCCCTTTCTCTTCCCCTTTCCTGTCCCCTCCTCCTCTCCCAGAAACACCCCCCACCTTCCTCTCCCTTAGATTTACTCCTTCTCAATTTCCCTTCAGAAAAGAGCAGATCTTTCAGGGACATCAACCAAACATTATGTGACAAGTTTCAACTAAGACTAGACATAAACCTTAATATCAAGGCTGGACAAGGACAAGGCTGTCTCCAAAACAGCCCATTCTTGGATCCCCTGTTTGTTTATCTTCAAACCCCCAAATGGGTCACTCTGTTTTTATGACATTCACAGTTGGCTGGAACTCTTATGGGGGTGCTAGCGACCCAAACATGGGCTCTCATTCCTCCTTATCTGGCTTAGATTTCACAGTTCACACCTAATACACCCTTTCCTGAAGCCGCCCATCTTGTTTTCCCTATATGCTTGCTGAAACTACAAATGCTCAAATCTGCTCTCTGCTCTCACTGTGATTATCCTGTGTGAATGATTATAGATGCAAAAAAACCCCACAGTTAATTAGACTGGATCTTTTAACACCACAATTATGGACCTTAAGTGGCTAATTCTTTTTTGAATTAAGACACAAGACTTATGTATTAGCCAGGGTTCTCAAGAATAACAGAACTTATAGAATGAATCTCTTTCTCCAATCTCTATCTTGTTCTCTCTCTCTCTCTCTCTCTCTCTCTGTGTGTGTGTGTGTGTGTGTGTGTGTGTGTGTGTGATTTATTAGAATGACTTACAGGCTGCAGTCTAGCTAATACAACAATGGCTGGCTGTGAACAGAAGTCTAGAAATCTAGTAGTTATTCAATCCCCCTGAGGCTGGATGTCTCAGCTAGTTTTCAGTTTACACTTGAATCCTGAAGAAGTAGGCTTTAATGCCCGTGATGGAGTAGACTGTTAGCAGAGTGAAAGCAAGCAGGCAAAGAGGAAATGCTTCCTTCTCCCATACCCTTATAAAGTCTTCCAGAAGGTGTGGTCCAGATTAGAGGTGGGTTTTCACAGCTCAAATTATCTGGATTAAAGGTGTGTCTTCCCACCTCAGGTATGGATTCAAAGCATGTCTTTTCCCTGATCAAAAGACCTTGATTGAAAGTGTGTCTTTCATCTTCAAAGATCCATATTAGAAACTGGTCTTCCTATTTCGAATTAAGTAAAAATTCCTCACGGGTGCACCCTCCATTTGGGGGTTTTAGTTAATTCCAGATGTAGTCAAGTTGACAACCAAGAACAGCCATCACAACTTTTCTAAGTCATTTTCTGTAGGAGAAATGGTGATGGCTACCTCTATGTTAACATAAATGCAGGGGCCATGCAGCTGCAAAGGCATCTCCTTTAGGAGGACCTAACTGAAGACTGCCTGAGAGATGGAGGATTGCTGATGCAGACAGTGCCAGCCAATCCAATCAGCAACTACTGTTTAGAAGAGATGCTTTCTTGGGACCAATAGGGCACAGGTGGAGGGTATTAAAGGAGCTTGGAGCAGCATTCTGATGAGCCTGTGGCTGCTCCCAGAGTCAGGACTCTGAGCCACATAACCTTCCTGTCCATCATTTAATTTTCCTCTACATTAGCCAGCTTAAGCCTCTGTGGTGGTTTGTGTAGGGATGGTCCCCAATATACTCATATATTTATACGCTTAGTTCCTGGTTGTGGAACTGTTTAGGGAGGATTAGGATGCGTAGCCTTGTTGGAGGACATGTGGCCTTGTTAGAGGAGGTATGACCTTGTTGGAGGAGGTGTATTCCTTGGGGGCAGAGGGTCTCTACAATTTCAAAAGCCCATCTCAGGCCCAGTGTCTCTATTTCTGCCTGCGGCCCATGGATACAGACCATAAAGCTCTCAGTTACTGTTCTAGAGCTATGTCTTGTTTACTTTTTGCCATGATGTTTGTAGACTAATTCTCTAAAACTTTAAGCAAACTCTCAATTAAATTTTTTGTTGTTGTTTTAAATGAGAATTTCCTTGGTCGTGATTTCTCTTTACAGCAGTAGAATAGTAATTAAGACTGAATTTAATAATACCAGAAGTTGGAGTATTGCTGTCATAGGACTGACCGTGCTATTCATGACCAGATTCTCTCTCTCTCTCTCTCTCTCTCTCTCTCTCTCTCTCTCTCTCTCTCTCTCTCTCTCTCTCTCTGCCTGCTGCCTGGGAAGTAAAGCTCTCAGTTGTCTGCTTCTCATCATGTTGATCATGGACTAATCCTCTAAAACTGTAAGCAAGCCCCCAATTAAATGCTTTCTCTTATAAGAGTTGCTTTGGTCATGGTGCCTCTTCATAGCAACAGAATGGGAACTGATACAGCCCAGGAACAACTCTCGGAATCTCAACCTATTTCTACCCATCGTGGACTGGACTTTAAATGGATGAGAAACTCAACTCATAAAAGGCATGAAAGTTGAATTTTAACTCCCAGCTTGTCACTAGGGCCTAGGTTCTTTTGTCACCACAGAGGCATTAAATGTAGACTTTGGGACTTTGGATTAGGTAATCATTTGAATGTTTAATGGGTCATCCTAGTAGGAACTTGGAAGACTTCTGTGCTGAGGGTAGTATGGACTGTGCAGATCAAGTGCTTTCAGAGAGAAAGAATGTTATTGGCTGGACAATAAATTGTACTTATGATTGATTGGCAAAGAATGTACCCGCTTTTTTGTCCTTGTCCTAAACATTTGAAGGATACATTGAAGAGTTTTGGATTAATGTTGTTGGCAAAGGAGACTTCAAGACAGCCTAGAATTGAGTCTGTCAGGTTGTTTTAGTAATAACACTTATAGAGATCTACCATGAAAAAGAGTACACAGGAAGAAACACAAAACAAAATGTACAGTTTGAGGAAAAAGGAGCACCAGAAAATGGAATGTTGGAGTCAAGTTCTTAAAAAGTTTAAAGAAAGTCCTGATGCAAAAAAGAACAAAGAGAGTAGTAACCTCAGGGTAAGACTCCATCTAGATAACCCTACAACTTGCAAAATAAAAAGGCCTGAGGGATTGACTGGGCCTAAAAAAAAACAACAGAAAATGTATGCAAATGCAGTTCGAGGAGGAGGCCAGGTTCTTGGCCCAGCAAGCAGAAGGACTTGGCAACTTCAGCCACATGGTTCTAGTTGATAGTCAAGAATACAGGAGTAAAGAAATTGTGGCATCTTCCTCCACTGTCAAGGGAAGCCACTGAAGCCAGAAGTGTGGCAGGAGAGTCCCTCCCTGCAAAGGGGCCCAGAGAAGCCACTATGTGAAGCTATGAACATGAAGCCTGGATTTCAGTGGAGACCCCAAGATGTTGGAGATGCTAGAGCCATGGGATATCTGTGTAGGAAAGCTGCAGATAACATGTAAAATCAGCCCAAGAGAGAGAAATCTGTTGTAGTCAGCAAACCTGGAACAGAAGAGTTATCTAAAAAACCCTTTCACATCAGACATGAAATCACAGGATTTCAGAGTTTACCCTCCTCAGTTTTAGACTTGTTTTGATCCATAATTTCCTCACTGTGCCCTGCTTCTTCCTTTGTGGAATGATAATGTATATTCTGTGCCACAATGTGTTGGAAGCATGTGATCTCCTTTTGTATTTTGGTTTTACAGGGGATATAGTTGAGAGAATGTCTTGAGTCTCAGAAGAGACTTAGGCTTTGAACTTTTAAACAGCATTGAGACTGAAGAACTATGGGGATTTCTGAAGTTGGACTGAATGCATTTGCATTATGATATGGTTACAGGACTCTGGGGGACCAGGGAGTAGAATGTGGTAGTTTGAATGAGAATGGCCCTCCCATAGGCTCTTATATTTTCATGCTTAGTATCCAGATGGTGAACTGTTTAGGAAGGATTAGGGGGTATGGTATGGCCTTGATGGAGGAGGTGTGCCCTTGTTGGAGGGAATGAATCACTGGGGATACATTTTTGAGGTTTCAAAAGCCTCTGCTAGGCCCAGACTCTGTGTCTGTGTCTGTGTCTGTGTCTGTGTCTGTGTCTGTGTCTGTGTCTGTGTCTGTGTCTGTGTCTGTGTCTGTGTCTGTGTCTGTGTCTCTGTCTCTGTCTCTGTCTCTGTCTCTCTCTTTTTTCTGCCTGCTGCCACAGGATCAGAATGTTAAGCTCTCAGTTGTCTGCTTCTATCGTGTTAATCATGGACTAACCCTCTAAAACTGTAAGCAAGCCCCCAATTAAATGCTTTCTCTTATAAGAGCTGCTTTTGTCATGGTACCTCTTGACAGCAACAGAACAGGAACTGATACAGCCCCTGAATGACGCCCTGGGGTCTGGGACCCTCCAGTGGCTATCCCCAGTTCCTCATCCCCACCCCCTGCTACATATTTTTGTTCAGTTTCCTGACTCTACCTCTCTCACATCTCCTCCAGTTTCTGATACTGCCCCCTTATTTCCTCCCTCTCCTCTCTAGCTCCCAGTTCCCCCTCTCCCTCCACCTCCCATGATCATCCTGTTTCCCCCTCAATGCAGGACTGAAGCATCCACATCCTGGTCTTCCTTTCTTCTAAGGTCCATATGGTTTGTGGGTTGTGTCATGGGCATAGTGAGCTTTTGGACTAATATCCATTTATCAATGAATACATACCATGTGTATTCTTTTGTGTCTAGGTTACCTTACTCAGGATGACATTTTCTAGTTCCATCCATTTGCCGGTGAATTTCATGAAGTCATTGTTTTTAATCACTGAATAGTACTCCATTGTGTAAATATACCACATTTTCTGTATCCATTCCTCTGTCGAAGGACAACTGGGTTGTTTCCAGCTTCTGACTATTATAAATAAGGCTGCTATGAAAATAGTGGAGCATGTGTCCTTGTCATATGTTGGAACATTTTTTTGGGTATATGCCCAGTATTGGTATAACTCTATCTTTAGGGCCCAACAGGGCTGACTTTAGCCAAAATGCACAGAGAAGGGGGAGATAGAACCTGTAGGGACTACCTCCAGTAGATAGGTCCCCGGTCAAGGGATGGGGCCACCCACTCATCTTAAAGTTTTTAACCCAGAAATGTTCCTGTCCAAAGAAAGAACAGGGACAAAAAAAAAAAAAAAAAATTGAACAAAGACCAAAGGAAGGGCCAACAGGTGACTGCCCCAGCAGGAGATCCATCATGTCTGCAGACACCAAACCCAACACTGTTGCTGTGGTCAAGAGGTGCTTGCTGACAGGAACTTGGTGTGGTTCCTTGGGAGGTCCAGCCAGCAACTGACCAATGCAGATGTGGATGCTTGGAGCCAACCATCAAACTGAGCTCAGGAAACCTGGTAGGGGAGCTGGCAGAAGGACAGGAGGAGCAGAGGGGGACTGCAATTCCATTAGAAGAACAGCATAGGCTAGCCTGACAATCCAGTTCTTCCAAAGTCTAGACCACCAACCAAGGAGTGTACCTGGAGGGATCCACAGCTCCAGTTACATATGTAGCAGAGGATGGCCTTGCCTGACAGCAATGGGAGGGGAGGCCCTTAGTTCCAGAGAGATTTGATGCCCTAGAGTAGAGGGATGCTGGAGTGGTGGGGAGGGAAAGTGTGGGTGGATGGGGGAGCTACTTATACAGGCAAAGGGGAGGGGGAATGGGGGATGTGGGTGGGGGGTTGGTGCAGGGGTAACTGGGGATTGGGATATCATTTGAGATGTAAATGAACGGAATGATTAATAAAAAAGAGAAAAGGAAAAAAATAAAAGATTTGCCTTGGTCACGATGCCTTTTCACGGCAACAGAACAGGAACTGATACAGCCCCTGAATGACTCTGTGAATCACAACCTATCTCCACCATCATGGATTAGACTTTAAAGGGAGGAGAAACTCTACTCACTAAAGGCATGAAAGTTGAATTTTTAACTCCCAGCTTGTCACTAGGGCCTAGACTTTTCCGTCACTGCCCTGGCATTTTATCCATCCATAGTACACCAGTCTACAGCCTGAAGATGTGGAAGCTCCTGAGACTCACCTAGACTCCAAAGCTGACTATTCAATTGTCTTTGGTACTTCTCCTCAGAGATAGCGAACATCTATACTTACATAAAAGACATTGTATCTTTTACTTAACACCCCAAAGATTCCTAAAAAGAATCTACATGACATGCACCTACCTCTCCACAGCAGGCTAAAAGGAAGTTTTGTTCTTTTAGTGTATGAGAGAAAAATCAACTTACAATTGACATGTCAGATGCATTTCTTGGGGGCTGGAGAGGAGGTTCACAGGTTAAACACATCAACTTCTCTGAGTTTGGTTTTCAGAACCCACATCATGTGATGCATATCTACTGTAACCCCAGTTTAGGCATCCAATGATCTCTTCTGGTCCCTACAGTCTCTACAGCCACATCCCTAAACATATACACAGACTTAAAAAGTAAAAATGTTAAAGACTTTTTTTTTTTTTTTTAAAATGAGAGTCATTGTTTAGTCTGAATCTGAGCCTTCCAGTAACACTGTGAATCTGTGTCTTCGAAACACACATAGAATTTAAATATCTCCCAAGTCCAACCACTTCCTTAGATTCTCCTTACTTCCACATGCAGTCACCGGTGCCATTCCTCCCTGCATCATACAAGGCTGTTAGCGCATTTCTATCTAGGTTCTTGTTGCCTTTAAGCATGCCCTATGTGCAAGAGTGGGAGGGATTCATTTAAAATAGAAGCCACGTGATTAAACTTCTCAAGCTTTCTGAATGTTTCCCTTGGTGTTGATGGATTCCTTGCTAGGGCCTGCAAGGTCCTTTGTGCTGAGGTCTTTGTTTCTTCCCAAGTTCCCAAGATCTTTGATACTCTGGTGTGTGTGTGTGTGTGTGTGTGTGTGTGTGTGTTTGTGACTGTGTGTATATGCAGTGTGTGAATCTTCTTATGTGTGGTATGCATGTGCTTGTATGTATGTGTGTCTATAAGTATGTGTATGCTACATGTGTATATGTGTGGTATGTGTGTATCTATATGTGTGTGTTTCTGTATGTATGTATGTGAGCACACATGTTTGTGCACATGTGTCTTTCATCACAGTTAGATTCTAAGTGCAGCCAGGAAGAGTAGAGTGGGTCCTGCCACCTGACTACCAACTGTTAGAAATTAAGTCACTTAGCTTTTTTTAGTCTCAATCTTCTTATTTCCTAAAACTCTGGAAATAATGCTTATCACATGGGACCATGAGTGTCATAGTTGGATCTTCAATGTCTTGCCACAGATACATATTCTAAAAGTTGGTCCTTAACCTGGCACTCTTGGCTGTGGTGGGACCTTTCTGATGTGAATCTAGTGGGGGCTCATTGCAGGGGAGGCTTTAATGAGACTCCTGGTGCTTTGGCTGTTCTTCATTTCTTCTTTGCTTCATCTACTCATTCATTCATTCATTCATTCACTTCATTCATTCTTTTACCTCCTTCATTCATTCGTTCTTCATTCCTTGTTTGCTTCATCCACTCATTCATTTTCTTCATTCATTCCTTTGTTCATTCACTTTCTTCCTTCCTTCCTTCTTCATTACTTCTTTGCTTCATCCACTTATTCATTCACTTCATTCATTCATTTATTCATTCATTTGTTCTTCATTCCTTCTTTGCTTCTCAGCCTCCTTCAGGCAATCCTATTTGTTTAGACAGATTCCCACCATGCCATGCTCCCATTCAAGACCCACTCCCCTCAAAAGCAGACTAAAGTCCCTCAGGCTATGAGCTTAACAAACCTTTCCGATTTCTAAGCTACTAGCAGGAAGCTTCAAATCCATGTCACCTTCATCACCTTCTTCACCCTTATCACCACCATCATCATCATCACCACCATCATCATCAAAGTCATTTGCTATTTCTAAATCATTGTCATTTGATAAAAACACAGTATTAAAGAATAATTCTGGGCTCAAATCATTGATTTAAGATTTTTGTCTACTTGTGTGAACTTGTGCAATGCATCTATAGTTTTAAGGTATAAGTATTTAATGAAATGGTAGTGACAATGCTTGAAAATTATCCTGCCTCAGCGTGTATACTCCTTATATGTTAACTTTTGCTAGAATTATAGCATGTTTTGTAGTTCTCAAGGGCTAGGTGTACCTGATACATCTCTCTATATACAGGATGAATACTTCCAATATAGTAGATTTTAAAAGTATTAAGGTTGGAGTTATATGACTAACTTGAGGGAAAGGTGGACAGAAGAAAAACACAGATGAATGAGAAATAAAACACAACACGGAACATGGTAAGTTATAAATCAATATTGTTATTCTTTAGGCTTTAATGTCAATTATACGAAGAGTATGAATTCAGAGGTCGCAGGGCATCATGGGCTGCATGTTTTATCCAGTGTCTTCTCTAACGAGGAGCCATCAGAAACCCACAGAAACCTTCTTGTCTGAGCCATCTCAAGGTGGCTTTTACTCAACATGATCTGCACAAACACATATTCAGAATGAACTTAAAGGAGTAAAAAACATTTGAAATTTAAGAGATACACAAATAAAAACTGGTTTGTGTGTGTGTCCGTGCATGTATGTGTGAGTGTGTGAATGTGTGTGTCCACATGTGTGTGTGTGTTTATTTTTATGTGTATAGTATGTGTGTGGATGTGTATCTATGTATCTATGTGTACTTGTTTCTATGTGTGTATGTGTGACTGTGTGTGCACATGTGTGTGCTTGTTTCTATGTGTGTGTGAGTGTGTGTGAATGTGTGTGTTCCTGAGGACTTTAGGACTGAACCCACAGCCTTGCTCACACTAGGCAAGCACTCTATCATTGAGCTACATCTCCAACACTCCCTTGTAACTTTTTCCAGATACAATCTCACTAAGTTGCTTAGAGTGGCCTTCAACTTGCCATCCCTCTGTCTCAGCCTCCCATAGCTGCAGTGACTGTCTTCATCACCAGGACTGGCTTTAAAGACTGATATGTTTTAAATTGTATAGAACCTGTACTCTCTATTCTGTTTCTAGGATTGTGTTTGTAAGGATCTTTGCTTTCTGTTTTGGCTTGGCTTGGTTTTTGTTGCTGTAACACAATGGCTCAGTCTAGACTTGATAAAGAATGGGTTATTATTCTTGCTGCTTCAAAATATGGCAGAGAGCAACAATGATGAGACAGAACAAGTGTGGCAGAAAGAGCTCACTCCTCACAGTGCCCACTCCCAAGGTAACCCAACAACATCTTACTCTATGCATGGAGCAGCCTGTTAATGACAGCGCTTCTTGATCTAATCACCTACCTGCATCTCAGAGCAGCTCACCTGAGTATGAAGTCTCCAAATCATAAACTGCCAAGGGACACAAACCACAGAATTTTGATCAGCTTTCTGATGTAGTCACAGCTGGTTAAATTCTAGTCCAGTGGGTAGAGTACCTATGTATAAAGAAATGCTTTGTTTTCCACTGTGGTTTCAGAAACATGTTTATCATGAGCCATGGAGGCTTCTTCATTTGTCCAAAGACACAGGGAGTGTTTTAATTGAAGGTGATAGCTAAATAGAGAGAGAGAGAGAGTGGATATTTGGTGACTTGGTGAGTGATGTGTCTCCATGTGCTCACATGGCGCAGTCTGAATGTCTCTGTGTTGCATCTCTGAGTTCAAATGATGCAGGCAGAGATAAGGAGCAGAAGCATCCTTCCTGTCACAGGGAACCTCACAGTACCTGGGAGGAGATGAGCCAGGGTGAACCTGTCTTTCATACCTGTCTTTCCCTTTACATAGTTACATTGTATATGTACATAGTTATACTGCAACATAGTTTACATGTTACAGTCTTTTTCCAAGTCTCCCATTTTATGAAGGATGAGCAGAACAAGAGCAGCTAAGAGCTTGAATAACCGACACATTGTGTTGCAGGGTGCTTTGAGAATTCAGTGTGAAAAGTATCATTTTTGCTTGTGAATTCAAGATGGCAGAAGGAGGTTTCCATTAAGAAGTCATTTCTCTGTTGAGTGAAGACATAGCTTTGGTGAAAAAGAGAGGTGTGCGGGTTAATTTTATTCACATTAATTACAAATTCACACAGTGGGAAAGCTTTAGATAAGGCTGAGTTTCTGCTGAATTGTTCTCCTTCTATTTATTTATTTATTTATTTATTTATTTATTTATTGTTTTATTTATTGTTTTATGCATACATTTTTTGTTGATACAGGGTCTTACTATGTAGATAAAGTTAGCTTTAACTTGGCATTCTTGTGCCTCGGCTTACAGGGATGCACCACCATCCCTCAGACTAAGTTTCTTAAAACAAACTTGAGGCTGAGTGTGGTCCTACACACCTATCATTCCAGCAGTCCTGAGAATGAGGAAGGGTGATCATGAGTTCCAAGCCAGCCTAGGGTACATAGAAACATACTCTCTTCAAAGATGGAAAAGGGATTAAACACACACACACACACACACACACACACACACACACACACACCAGTTTATACTTCAGTAAGTGTTAAATATGACCATGAAATCATCACCAGCCACAATATGACTATCAGTCTTTGCAAATCAAGATTTTTGAATTGAAAGATCATTATATGGATAAGGGTTACACGTTAGATTATGTACATTTTGAAGAAAGGAGACTTTACAATGTGACCATTTCACAAATGTGAATAGCGTGGTGTCTTTACATGTCAAGATCATCAGGTTTCGTTATGTTTCTGATGCATGGTAGGACAGGTTGAATGTCTATTTAAAAATCTGTAACATGAAACCCCACCAAATCTGTAGCTTTTTGAATGCTGACAAGAGCATACAAGTGGAAAACTGACCTATTATCAAGGATGGTAGAGACAGCACAAGAATACTAAACAAATTATTACATTCATGCAAGTATCCCCAAATACAGGTGGAGGAATCCCAAACCCCAATGCTTAGGTCCTAGGTATTATGGAATGCAGACCGGAGCCAGCATTATCTAGTGTAGAGTCATTCTCATGTTCCTGCCCAGTGATCTAGCTTAGGCTGGGCTGGTTTCCTAGACCTACACTAAGCACTGTCCTGTAAGGAGAGCACTGGCGCCCTGCTGTGGCACCAGGGGGCCACTACCACTCACAAACAATCTGCATCCCCTTCATCTCAGTAGTAGTGATGACATATTCAGTCCTCTGGAATTCTTGCAAAGAGAGCTTTGCACAGTTGGCAGGGTACGGAGTCCTTCTGGGCTTTTCTTCATATGGAAGGTCCGAGCACCCATCTCTTCCCTAACCCCCAACTCTGTATGGTTGTTAACCTAAGCATCCTCCAGGGATTGCTGAAGCAGAGGCTGGGGCATAAAACTAAATTTTTGTTGTTGTTTTTGGTTTTTTTAATGTTCAACAATGACTCCAATCTCATTATTTTTTATGGGCGTTTTTTTCTCATGCTAAGTTCAGAATTATTCTTCTAGCTGCTTTCTCTTGCATCTAGAAATGGTGCTAAGTGCCTTACCCTTCTTCATTTTAAAATAGTCCCTGGACCCTGGCCTGTTTGAAGGCTGCAGTTCAAGAGTGATTCTCCTCAATGGCCTCTGCTAACCGCTGATGCTCTAACAGACCACTAGGGGTGAGGAGCTGATGGAGCCAGAGCATCACTGAGAAGAATCCTAAGCACTTTGGGGTTACTTAAGGGAAAGAGTCTCAAACCTGTAATTATAACTCCTGGAAATAATCTAGAGTTCTTCTACTGCAGCTGGATCCTCACAGCATCTCGATAGGGAAGGATAGAGACACGAAGCCCTCGGTGTGAGTCAGAAAGGACTAGATAGAAATGTGTCGTGAGCAGCCAGAGAGGCTTTATGTCTATCCCACCTGTGAGGATGCCCGCCACGAGGAATGACTGATGCCTTGTGGCTTCTTGTCAAACCATGCTTGTATTGATCCAGCACATGCTTGGTAATCTCATGTTCCTCGCTCCATGTGCTTGGAGCCAACAGTAAATTGGCATCAAAGAGCTCAACCACCTGGCAACACTTTTACAAGAGCGGTGTGGGAAAATGCAGCGATCAGTTGCTGAGACGTTACAAGAGATATATCTAAGGGCATTAAAGTGGGTGTGAGGTGAGACTTCCTGGAGTTAGTTACCTTTGAGATGAGTCCTCCGAAAAGACTCATCAAAGTGTGAGGCAATGGTGATTCAAAGCTCCTTTGTGCCAGTAACAGAACGAGCAAAGGCCCTGTGGTAGGAGCAAGCGAGACCATTCATAGAGCATGGGGGTTAGAGAAGGGGAGAGGGAGGACGAAACATGGGTCACACTGGGAAAATCACTGTAGGATTATGGTCTTTTAAAATGGTACTGAAAAAGACACTAGCAGGTTTTAAGTTAGTTCAGACAAAATCTGACTGTTGCTTTCAGTCATTCTGCGGGTACAGTTGAAAACAGAGGTCTCAGGGGCTAAGCTCCTCCATAGGACTCTTTGCAAAAATTGCCAAGCCAATGGTAACATAGGCACCACATTAACTTTCCTCACTGTGGCAAACCCCATAGGAAGGAAAAGGATAAAGGATAAAAGATGTGCTTTATTTAGCCTTTAGCAAACAGCATTCAGTCCATGGTTAGTTGATGCCATTGCTTTGTGGCCTGTGACATAGCAGCAGGGTGCATGACAGAGAAAACTACATACCTCATGGTGTCCGGGAAGTGACAGAGAGATATGTCAGGGTCCCCAAATGCCCTTCAAGGTTTTGCCCTCAATGACCTAACTTCCTATCCTTAGGACTCACCTCCTAAGGGTCCACAACCTTACAGTGCCGCTCCACTTAGTGATCTCACATAATATGTGTGATGCATGTGTGCACACACATAATGCATGGTTGAAAATTCATAGGATAGGCTCAGGAGTTTGCTGGTCCCCCTCTTGTTCCTTCTTTGAAACACCATTCTTGTTCTTGGTCTATTCTTGTTCACTAGTGTATATGGAAGTCTCTTGGGACTGGGAGCACCTGGGGGTTCTCCTTTCTCCTGTCTCAGCTCTTCTTTCTCTGGAGGAGCACTGGGCTCACAGATGTGTGGGTACTGCACCTGGCTCCACCTGGATTCTGGGATTCAAACTCAGGTCTGCATGCTGGCTCTACATGGGCTGAGCCATTTCCCCAGCCCCAGAAGGTTGCTCTTTTTAGTTCCCTCCTTTTACCCACAAGACTGAATAAAGCGATTTTCCCAAGCTTTACAATTAATCTTTGCAGTAGCAGACATTTATGGAGTATAGTTACTCCAGCGTATCTGTGACCTGTGCAGATCCTCTAGACAGTGATGTGGAATGTCATTCATTCTGTGATTCAGTCTTTCTCAACAGCTCATGCCTAGGGATAACTGCCTGACTGAGTGCTTGGCCCCCAAGATATCACCACACCTCAGAAACTGGTTGCTTACTCTTCGCAGAACTTCATCCTATCAAGAGCTATATTTTAAACAACCCTCAAAATATTCTTTATTGTTCTATTTGATAAATAATCTAGAATTCGTAGTATGGAGTGGAACCAGCTTTGGTAGGGTCAGGCCTGGGTGTGGATTTCTTGTAAAATTTTAATCTAGAAGTGTGTTCGTGTGTGTGCAGTGCTTCACCTGTAAAATAGATACAGTTTCTCCCTCCCAACCTTGGTATTTGTGATAACCAAAAATTTAAGTGGAAGTGCTTTCCCAGCGCCTCTTCTAGAGAGGTGGGACTTTACAAGTCCTTTTTTTAGAAAGGAGGTGAGGGATGATCATTGATATGAAATGACCAGCAGGAAGGAAAAGAGTTGAGTTCTATTTGTCTTAGTGAATCTTTACGAGAAAACAGAGATATCTTCACAGCCAGTTTCAATTCAAAGCTGAAAAAACTGACACATCAACAGCGACCTTCTGTGTGAATTCTGTATCAACCCGAGATTCATTCCATTCCGGGCTGGAATGGTCCCTGCCTTTCCAAGGCTCAAACGTTCCTTGCTTGCCTCTACTCAGATGGCCTCTGCTGACTGACATCTCACAGATTCTCTTAGAACTTTCTGTGTCACGCTGAAGGGTGTGTAAACAACAGCCGGAACCATGTGGAAAAGATAAGAATTTTATTTCATAAATTTAGGGGAAACCGTGTGGGTTAACTGGGAGGCAGACGGTTTGCTTTTGGTTCCTTTCAGTTTCTCACCGTGAGGACATCGGGACAGTGGGATCGCAGGCAGGGCACCTGGCAAGGCCCCTGCGGAAGGTCGGGCTCCGGAGAAGGGCCAGTTGGCGCTGGGAGAATCCCGCTTTTCCAAACCGCAGCTCGTCCTATAATTAGCCGAACAAGTCCGTCTAAGCTAGGCAAATCACTGGTTTTCCACGAAATAGTTATGTTTCTGATGCCCTCAGACAGATTCACCTCGAAGCCTAAAAACAGAGACTTTTTCTTCCCCAAAGCTGGGGGAGGCAAGAAAAGTGGAGTCCATACTGTTACAAAGAGTGGAAAAGCGGAAAGACAAGAGTTCCGGGAGAGCGTGGGAGCGCTGAGTTCTCAAACGGGAGTTTCGGTGCGCAGAGAACAGGCTGTGTTCATGTGCTTTTCTCCCGAGGGGAGCGAAGCGCAGCTCTTCTCATCTTTCGGAGGACCCGAGCGACTCGGCTCGGTGAGTTGGTCTCCGCAGACCCGGCAGTGGCGAAAACTCCCCAGTTCCGCCGCGCCCGGCGTCGCCTCCCTGCCTGAGCCCGAGGCGCCTCCTCGCGTGCCAGCGCCCCGGGGTGTCTCCTTGCAGGAGCCTGCGGGGGGAGGGGGCAGGGCGCGACGCGTGGGTCGCGTCGGTCCCAGCCCTGATGGACGGCCGACGCTGCCTCCGGGGCGGGGACAGCTCAGGCCACCGAGCGCACCGCGCACCTAGTGCACCCACAGCTCCCGGGCTCCCGGGGGACAGCGGCTCTAGGTCCGCGGTGCGGACTAGAGAGCGGCGCGACCTTCGCCCCCGCGTCGACTGTGGGCTGCGGCAGGTGTGCGTCGCACCGGGTCCCCGAGTCCTCCCGCCCCGCCACCCGGGCGCCGCGCCCGCCCCGCCCCCGTCCCCGCCCGCCCTCGGGCCGCCCCGGGCAGGGCCTGTAGCTGCCAGGCATGGGAGGGCGGCCGGCGGCGGAGGGCGGCTGAGCGCGGCCGTGGGACCGCGCGGTGGCCTCTGTCTCTGCGCGCGCCCCTCCTGGCCCTGAGAGGTTCACAGTCAACGAGCTTGCTGGCTGCCGGGCCCCGGCCCCGTGGAGGCGGTGGCGTGGTACTCGCCCAGTCCCGTTGAGATCGTAGCGCTGTCCCCCCGCGATGCGCTGAGGGCGCCCAGATCCCTACACCGGCGTCCTCTGCTGCGCCCAGAGCTGCCGACCCCATGGGCCCCTCGGGCACCGCGCACAGCGTGCGGACGCCACTGTCTTGGCTGCTGCTGCTGCTGCTGTCTCTGCAGGTGGCAGTGCCGGCGGGCGCGCTGGCCGAGACCCTGCTGGACGCACCCAGGACCAGGGGTGCCAGCTCCAACCCGCCAAGCCCTGCCAGTGTGGTGGCCCCGGGAACGACGCCGTTCGAGGAAAGTCGGTTGCCCGTGTTCACCCTGGATTACCCCCACGTGCAAATCCCTTTCGAGATCACTTTGTGGATCCTACTGGCCTCCTTGGCCAAGATTGGTAAGGAACTGTACCCGTGGGTGGGGGCGGGGACGATCGGACTGGGGATTCTGGTGGGTGACCCGCCAAGTAGGCAAGTAGTTGGTCTCAGATAGTGGCCAACTCCTCCTGCACCAAGGCAGCCTTGGACAGACAGATTAGCTTCTGTGTTTGAAAGATCTCCTGTTCTTAATCCAACACTGGCCTTGGAAAGCCGGGAAAGACTGGCCCATAGCTTAGAGACCCACTGCTGACTTCTGCTTTGAATGTCAGGTTTGACAGCTCTGTGCCAAAGTTGAGGGAGACCTGTGTGCTGAGTGAGATAGTGCACAGCTAGATTGTATATATCATCCAGAAGTAGAGAGGAGAGTGGAAATGGGCAAGATCTTGGATGGGAAAGGGTGCGTTGGCGGGACACAGACCCTCCTCATGTCCCTGACTGATTAGATGCTTAAACCGGGACTGTGGACACCTGAGTGCTTAACCGCTACAATACCAGTGCCCTGTTCCTTCTCTCTGGGCTCGGCAGTCTTTCTAGAAAGCCTTTTCTTTAGAGGTAACTGGAGCCAGGAAGACCAGGTATTCACAAATAATTAACCCATCCCCAAGCTCAGCCCCTGTTTTCTCATCTGTTAGCCTGGTCACTCCATCATAGCGCACACACACACAATTTTACTCTGTATGTAGTATTAAAGTACATTCACTATCGCTGTACTGTTCAAAATGTATGAGGTCAGAAGAGTATGATGTTTTCTATGTTTTATGCACTCACCTTGTGGGATGCAGGTTTCCATACATCTCAGCCTTTCTAGGGAACCTTTCTGATGAGCATGCTCCTCAGACAGAGGACAGAGGAGTATAGCAATCGAATTATGGCTGTGGAGAGATGCAGGGGTCACATCCTGGCCAGACCTATACAGACTGTTTTCAAGGATGACTGGAGTCTGGTCAGTGTGAGCTGTTCACCAGAAACAGCATTCTAGAGAGAAACAAAAAGTGTGACTGGAAAAGGAGTGGGTTTAAGCAGGTGGCAGGGATGGCTTCTAAGAATGTAGAACTTGCAAGCTAAGCCTGGAATTGACTTCCAAGGTTAGATTAAATCTATTAGCCTGTAATGGTTAGCAAAGGTGTTCTACACTACATAATGACTCTGCAGTCTGGAATTGCTGGCTCTGGCATGACTGACGAGCCGCGTGTTTTAATTCCATCTGAGCAATGGTATAAGGGACATGGGCTTCCCTGTCAAGAAAAGAGCCTTATAAGCTCATGGCCTCTAATAATAGCCTGAGATGCTCTCTCTTTCACATATCTGTCCCAGCATCCCTGCCCTGTAGGGATGTGCAGGTGTGAATACTCTCACCTTAGAGAGGTGAAAAGCAAAGCTGGAATGTTCACATTATGACGGACAATGTTGGACCCATCAAATTCACACAGGTAGCTTGCCTTTGGGTCCCTCCCTGTGCCTGAGTCAGAGCCCAAGAGGGCTGCATTTGTGACCTTCTCCATTACTGCCGTTCTGCTCTGACACCCTCTTCTGTTCTTCACCCCTGATTATTTTAATCAGATTAATTACACTAATAACAGCCGCCAGTGGGCACTTAAGTTCATTATCCGTCATTTTCACAGCCTTCATCCTGGGTAGATATGATGGCCCTGCTTTGAGGGAGGAGGAAGCTGAGACATTAGGAAGCTTTGCTGGTGGGTGGAGGGACCCAGTTCCAGGCAGGAGAAGGTACCTCATCTTTGGTCCTCTCTAAAGGCTTGTTCTGGAGTAAGAATTAGAGGAGAATGGATCTGTCCGTTAATCCAGGTCATCAAGGCAGGTGTGCTGCTGGTGACAGTGGCAAACGAGAGAGCTGCTGTGCTGTCTGTTACTTTTCTGCTGTCTCTGTGCTTCTTGCCTTCTGTTTTAATCCCTGAGCTCTTGTTCTCTTGGGTGGCCTTTGGGCATCCTTTCAACCAAGCTGTGGTATTCCACTCATCTTAATGGACATCATGAACCTGACTGTGTAGAACTTGGTTAAAAGTGTTTCTGCTTGTGTGAGTCACAGTTCACATGCAGGCACCTTCACGTCTCAGTTAACCATGGTCTTAGCCCAGTGTCCTGAACTCCCTGACCTTCTGTTTCAAATGCCACCATGCCCTCAAGAAGCTGGATTTGACCACAGTTTGTAATACATTGCATATGTATCCTCCCAGTTCATCTGCCTTCCTTGGATTCTGTACTTCTCTGGCCACTGGGGCAGGGCAGAGATGACAACACACATACCATTCTTATCCCTTTCTCAGAGAGAGGCTCAAGTTGTCAGGTGCTGGCTCCCTGATGCAAAAGGAAAGAAATAGATCTCAGAACAGGAAGCAGAGTTTTCAAGTTAAAGAAAATCTATTGTTTGGAGTCTTTTGCTATTTTCTTCCTATTTTGCAACCCAGCCTTCTCTTGTCTCCTTGGCTGCTTCTGAAGGGATGTGCAAATACCCAAATATAGCGAAGTCACACTCAAGTCTTTCTCCAGCATCACCCAGGCTCCAAGACCCTCCACTCTTTGTCTGGCTTTGAGCAAGACTGCCCAGGTATTGCAGAGCAATTTCACAGGCCAGGAAAATAAGTTCTTAAACAGAAATTGTGGATCTTTGTGTTAAATGTTTACGTTTTGTGTATAGAATATAGTTTATGCACTTATCTATCACCAAGATCAAAGTATCCATGCAGAATTAGAACTTAAGGAAAAAAAACCACTCACATTGTAACTGCTCAGCTTCAGCATCTAATGTCAGTTCTAACTGTATATAAGTTTATTAAGCTGTATAGACGTTGGATCTGGTTAATGTCAGAGAATGATGTTTTTATTTATTTTCAGGATTTGATTTTTAATAGCAAGGTTTATTTGAAAATTAAACAGGTTCTGTTTTCGCTTTTGTGTTTGAAAGCTTTTGTTCAAGGCCAGTTCACTTACGTAGGTAGCTTAAGTTGTTCACATTTGGGAAAGGTGATGGAGTTCAACACCCATGGAGATGTGAAGTTATGGGGCTACACAGATGGCAGCTCATATAGAAACCATGGTTTCTGTTTGGGGCATTTTAATGGAAGAACCTGGTGTGCCAGGACTTACCTGCTTAGAGAACAGGGAGAAACATTTCCAGTGATTAATCTAAACAAGGATGAACAGGTTGCGCCTAAGAACATTTGTAGGAGGTTGTGGTGAACTTAGAATGGCTATCTAGATTGCACTGCTTCAGGTCTTGGAAGCATTCTTAGAAATCGGAAAGCATGCTTGTTTGTCTTGTTTTACAAAAGTCCTAAGTCAACTTATCTTCTCTTTGCTTTATCTGGTTATTGGAGGAAAAGTCAACGTCCTCATTATTTGGCTAGAGATGTAGGTCTGTGATTATAAAATGTCCTGCAAGCCTGATCATAGAATTGATGAGATGGCTATGTGGTTTAGCTGAATGGAGAAAAAAAGAACAGCACAGTGATGTTAGCCCACCTTGGGGCAAAGCACTTCCTTGCCTTTTACTTGAGACCTCATGTCTATACACTCTATAGTCTCAATGTGCAAGCATTTCTGGCAATGCATTGATTCTTTTTTTTGTACAGAAAACTCCACACACCTTGCGTACTGAATCTTATGTGCAAGGATGTAGTTAGAAGCTGACTAAGAGAAATCTAGAGGAAGAAGCTGAGCACACATCTTTCCTGTGCTTACAGCTGTCTGCCTTGCATTCTTTCACGAACTGGGCCATTGAGGGCTGTGCTTGCCCTAACCTGAGTGAATATAGTTGTATATTCTACTTCTGCTCAAGGTTCAGGGACAGAGCGCTGACTCTCATCTTTATTTATTTTTCCCAATCTGCTTTTATACCATTTTAATTACATGCAAGTATTAAGGTCATTTCTAGGTTGAGGAACTAGCAATACAATAGATGCAAATAATCAATGAACAAGCAAGATAGTAAACACAAATAGTCAAAGAACAAGTGAGGCAATAAACAAAGTCCCATAATCACTGTTTCTAAGGGCTTATCAGGATGACCAAAATATCTGATCCTATTTCACTGTCCTAGACCAAAGTCATTTTCATGCCTTGAGTATTACAAGACCTTGGTATTCTGAAAAAAAAAAAAAAAAAGCTTGCAAATACTGGAAGAAGTGAGTCAGGCTTTAAGCAGAAGCAAGAGGGTAGTGGGCTTGATTATTGCTGGTATAACAGCTTTAATTACACCACTGCTTTTGCAATTGTGTTGACACAAGAAGTTAAGACAGCTACTTTTGTTAATCATTTAGCAAAAAAAAAAAAAAAAAATGTTCCTAATGTGTTGAGTATCCAAGAGGATTTAGATAGGTATTTGATGTTCTTTATCCTATTCAAATTATTGGAAGGAGGTTCAGAGTTTAAGAGTAAGGAGCCATCTTGGGTGTCATGCCAAATACCAAATATGTGTTACTTCTAAAATTTACAATAATAGTCATTATAATTAGGAAAAAGTTTAAAGACACTTGCAGGGTATTTGTCATAATTCTAACACCTCTCTGGATGTTTTAACTTTGCACAGTAAGATTATGAACTTAAAGAATGCTCTTCTGCTGAGAATTGATGCTGCAGACACTGCTGATAAAATTATTCATGGCCTGAGGTCAGTATTTCCATTTTGGTCAAGCTTCAAGAATGGCATATATAGCTTGATCATTACCCTTTTGTTTTAAGAATATTTTTATTCCTGCCCATCATATTAAAGTTTGTCTTTAAAAGCATCAACATGTTGGCAGCCAAAGTACATTGCTTAAAACTGAAAATGAACCCCCAGACAGAGTTATTAATTTAAAAGGCTGGCAAGCCAAGGACAGGTAAGATTCTGCACAGAGCCTTACCAACCTAAGATAGAAGTGCATTGGTTTTGATAATGCATATTCCATTATGGGTAAAAAAGGCATTCTTGTCAGAACGACCTAAGACAGGCTCAGTCTTGTGTATGAAGTAAAAAAAGGAGAGCTGTGGAGAGCTTTGGGGGTTGCTTGGCAGGAATCTGACATTGGCCAAGGAAAAGTAATGGGCTTCAGCCAGGAATCTGACATTAGGCTGTAAGAAAGAAATAATTTCAGGCAGAAATCTAAGTCTTAGGCTAGTACAAAGGAGTAATTTTAGGCAGGACTCTCATCTTTAAAGTAACTGAACTCTGGTCTTTGTTCCAAGATTCCTTGTATACCCCAGTACAGCTCTGGGGTCTCGCTGAGGTTGCTTTATTTGCTTTTCCTACCTTGCTGGGTACATTATATTATTAGTGTTGTTGTTGTTATTGTTATTTACTGAAATGCAAAACATTTGGTTCATGAAGATGTTTGTTCTGGGCTTCAAATGCCTTGAGTTTAAAACATGAGTCTCAAAAGTTGTATATGTTCTTGGATTTAGAGATTTTTTTTTATCTCTGAAACAAATATCTCCTTGGACTTCCCTTAGGCTTCATTTAGTTTGTCCCAAGTTTGTATGCCATCTGGAGAGGGGCAGGGGATGAAGTTCATGGTCTTTACATCTCATTTTGTACATACTGTATGTCTGCTGCCATGAGCTCTGACCTAATAAAGCCAACAGAGTCCAGGTTCTTTTCTCTTGAGAGCACCACATATGTTCAGGGTCGCCCATATGTTTTCAGTATGAAAAATGAAGGCAGTAGATTTTTTGTTTCTTCTTAAAGATGAATTCAGGCATCTTAAAGATGATATCAGGAAATTAGAGTCATAGCATTCTCATCTTTATAATAACAGCAGGTGGTTTTTTGTTGTTGTTTATTTTCTGTTTTGCTTGCCAATTGAAAATCTTAACTGCTTATCAATTTTAACAAGTATAACTTTATTTACCATTAGTGAGGTGCTTAGTTCTTGTAGAATTTTCATGTGCTTTGAAGCCCCCAAAACATACACACACACACATACACACACACACACACACACACACACAGAGAGAGAGAGAGAGAGAGAGAGAGAGAGAGAGAGAGAGAGAGAGAGAGAGAGAGACATGTTTTCTTTGTAGGGCTATAAAAACTTACTGTTAGTTTTGCTATACAGATAGATTTGATTTTGGGTGATGATTCTATTATTTACTATCTATAGTAGTAGTGCTATTTGGTTTTATCTGTGTATTTTTTGAGTCAATTGTGAGTCACTTATATATTTATATCATTTTAACTTTTACTATTGCTTAAAGATTTTTTAGAGACTTTTAAGTTCTTTATTCATGTGCCCCTTTTATTCTTAATAGTTTTATTCTTGTCTCTCATCACCTTGATCAAAATTATTTTTTCTCTTGTATTTTAAAAAAAAAATCATTCCTTTATACTGGCCTCTGGTTTTACAGCCTTTGATTATATTCTTAGGGGTTTCTTACTCCTGTTTACTTTGGTTTACTTGTTTACTCATTAAACTGAAAGCTTAGATCATCCATTGTTGAGTTTATTTTTCAATATTATGGCAATTTTCACTTCACAAGGGCAAGTAATCTCTCAAAATGCTAATAATGGGACACATAAGTACTGTTGTCTTAACTATCTATCAAATACACACATTTTTCTGACCATCTGAGCTCCAAAATTAACACATACTTGTGCTAAAAAGACCAAATAAAATGGGCAAAATAAGTTTCTTACCTTACTCAGTTACTCCTAAATAGTCCTTTGTCTTTATTCTCTCTAAGATATGAGAGTTTTCTTGCACTCATCAAAGTTATGATGTGTCATACCTTTAAGACAGTGTCACAAACAAGACTGATTGATGGTACTTTATGTTTATATGTATTAGTCTTCATCACAAATAAAACATAACTCAGAATTTATTCATATGACTGAATTTCACAGCATGCTTAGCCTCTGGAGTCAAAAGAATATTTTATAAAGTAAAATTATTAAATGCCAATCTCCCTGACAGCTGTGATTCAAAAGGGTGTTCCCTAGCATGGTGACAATATGCACACTAAGAGAAACTCTCCTCTCTGTCCTACTTCAGGCTCACAGTCATCTTTGATACATAGACATTTACTGTCATCTTTGATATATAGACTTTTACTGTCTTCTTTGATATACAGACATTCACCATCATCTTTGATATATAGACTTTTACTGTCTTCTTTGATATACAGACATTCACTGCCATCTTCCCACATTTAAAAAAATTATATTGATAAACACATTGAGACTTTTTTCCAAGATTTATTTCATTTTTATTAGATTTGTTCATTTTATTTTATGTGTGAGTGTTTTGTCTGCACGTATGTACGTATGCCATGTGAGTGTTTGGTACCTGTGGAGATCAGAAGAGGTCATTGGACTTCTTGGAACAATCTCCTAGTTGCTAATCTCTATGTGCATGCTGGGAATCAAACCCAGGTCCTCTTCAAGAAAAGTAAGCACTCTTAAACATTGAGCCGTCCCTCCAGCACCACAACTGTGTTTTAATTTGATTTTTAAATTTATACAGTACTGGTTACCTTTTGATTAGAAAGGTACACTGATGACTTCTACAATAGTCTCAATTGTTATGTTTTGTGTGGGCTAATGTGGGGCTGTTTTAAAATCAAATTTTTCTATGTGAACATGAGAAGAGGATAGAAAGTAAAAGTGTTAGTGCCACCTGCTGTGCATATACCCAGGGCATGTACCAAGATGTATACATTGTGGCATTAAACTCTTCAATACTGTTACTGTGTTTTGGCTACATTATCAGTTCTGGCCTGTGCAGAGTGACCACTAAGAGGGGCTATTTGTAATTCTGTTAAACTTTACTTTATCTGGTTTACCCCAGTATCTTAGGTGTATACAGACTTAGTATTGTTACATCTGAGTTCCTCCCTTAGAACTTTCCTTGTGGTTAAATTTGATCTTTTGTATCATTGTCATTACTCAAAATAGAACTGAGTTTTGTGACCCCTTTTCTGTATTGGTGTTGCCACATCCATATTGCTCACACAAGTCCCTTATATGTTACTAGGAAATCAGTCACATCATTTTTGTTTAAACGTACCTCATTAAACCTCACATAACTGGGTTTTCTGCCTTCTAAAATTGAAATCTTCGCAGTTTAAAACAGGAATGTTACTATCCTTATTGCAGTGATTTATTGGGGCCCATTTTGTTCTATGCTTCTACTCAATGTCTTTCTTTTCTTTTTCCCCCCAATATTTTGACGTTGCAACAGCTTTCTTATTTATCAAATGCATTACTGCCCTGTCCACTCTCTGACCACCTCCTCTCCTCCCCACTCAGTCAAACACAGCATTTGCCATTTCTGTGGTTGCTATTGGCCTGTTCTGAAAGATGGTTGAGCTTCATGCATTTTTAAAACCCTATTTCAAACTTCAAGTTGTTTCAGAAGGGATTTCTATAGGTTACGTTTATTTAGATTGATAAATGTGTTCAGTATGTTTTCTTTATGGTTGCTTCCACTTCTTCCTTCTATATAATTTCCCTTCTCCACGAATACATTCTTCAGTGAATACTTCAGGGATAGCCTTAGTTGTCAGCCTTGTTCAAGTCATTTCTCTTGGTGGCATGGGCTTTACCCAGGGCTTTGTAGGTCCTGGACAAGTGCTGTGCCATTCAGTTCTGTCCCAGCCCTCTGAAAATGTCATTAATTTGGTTATAGTCTGCAATGAAAAGTAAACTGAATATAGGGTTTTCTTCATAAGATAGATATGATGTCATTGCTTTCTGCCTTCTCTCCTTTAAGCCATTGTGTTACCTGAATTTCAGCCTTTGTGTATGTGTGTGTTTGTGTGTGTAATGTAAGTGTGTGTTTGTGTGATGTATGTGTGTGTGTACATGCATGCATGTGCATGTACGAGTGGGTGTGTTTGTGTGGTGTATGTATGTGCATGTGTCTATGCATGTGTGAGTGTATGTGCATGTGTAGATGTCTGTGTGTATGCATGTGTGTGCATGCATGTGTATGTGGGTATGGTGTATGTGTATATGTGTATGTGTGCCTTTGATTTTTTTTAAAAAAATTAGGATTAAGTAGTTCTTTGAGAGTCAGAATTTCATGCAAGAGTTCTTCCTCTACTGGTCTAATTACCTATTTTATTCTAAAGTCTTATCACCTATTTTCATATAGGTGTTAAAATGTCAGATCCTAACACAGGGGTCATGGATCAGCTCTGTCTGGAACTCCCCCTGGCTCACCGTGGCCTAAACACCCACTGACATTTCCTGCTTTAATTTATGTCCTTATTTCTGGTCTCCTAGGCATTATCTTCTATGTTGACTCAAGCAACTAGGCATTGATATTATAATCTGTACTGAGAGGAGGATTTGTTTACATCTATATTGCTTAATATTATGGTGATTGTCTGTATACAGTTTTTAAAAGAAATAGCTTTTTAAAAATGTGATTAACTGATTCACTAATTTGTGTGTGTATGTGCACGTGTGTGTGGTGTGTGTGTGCTTGATTTGTATGTGCTGTGACAAGGTGTGTGGTACATGTGTGGAGTTCAGAGGATGGGTATGTGGAGTCTCTTCTCTTCACCCAAGCTTAAATGAGTTCCAAGAACTTAGGTTAATTAGATTTGCATCTTCAGGCAGCAAGCGCCTTCACCCCCTGAGACATTCTGCCTTTACAGAACGATTTCTATACATTGTTTAAAGTTAATGGCTAGGCGGTCATGGCTTCTCACTTTTAAGAAGAGATGCCTGTTCTTCCCTCACTTAAAACAGTTGGGCCTGCAAACTGTGATATGTTGCCTTTGTTTTAGTATCTATATTTCCTTGCTTGTGCTAGCACAGGAGCCGAAGATGTGTCAGAGGAAAATATACCCGGAAGCACATTAGAAATAGGGCGATCCAGTTCTATGTTCCCTTCAGGTCTTAGATCTCTGGTGAGCCTTCACCTCCTTGGGTCTCTCATTGGGCCTTATGTCCATCCCTTTTGCTTACTAGATCTATTTGGACCATGTGAAGATACTGTGGATAACACAAAGCTTTCCCCTTTTAACAAAGCAATAGGAATGAAAGCCAAGAGAAGCCTGTGTTTACTTTCTGAAAGCGATGCCTGGCCATGGGTGGGTTGTCGTCGTGAATGGTGCCTGCTCAACTGCAGCTTACTCACTTGCAATTAAGTCTTTTTAAAGTAATGAATCATAATTGAGGTACTTCCTGAAATCATTCCTTACGCTGTCCGTCACCTGTCATGGGCTTACTTGTTAGGAAGTGTCTTTATCTTCTTCCACCTCCCCACTCATCCTGCACACGGAGATGGCGATTCTCTGTTAAGCTCTCCACGTGACTGTGCTTGACTCACACTGGACAGGCGAATGCCATATTATTTCTTCATGTCGGCATATAAAAGCTTACAAAGAAAAGAGAGGAAAGTGAAGAAAGGCATTACTGTATTTGGAAACATATTGAAGGGTAGTTCAGGGTGTGTGGCTTGTTGGTATATACTCATTCATTCATTCATTCATTCATTCATTCATGCATTCATTTGTCTAGCCATTAATAAGGATCCGGGTTTGATCTCTGTAGAAAACACCTTTAGGGGTGTGTAAAGGTTTTCTTTTGTTGTTGCTTTTGTCGTTTGAGTCTCATGTAACTCAGGCTGTCCTTGACTCTTCTACTAAGACAAAGAACTCTCTATTCTCCTGCCTCTGTCTCCAGCTGGGATTACAGACATGTGCTACCACACCCTGGCAAGATTTACTTATCCATGTAAAGTACCTCAGGCAACCACAGGGCCATGAAATAGCTCCATTTCCATATTTCTGTGTCTCAGTCACTGATAATTCTGCTACTCCCAATTCCTGAACTGGTTTCCCAGGATCCCAAGGCTGGAAACCTGAGCACTATAGTGAGACCAGCCTTGTCTTTTCTTGCTCCACTGCAGGGAAGAAATGGATGAGACTCTCATAGTTTCTTTCATAAGATAATAATAGCTGAGCAGGACACAGCATTAGTTCCACCAGCTATTGGTGACATGCTTACTTACATGGTCACCATGTTAATTCTCATAGTAATGCAAAAATGACATCCAAAATTTCAAAACACGGAAGAAAACACAAGGTTCAGGAAGCTTATCTACATAGCCCCAGACAGCCCAGCTGGCAAGTGGTTGACCTGAGGCCACAATTAGTTCATCATTCATCTCTGTGTGGTGTTACCTGCCCACTTCTTGGAAGAAAAAGCATATTGAATTACAGGTAGGTCTCTGTGTCTGTGGGGCCTGCTTCTGTGCAGAAACAACTGATCAAAAACACTACAGAAGTACTGGATTTATATCAAACACTTGACTATGAATGGAATTTTTTTTCTTGTTATCATTACACTATGGTATAGTGTAAACATCATTTACATTGCTCATGGGTCATAAGCCATCTAGAGATCACTTAGAGTGTACAGAAAGGATGTGCATATGTGTATGTAAATATTGTATCAATGCATCTAAGAGACTTACTTATTTGCATCCTTTGCTGATGGAGAAGGATTCTGGAACCAACATCCAAAGACCGTGAAGACCAGTGGTGTCATATGCTCGCCTGTGGTGTCCAGAGCACCTTGGTGGACCTGACCTATTCATTCTTTCCTTGGAGACCAAGAGCTCTTCTTGAGACTCATGCTTGACTCTTTAATCTCTTTTGACCAGGTTAGACTGTCACTGTAAAATCAGACCACAGTGGTAATTCTACCTGCTTCCTTCACAGGGTAGTTGTGAGAGCCAACCAGAATAATACACAGAAACAACTGGTGGTCTAGAGTGTGGAGTAATATGGTTTCCTAGAAACACTCTAAGTTGGGTGAGGTGGAAAGAACAAGAGCACCAGAGCTAGACCACACATCTAGAATTTCAGAATCTTGATGCAGTCTTTTTTTTTTTTTTTTCTTTTTGGTGGTATTGAATGTTTATGCCTTGAGATACAGCAATCTTCCCTGCTCTGTGATTTATGTCCCACAATTCCATTTACCTGTGGTCACACACAGTCAGGAATGAATCATCTCCTTAATTTCAATGGTTTTATTTCTTTCAAGAGAGAATAATTGCATCAACCTAACTACTCAAGAAAATTCCTGAAGCTATTCCAGTTATCAGCAGCAATCGTTGTTGAGCTCATACCTTGTCTAGCTTATAAGCTCAAATTCATCATCAGTGTGAATGTGCATGGGAAACATAAGACACATATAGGGTTTCACACTATTTCTGATTGCAGATAGATCTGGGAATGTGTCCCTGTGGATCAGAGGGAGAATGCTGAACAAACTTCATTCATTAAGGGGTCAAAGTGAGAGGAACATGGGCAACTATATGGATTCTAATGAATATTTATTGTGAAAAATTCTAAATATGCTTTTGTTGTTGTTGTTGCATACATGCGTCCTATGTAACAGACCATTACGCACATTCGGGCACATAAGCACATACAAGTGACATGCATTATAAAATGTGGTCATTATGAAGGAAGGAATAGTGTCTTTTTAACTCACAGTCTTGAATTGCATATGGTACATATATGTAACGACATATATGTAAAAAAAGAGCTAACGACAGATAATTAGTAAGTAGGTGAATAATCACGAGAAACCCTTTTTGTTTCTCCACACGCACATTGTACAGTAATTAAGGTAACGATACACCCTGTATGACACCTGTGGTTTGAATTTATTGTCGTGGCACATATATTATTCATTTGGCCTTTCACTCTGGAATATCTTAGCCTATCCACTTGCTTATGATGGGCATCCTATTCTTGAAAGTACCTGACTGATCCTCTAAACTCTGGTGCCCAGAGACCCAGGATGGCACTCACTCGCCTCTCTTATTTCTCCTGTGAAGTGGGATACTGAGAATGACAGCTTCTTCACTCAGCTGTGGTTACGGCAGAGTCACCACACTTTGAACTTGCTGTCTTAAAGACTTCAGGCACGTGGCTAGCCTTGGGGAGAAGAGATGCTTTCCTCCCTTCCCAAAGCATAACAGCACACTGGAGAAATCCGTCCTGTCCACTTGTTCCACAGGAAGTCGTTCTCATATTTAGATGTTCTGGCTTCCTGCTGCTGGTGTTATGAATAGGCTTCTATCCAAGTCATACATATTTCAGGTTCCAATGTTGCATAAGAGAAAATGAGGAAAATCATCTGTCCACTTTTGCTTAGTTTACCATGAAAAGGAAAGACAGAAAACACCCATCTCTGTCACTAGATTGTCCTTGGACACTGAAGGCTGAGCAGCCAGGCTTTGCCTGTGGGGGTTCTCACAAGCAAGGTGTGCCCTTCCCTGTGAGAGCAAGCTAGTTCTATGACACTGCTCTGGTTGGCACTTCCCTGGTAGCCCAGAGCTGTCATGAGTATCCATGAATAAGTCAATAATGCATAGGCAGTGGAATACAACTATAAGTTTAACTTTAACTACAACAACTATATAACAGATATAAGGTTATATTTCCATATGTGTGTTCTATGTGCAATTATTTAAGAATTTTATGCATTTCATATACATGTTCACATATGTATGTATGTATAGACGCACACACACACACACACACACACACACACACACACACACACACACGTTATATTGACCATTACATCTCTTATTGTCCTCTCTGATCCTCTTTACACTCCTGCAGAGCTCAGTCTGTTTCCCAGCATGTGTACCCCCCTGCATATGATGAAAGCTGCCAAGATGAGCAAGAATAGAGGGTTATTTCCCTAGGAAACTTACCAGTGGCTACACCACAAATAATATGACTTGTCCCCTCCCAGCAGCTATTAGCTGCCTATAGGGAGGGTGTGAGGGATGGGTGGGGCCTCATGAGCCTCCACTTAAGCATGATAGAATATTGGTAGTCCCATGGGTGGGGAATACTGAGGATTGGAAAGTTTAGTTTTTATGATTTTTTTGAGACAGAATTTTGCATCCTAGGATAGCCTAGAACTCATGATCTTTGTGCCTCCAACTCCCAGTAGATGGGATAGCTGCTGTCCATCATTGAATTCAACTGTATCTTTTCCATGTGATTTTTCACTTCTAGTCTTTGTGGTCGGCAAGACTGCATTGTTAATGTCAACCCTAAGCTGCTTCCTTAGTAGAATGGCATCCATCTTTCAGTCTGGAATATGATGCTTACTGCAGCTCAAGGGACTCACAGTTTCCAATGAAGTCAGCAAACATCCTGTGTGTGAAACAGCTCTGGCCCTCCCAGAGTAACTGTATTCTGCTGCCTAGGTCAACCTTCTCAGCTGTTGGCACCAATAATATTGACCTTAGTTGGTCATCTATGTATGAGTGAGGGACAGTCAGCTGCCTTTACAGAGGCTCCGCACACAGACCTCTTGTATTTGTCTGGTTACAATGCTCCAGTTATGGCCAGAACTTCCATTTCTGCTCAGTTATTTCACAACTCAGGATAGAATAGACTTTCTCTTGTCTTGTGTTCTTGCTGATTCTCATTCATGTACAGACACCCTAAGGCAATGCTTCTCAACCTTCCTAACCCTATGGCCCTTTTATATAGTTCCTCTTGTTGAGGTGACTCCGATCATGAAACTGTTTCTTTGCTACTTCATAGCTGTTATTTTGCTGCTGTTATGAATCCTAATGTAAATATCTGATATGCAACCCCTGCACATGTGTGGTTCAGCTCCACAGGGGTTATAGTCCCAAATAGTTCCGCCAACTGGAGACCTAGAATTCAAACGTATTGGTCTCTGGGGCCATTCTCAAACCACCACCCTCTACTCCCTGGCCTCCAAAGAGCCACTAGAGAAGAAGTATCTCCCCTGCCCCCGTGGTGGCTGCTGTTGAGGGCTTGCAACCACTTAATTGAGAAGTGAGATTCGGTGGCAATTACTAGCAATTGTGGATTCCTTTCCTATACTTCCATCTATTTATTTTAGGTAACTGGTCACTTTGCTTAGCAGCCAGCCTCCTGGAGGAATAAAACTCAACCATAAAATAAAGTTCCCACCCAAGGTGGTTTCAAGGGTGGGGTGGCCTCCTTGGAAAAACTTATATAACTTACTTACAAGGACATCAGGATACAAACAAGGAAACCCATCAATCATTTAGTAACAAGTGATCTGAAAAAAAAAAGGCAAGTCGTAGGTTTAACCTCTGCAATACAGTAAGAACTACTTTGAACTGTTGGCCTTCGTGGAAGGTTTTTAATTCAGCTTAAAGCACACCCAGGTCCTGTTCCTACCAGTTGAGCTCCTTCCCTTGGCTAAACTGTGCAAAGGGCAGGCTCAGAAAAAGTAGCTGGAACTTAAGGACACCAGAACTCTGTCATTCCATCCATACAATGCCTCTGCACTCGAGAGTGTCACCTGGGAAGGTTCTTTTCAGGTGGAACTGTCTGTTATTAAGTTACGTGGTTAAATGGTATTTCTAAAATGTGTGCAGTTGGGGTGGGGACACAAAATACTCTGTGGGGGGGGGGGGAGGCTAGAACATGAAGAGAAACTTAGAGAATATAAAAATGTCTCAACAGGTTCCCCACAAGCTGACTCCACTCAGACTTCTCCCATGAAACATGAGACCAGTACTTTTCTAAGGAAGAATACTTAGCATGTCCAAGGGCAACACTCTCCGTTTTAACAGCAGGATCTCATTTCCCACCTGGCTATATGAGAAATTCCCCTGGCACCCACTGATCACTTTTCTCCTCTTGAAGAGGTGCACATTTCACACCCAGAGAGGATACATCCAGAAAACCTGGCAAACTGTTCAGGGTCATTACTGTTATTTTCTGGAGCCAAATTAGAGTGTAACAGCACTCAGCCGTTTTTCAATTTCCAGGCTTTCTAAAAGGTGTCTCTCATGTATTTCGCTTTCATTGTGCTGTGCTCCCAGAGAATTGTGCATAATTCCCAGGATGGTAACAGAATCAGCGCTGCTCTTCTGCTGAATGCTGAGGTCTGAGTATACTAGCAGAAAACACTGGCTGTCTTCCAAAGCCCTTACATACTTCCTCATCCCAGGCTCAGGGGGAGATTAATTTGAGATGATGCCCATCAACAGGAAGTGGCCATCCTGTCTAGGCACATAATTGGGTTCCATTTCATATAAAGTTCAGAACTATTACTTACCTTCAATCAAAAGTGAGTCCCGTGGTTGATAGAGAAGCCAACTGCTCCTTTGTTTATAGGTTTCTGTGTTACACCTCCTCTGTCCTTCAGCCGGAAGCTCAGCTTGCTTTTTTAGGTTGAAAGGTAAGACATCAGTTTATTTTGTAAAAGATCGAGATACAAAATAAATCAGTACCTGTGGAGAGATGTTTGTCAGTTGTTCCTTTAGATGCTTTCCTAAGGGCCAGGACAGAATTCTTGACAAGAGGAACTTAATGAGGGAAAGGCTTCTTTGGGCTCATTGTTTGGAGCGGGGGTGGGGGTAGGGAAATAGTTCATGCTGGTAGAGAAGCAAAATAGAGGGTTGGAAGTGTCGGTCACGTTGTGCCCACTGTCAGGAAGGTTGGGATGTGAACACTCCTACACAGCTAGCTTCCTCCTTCTGTCTCTCATATTTTTACTTAGTCTGTGTCCCCAGCTCATGAGATGGTGTCATTCTTATCCAGGGTGGGTTTTCACCTTTGAGTGACACCTCTCTGGAAATGTCCTCACAGACACACCCAGAGCTGTGTCTTCTAGGTGATTCTAAACCACCTGAAACTCAAGACAATCTCTTAACTGTAAGTCCCTCTAAAACAAAACAAAACATCTAGTATACAATGGCAAAGGGCTTTATTTTGGGTCATGGTTTGTGGGCCTTGGAAGAGATAGAGAAGGCATGGTAACAAGACGGCTGGCCATATAATGTCCACAGGAAGCAGAAAGAGATGAATGGTCCAGAACTTGATGTCTCCTTTCTTCCTTTTTTAATATTCTAGGATCCCAGCCCATGGGATAGTGTTACCCACACTCAGGATGGCTCTTTGCATCCTGAGTTAATCTTCTCTAGTACTCACAGACATTCCCAGAATTAGTCTCCTAGGTCACTTCAAACCCAGTCAAACTTATAATAAAGATTAACCATCATTTCTGCTCTTGTGCATGCCTAGAAATCAGTACCGATGTGGCCTGGGAAAACCATGGTTGTCACTTCATTGACACATATTTAGGTTTGTACTAGAGCGATGCCTTGCTGCTATGTTATAAGAGAGGGACTCCAGCATGTAACTGTTCCTTTTAGTGTGCTTTGTTTAAGCTCAGCACTCTTAGCCCACGGGGGAGCTTCATCCGGGACTTCTTACCTAGATGTGACTGGAACATTAGGATCCAGAACATATCCTGGCCCTGGGAGCTCCTGCTTAAGTTTCCCTATGAGCTGATGTATTCAGTATTAGGCGTTATACCCAGAACCCCTCTCCTGTTACTACTCAAAGAAGAGTATTTGCAAAACATCTCGGTGTGTAAACAAGAATTCCCTGTTATTAGAGGGCAAATGGACCATGTTTTCAATTTTTGTCCATATTGTTGCTGAAAGCAACATCTTTGGCCACTTCTGTCAGAGAGGAAACATTCTATCAGTTATGAATTCAGGGACTTCCATAAAGCAAATGAATCAGAAAAGTGTAAGGTTTTATAATTTTTTCTCTTTCCCTATCCCCTCATTTCCTTCCTCCTTGTGTGTGTGTGTGTTTAAGTGCACATATGTATGTGTGTAGCTGTGCATGCTTATTTTTATATGTTCCATATTCAAAAGATTTTGATTCTGTGAAGAGAATTAAAAAGTTTCTGTTTAAAACACTAAGTATAAAATTTTTAGTTATAGATATTGGAGGAAATCTACTGAAAAAATTTCTGACTCATTTTATAGAGACTTAATCCATTGGTCCAAGCTCTTTGTAGACAAAAAAAATCCTTCTAAGATTTGATCTAATTTTTCCTAATTACCTTGACTGCAAATAATAGTCTGAGATTGAAGAAAGGATTAAATGCAGCCAATAATTAAGCAAGGGCATGAGTCAAACTCTGTTTCCAGCCCCGACTCTGTGATCAGATTGGGATTCTGCTGTTGTCCATGGAGAAGGGGGCGGCAGCATATTTGTTCACTGAAGAAGTCCTTTAATCTCATGGATGTAAACTTCAGTAACTCTGTGTTATGCCCTGGACCTGTAGTGACCTCATCCATTGATAAAAAGCAATCAGCTACAGCTACAGACCTGAGTATAGAGACAGACACCTAGGGCTTTGAAGAGCCAAACCTTCCCTTACATGTGCAAGGTGCTGAGATGGAAGTCTGTCTGATAAGCTTTATTCATGTTGAAATGAAGATTAAGACTCTAAAACAGAGAGGAAAATGGAAGGGTTTGCCCAACGCCAGCCTCTATCACACTCAGAGAAGTTCGTGATGCCTGGTTTTCTCAAACTTCAGTTTAGACACAAATCAGCCAGCAGGAGCCTCCTAGGTGTCTCTTTGTTCTCTTCAGAATGGGAGAGAGGAGAAAGGAGTGGGAGCAGATGACCTGTAGAACCAACTGAACCCTAACCTGGCTAACGGGCTGCTCAGCTCTTGATGGTTGGCATCTTGCAGAATTGAGTGTGGGGTGTGTGATAGAAGACGGGCCCAATTCTGCTGATTTTGTTGCAGGGGGACATGTAGGAAATTCTCAGTACGAAATCTCTCCATTTCTAAAGATGAACTCATTTGTGAACTTAGTCCATAGACTAAGTAATATGATCGAGCAGTCTACTGTAGCATGTCAGCTTATAAACTAGCCTAAGATATGTCATGTGAGTTAAAATTTTCGTTTATTTCGGATGTTCAACTTACAGTGCATTAGTTCCCAATAAGTCTAAATTGAAAATATCATTAATTCAAAACACAATTAAGAAATCTAATCTGTGGAATAGCTTAGCTTAAGAACATAATAACCAGCACAGTGGTTCTCAAGCTTTCTAGTGCTGTGACCCTTTAATATAGTTCCTCATGTTGTGGTGACAGCCAACCACAAAATTATTTCATTGCTACTTCATAACTGTAATTTTACTACTGCTATGAACCCTAATGTAAATATTTTTAGAGATAGAGTTTTAGTGACCCACAGAGAACAATGAAACTAGAGTCTTAGTTGTTTCCCCTTGTGACCACATAGCTGAGTGGGAGCTGGATATCAGATGCTCACAGGAGAAAACTGGGCTATCACGCTCAGAAAAAGATCAGTATTCAAAGTCTGGTTTCCACTGAATGAGTAGCCGTTCATAGCCCACTGAAGTGAAAAACAAACAAACAAAAATCCAAAACAAGGGTACTTCATCAATTCTGTGACTTCCTATACATATTTGAGGGGTCTAAGCCTATTCCGTGGGATATGAGTGCCTTCAAGGTGAGTGGGAATTTATTTGACTGCCAGGTTAACACTGATGAAACACAGTGCATTTTCCTGCGTGCAATTAAAAAGCTAATACATGCAAAGGTTCTGGGTACAGATCAACCAGGAGTTCTAACACTGAGCTGCATCCCCAGACCTCTGGCAGTCATTAATCAACCAAATGAAGCTGTTCCTTTACTCTTGCTAAAAAGAGGCAGTTGCTTTTAGCTAGGGATAAAGATCAATGAATTTTGTATTTCTAAAATTCTTATATTGTAACTATTCTTGTGTTCTTTTTCATTGAGCATTTTTTTTTTTTTTTTTTATAAACTTAAGGAAGAGCAAGAGAAACACATGTGCTGTGGGAGGCGGGGCTATCGTGGCAGCACGTGATGCTGTGGGAGGCGGGGCTATTACGGCATCATATGATAATCTACTCAAACATTTCCCTGTTTCTTTCCATTTTGCTTTGTGTATTTTTAGAAACTATGCTTTCCTTTGAATTGCCAGCAATTCTCATGTTTCCTTTTCCCTTGTAAATAGTCCACACAGCACACATTTCAAAATGGACTCCAAAGTGCCTTAAAGAGGCTCGGCTCATGCTCTGTGTCAACAGATCAGTCAGGATGACATTTTTCGGTTTAGCACATCATGCTGGTTACCACCGGATACCCATCCGAGCGAAGCATCCTCTCTTCTACCTGCTTGTTTAGCAGTGTTTACGCAGTTAATCAATATTTAATGTTGCGTTTACACCATTATTTTATAACAATGGGAAGGAGGGATACAAATGAAAGTGACTATACCATTTAAAATTGGTCATCTTGATTTTAATGAAATAATTTGATGACAGGGTCAGCAGTGATATCTTTTCCATCTTTCACAGCTTTTGTGGGGGGGCGGGGGGTTGTACCTTCCTTCCTTTTCTCGGGAAGGGGCTGGGAGTGGAGTATAATCGTGCAATTAATGTCCTCAGAATTGGCTTTACTGACTGGGGAGGGTTCATTGCTGTGCAGGAGACAAGAGAATCCTATATCCTGCCTTTCTAATGCTGCATCAACGGCCAGGCCACGGGCTTCCAGAGCTCCTGTAAAGGTAGAAGCTAGATGGCCCCCTCTGACCTTACTAGGGGCAAGATCACATTTTCTTCTGTGATGTTTGGCTGGAATAGAGCCGTTATTATCTGAAACTTTTCTTTCCTGCTAAGTGGATTCTTTCTAGGTCTCTTATCCAGAGAAAGCAGATCTGTGTTAGGTCTTTGGTTGTTTCTACCTACTGGAATTTCCTGGCTGCTGGCTTCTCTAGTTCAAGTGTAAAAATATTAGAAGGAAAAAAATTAATACCAAAAAAAAAAATCCACAAACAAACGAGAGGCTGGACTGGTGGCTCAGTGGGTAAGAACGCTGATGCTTTACAGGGAACCCAGGTTCAGCTCTGGATTCAGGTTGGTGCTGGGAAGCAGCAACAAAGCCCCTCAGTGATCTGATCTGTTGACATAGAGCGTGATCCGAGACCTGGAGTTGGAGCCACGATTCTTCTCATCTTCCATCATTCTCACCTGTTTTGCTTCATGGTTAAGGTCTGAAATTTTCAGGTGTGACAAATGAAAAGAGAGATATGTATTCCATCTTACCGGGGATAGAAATCTGTTCATCTTCGTTTAACCCTAATTTTCTTACCCTTTTTTTCCTTCAGACTTTTAGTAAGATGAGTTTAAACATTGCCATCATTTAAAAATTTTTTATTTCCATGAATTTTTTTGTTTGTATGTATTTTAATTTTATTAGAGTTACATGAGGCCATCTTCATGCAAGTACGTAATGTACTTCGAGCATAGTCTCCAGGTACTTGGCTCCCTTCCCCCATCTCCCACATGTGCCCAATACTTCCATCTGCTCTCTTGACAGGGGTCTCCAACCTTTCAAGTTCTTAGGTACATTGTCATCTGCAATGTTCATGTCCAAGAAACATACAACTGGTTTACAAAACTAAATAAATAAATCTGGTAGTGTTTTAAATAACGTTATCATTTTGTGTTGGACTGAATTCATAGCTACCCTGGGCTACATGTGTGCTGAGGGCTGTACGTTAGACACTTCTGAAAACAATATCATTTCTATTTTTTGTTATTTATACAATATTTGATTTCATGCATCTCTAAAGACCAGAATTCACAATTGAGAAAAAACCTGCAACATTTTTTTTTCCATGAGACTGGCTTTTAATTTACTTATTACTATCTCCGATTGTATTCATTTTCTTACAAATAATATACTTTTGTTCTTCTAATGGGTGAAAAAAGCCATACCATGAGAATAAATTCTATTTTCTCCATCTATTCTTCTGTAGATGGCCCCTTATCTGGACTTAGAGTTTTGTTCTAATGAGTCATTAAAGGTGCAATAAAATCAGATGTTAGCATGTGAGGCAGCCCCTGCTGTTTGTGGAATTTTTATACTTTTTTCTTTCTACTATTTTTAACCCTGAACTGAAGAAGCTGGCAGCCAGGAAATGCCAGTGGATACAGACAATTAAAGACCTAACACTGGTCTGCTTTATCTGGACAAGATATTGTAAAGAGCCTGTCTTGCATATGTCCCATAATTTAGTGTGAATCTGACACATGACACAAGAACACCCAAGTGTCACACATCTGTGATGTGTTGACCTGAAGTTCTTCAGGCACAGGCACATGAGCGGCATTGCTGGGTCACATGGCAGGTTTTGTTTTAGCGTTTTGAGGAACCCCCTTGCTGATTTTCATAGTGGCTGAGCTAGTTTACAAATCCTGCCCCGAAGTACAGTGCGTAAAAGGGTTTCCCTCAGACATCTTCCTTGCAAGGGCAACATTTGTGCATTATTCGTTTTCATGGTGACTGCCATCCTGACTGGGTGAGATTCAATCCCAATGCAGTTTTCCCTTGCATTCCTTTGATCGTTTGAAAACAGTCTGTTCCTCTGTGTTGTCCCTTTTTGCTGTTTAGAGTTTTCGGTTCTTTGTGTACTCTAGCTCTGCATCCTCTGTGAGAGGCTACTTCTTCACTGGATTGCTTCCTTGTGTGAAATTTCACCTCTCTACTGTTGGCTATTGCTTGAGAAGCTGACATCCTGTTCAGACAGTGCTTGCCCACACCTGTGTGTTGAAGTGTTCTCCCCTCACTCTTCCTTAGCAGCTTCAGAGTACCAAGTCTCACATTAAAGTCTTTGATCCATTTATGTGCTTGTTTATAAAGGAGAGAAAGAGAGAGAGAGAGAGAGAGAGAGAGAGAGAGAGAGAGAGAGAGAGACCTACTTTTTATTCTTCAGTATACAAACACTTAGTTCCAGCATCATTTGTTAAAGAGGCTTTATTTACTTCATTATATAGTTTCAGCATCCTTGTCAAAAATGAGATGGTTGGAGCTGTGAGTATTTACATCTTGGCCTTTGGTTCTAGTCTACTGATCTACATGTGTGTTTTGGTGCTAGTACAAAGGCCTAGACATCTCCTACCTTAATATTTTTTATGTTCTTTAGGGTGACAGTCTTCCACCTTTTAAATTATAACCACCTGGGAGTTTTGTTTTTTGCTATTTTGAGATCAATCTCATGTAGCCTAGGCTTGCCTTGAACTTTCTGTGTGGCTAAGGTTGACCTGGAAAGGCTGATTCTCCTACCGCCTCCTCCTCCCAAGTGCTGTGATTATAGGCGTGGACAACTGTACTTCACCCAGAGTCATTTTACAGTTGAACTATAAAAAAATGTCTCTGTGTGTTTTTGTTACATCTTGCTATCAACACGATTTTGTAACACCAATTAAGTTATGCCGTCTGTCCTCATTGGTATCTGGTCTGTTTCTTTATGAGACATTCTTCTGCATTTATGTGCCACTATCTGGATTTATAGTTTCATTCTTATGATTCATTCATGGTGCAATAAAACCAGAGGGTAATGTGTATGGCAGTGATTCAGAACAAGTATGACATCACATCTTTAGGAAGCCATGGCTCTTCCATAGCATTCTACACACACTGCTATTTATTCTAGGTAAATCTTTAAACAGAGTGATACTGTTCAAGAACACTCCAGTTGGCATTTTCTCTCTCTCTTTCTTTTGTTCTCCATCTCAATAATAACCTACTCAATAATTAATTGGTTGAACTAAAACTGTGAATCCCTCCTTGACCCCCCCCCCAACCATCTTAGAACTGTCCAGGTTGGCATCATATTATGTCGGAGAAACAGTATTCAAACTCATTGATCTGACCTTCTCTCATGCATACCTTCATCTTAATGAGGGCCACTTCCAAACTGTTCAAGAACGTGCTGACAGTAGCCAAACGACCCTTTACAATCATGAATCCAGTCATACCTGCCTCTGTTTACGAGCCTCCTAGGTCTTCACATTATTCTCAGAACAGATCTTCTCCTGGCCCCCAGATTGGCATGCACAGCAATTGGTTGTTCTTTTCTTTCTACTGTGCTCTCCTTCACTCTCTGAGCTGCTGCCAGACTGGCCTGGTTAGCCAGAAGTCTCCCAGCCCAAGGCCTGTGTTCTTGTTCTTTTCATTCATGTATGTTTTGACTCCCTTACCTCACTTGGGATTTTTTCTCTCTCGGACCTCACAGATATGAAGTGTCCATGAGAAGGACTCACCCTTCTCTTTCTTCTATGTCCTCATTATCACCCACTTTTGTGCATTCATTTAAATTTTGTGTCTTAATTACCATTGGATGGCCACTACTCCTCTTGTGCCAGCCGTAATGACTAGTGTGTGGTCACAAGAAATGTAAATTAGATGAAACAAAAATAATTCCATGGGGTAATGATTTCTGCTTCCTCCAGCTTCTTCCTATCACACACACAACTGTAGTAGATATCCCCAGTGCAATATTCTATGACTTTTTAATCCTATGAGCACAGTATGTGAAGAAATAGAAATCCTTATTATCTGAGAATTCCTTTTTATTACCAAGTGCCCATTCTGTCATTAGCTCCTCCTTGTGCTGAGACCATCTTCCACGGGATTGTGGACAAGGCTATGTGTGGTCTGGGCTATAATAAGCATCTCAGTCTTATGTTTATAGACAGCTGTTTTCTTTACACTGGTGACTAATCATATTCATTTACTTTGGTTCTTTAGGTGTTTTGATCTTCTTATTTCTAAATTCCAGCCTCTGGTTTCTTGAAAGCGACTTCCTTCTGGTTTTCTATGTATGAACAGGAGGCAATGCCAAGATCTCTTCACTGGTTTCCTCTCACCATGGTAGAGAGGAGGGTCAACAGGTGTTGCTTACCTTATGAGCAGTGAAGATCTTTGCTGCTGGATTACAGTTCCTCCAAACAGGTTACAGCATGTCCTTCTGGACCCAGTTTCCCCCCCGAGCCTCCCTTTCTGCTTCATTACTTGAAGAATTAAAAGAGTCCTCATCAATACATCTTAATGTCACCTTCAGTCATGAAGTTTTCTTGAGTGTCCTCATCTGAGCTGCTTCTCATTCCCATTTCTCTGATACTTGTTGTATCTCCTCTATGATGACATTGATCATTGTCTTGCTTCCATCATCAATTATCACGGGCACATCTTATCTACTGGACTAGAGGTACATTCACCGAATACAAGATATAGTCATGATCTAACCCACCCAACCCTCATTGGCAGAGGATGCTCAATAAATCTATGATTAAGGGCCAATTCTTGTCTTTGCGCCTTTCCAAAGTCCATCCTGGGTGGGAGCTCATTAACTTTCCCTTTAAGTGGTCCAAGTCATCTGGGAAAATTAAGTAGCATCTGACTTCTGCTCTAGGTGATTTCAACAATGTTTGGTGCTTCATTTCTATTTTCAAAATTTGCAATACTTTTATTAAGATCAGCGTTACACCAATAGGCGTAACCTTCAATGAGAAGGAAGCCTATGTACAAAGAGCTAAATTATGTTTGAGGGTGATTGTTAAATTAATCTTTAAGCCTTAGTTTATGACTAAATGTTATGGCAAATCTATAAGCCTGGTAGTATGTTTTTAAATATATCTTTAATTAATTTTTATTATCTTTAATAAAATATCTTTATTTTAAATAAAAGAATACATTTTAATAAAAATATATCTTTAATATATTTTAATTAATTCTTCATTATGTATTTTTCATGTCTTAATATATTTTAATTAATTCTTCATTATGTATTTTTTATGTCTTAACTATTTGGGTTAGCAGTTTATTTAACATGATTTACTTTCAGAAATACACTCTTCTCAGTTTTTACTCAAATTATATTATAAGAATTCGTTGGAATATCTGATTAAACTAACACTACTATTTTCTATCTGTCATGTATAGGCAGTTTGCTTACTGCACTTCTGTTTCTGGAGGTATGTATTTAGTTGCCATGTAAATGGAGATACTTTAAAAAATAAACACGTTTTAGGTTTAGATGCCCTTGCTTATTACTTTTAATACCTGAAAACAAGCTTCCATAATACTTACTCCATGTTCTTTTCTTTTTCCCCAGTCAGGTAGGCATGATTCACATAGACCATTATTGCGTCTGTGGATAGCCAGCCCCAGGCTCCAGTGCTGGGCCAGGCAGCCATAATCACTGCACAGTACCGCCTTGGTGCCCATGTGATTGTTCTGTGCTTAACTCAAGCTTGGCAAATATTTGTTCATCCAATAGATGCTATTATATATTTTTTTTCAATCGGCTTTGAAATACAGAACAAAAATAAAATGGAATTGGTACATTTGCATCTGTCTTTAGCACATGCTCATGTTGCTCCCCAGAGAGTCTCAACTACTCCTTTCTGCTAATCCCCTGTCTCCCTTGAGCTCGCTCTCTCTGTCTCTCTCTCTCTCTCTGTCTCTCTCTCTCTCTGTGTGTGTGTGTGTGTAAATGTCCTCCCTATCTGCCTTGCCTGGTTGGTTTTTATTTTGTTGTTGTTTTAAGTTTCTTTTCTGGTTTTTTTTTTTTTTTTTTTTTTTTATTATTAAGACTTTTACATTGTTGCTCTTTGGTGGATCCTGCTATCTGAAGCTTCCTGTATTTTTTTCTGCCTTTTCCCTCTTCCCAGAATTTGATAAAAACAGGTTATGGTAGCTACAGTGAGAAAATAGAGTAAATTAATGTTAGTGATTTTATTTTTATGCAGATGTTTCATTTTTAAGCTCAGTTTATTTCTAGATTTGTATGTAGAGAGAGATTAAACTCATGTCACTCTCGGGGAAGACTATTGTACATTGTATTTTTATGTGAGTATACTCCTGTTCTCCTACTGAGATTTGTTACAATAAAAGCAAAACAGTAAAAATTTAAAGCATCGTCAATGGAGATTTTTATATGCTGGTAATAAAAATTGAATGAAAAGAAATACGATAGCTCTCAAACAATAAACAGAAGTCATCGGGAACTACAAATAGCCTGCACCTGGGTAGGTAAGCACAGAGCAGTGTGCAGCCAAATATGGATTGGCTTTGTATGGCCCATGGGCTGAGGGTCATTTCTAAATGATCAAAACCAAATTTAAATAATAACATGGCAGCATGTGGAACTGCATGAGAGTCTAGTTTCAACGTTCATAAATAAAGCTTCATTGAAACATGGGCACAGGAATGCCCTTTGCTGTTACCCATAATGCATTGCTCCATTTACACTATGAAGACAAGCTAAAATACAACCTACATGCTAAAACTGTTTACTCTCTGGCACTATGCTGAAAATCTTGGCCACTCTCTGAACTGCCCAGTATTATTTCTGTAGTAGTTCATATCAGCCTCATAAAAACCAGCAACAATTTCATTTGGTTTTCCTCTCCAATGCCTGATACATTTCTTACTAATACTAGGAGGATTGAATATTCAGGGACAGTGACTTCTACCTACTAAAGTTAATTTCACCTTCACAAAATACCCAGAGAGAGAAACAAACATACATACATCATGAATGGCGAGTGTGTGTGTGTGTGTGTGTGTGGGTGTGTGACTGATATTTAAGAAGTCAGTTTGAAAAAAAAAAACAAAACTATAAAAACTACCCATTTTGGTGATCAGCTGATTCCAGGTGCTCACTGAAGCATAGACGTGGGAACACGATGTCTTGTCTACCAGGGTGTCACAGTGTGCCCTTCATGCCTCTGCTTCAGTGCCCTGAAGGGCACTAAGCTGAGGACTCCAGTGACCGCCTTTCACTTAATCCCATCTTGATCATGGAACAGCGGGGCAGATTCAGTAGCTACTGTCCTATTTCAGGAAACGGTCACTCAATCCACTTTGACAGACAAGAGCATTTATATAAATTCCCAATTGACTCACAGGTGTTCCCGTCTGATGATGCCTGCACTCTTGGTTGATTTTCATCCCGCGCATATATTTGCATATATCCTCCCTCCTTCTTGGGCCTTCATCCCCTTGGTCTGGTATTCTGATTGCCTCCTTCTTTGCTCTGTTCTGTTTATTTCTCCGCTGCTGTTTCCTATTGACTGAGGTTATCCTCCCGCTTCCTTGGGCCTTAGTCCCATTGGTCTGGTATTCTGATTGCCTCCTTCTTTGCTCTGTTCTGTTTGCTTCTCCGCGGTTGTTTCCTATTGGCCAAGGTTTTGGTAAGAACCTGGTTCATTGCCTGGACTGACAGACATTCCCATCTGGGATACATGGACACCATCTCTGTCTCTTGTCCCTTGCTTCCAGCCCATATGTCATTTCCCATCCTCCACTTAGAGGCGTTAGGAGGTCCACTCTCCTGAGTGTGAGAGAGCCCCCCCCCCCCCCCCCGAGGCTGAGTTAGGGAAGAAAAAGGAAACATCAGGAACAGGAGTGGGTGTCTCTGAAAGCAGGCCTCCTCCAGTGCTGCTTTGCCTCCAGGCTTCGTGATGTTTGTCTGCATATCATTACAAGTGTTTTCTCCGGCTTTTCCTATGAAGTGAAGGAGGCCGTTACAATTCCGGGTACTGGCAATGTTGCATGGACAGTTGCCGTGCTGTGTGGTCTGTAACCCAGTGAAAAGCTGAGGGTTTTTACCTGGGAGGTATATATTTCACTACGCAGAGGAATAAGAAGAGCCTGGGTATACTTATCACCCAACCACAGCCCTACACCAGAGATCGGAGGAGCTTCACTCCGAACTGACACAGTAGTCCAGTGTGGCAAATTTGAAGGCCCATGGCTCTGCTCAGGGCTGAGTTCCAGGAGGCAATGGATTGTGCTTGGATCCTGGGTTCCCCCAGGAGGCTGTTGCTGGCATGTTCTTATCACACAGGAAATGTTGGCTGTGAAAGGAGGCAGCATGTGGAGAGATGGGGTTTTGGAGGACTTCTCATTCCATTTCACAATGAGGTCAGTGGGCCAGAGGCCATAAGCAGGGGACAGCTGCACCCATTGGCTACATTAATTCCACTTAGTAGTCCAGCCTGCCAGGCCTGTAGTAATAAAACAACCCACAATAGGTCATTTGAATACCCCACATACAGATGTTCATTTTATTGTGTAGAAATTACTATTTTATATTCTTCCAGATTCTGTTGTTTCTGCTCATGGAGTCTCACAGCTCAGCATGTCATGCTGCTTGTAAGAGAGTTTCACTTATTAAAACAGCAATGGCAATGGGTCTCTGGGAATGTATTCCGGCACGTCCACAATACACCTTTCCTATAATCATGACACCTTTTCGTCTTAGATCATTCCTGATGCGGCTGTAGACAGGGAAGTTTAAAAGAAAAGGCATTTATTTTCTCATGTTTTTGGATGCTGAGAGTCTTAAGACCAAGGTTGCAAAACTTGGCCTCTAATGATGATAGTCTCATGTGGCAGAAGGCAGAAGGGCAAGGGATGGGGGATGGAGTCTCCCAAACACTGAAGGAAGGCTCTTCTTTAGCTCAGAGTGAACACAGATCTGCAAGTCTCCTGTCTCCAAATGGCTTCCTGTCTTATCCTTTTCACAAATGAAGTGGGTTAGTGAAGGGTGAACAGAAGAGAGCCTTCTTTACATAGGACAAGAGACAAGGTAGAGAGAGGGTCACTGTGTGGGAGCACTCACACACACAAATAAAAACAAACACCCAGAAAACAAAACAGACAAACAAAACCCCAGGAATCTCTTGAGCTATTTGGTGATGGTGAGAAATCAGAGGGTCCAGTGCTAGGCCTCTCAGGCAGGCCATTTGATGTCAACTGTGAGCAGTTTTTTCTGTTACAAACATACAGAGTGAGTAGATACCAGAACCTATGGTCTCACAGGGCAGGAAAGTTGATCCCAGGAGCAAGAACAAGTTTCTGGAGCACTGAGGGAGGATGGAATCTGCCATCCTTCAGCCACAGGTTCAGTTTTGAGTCAGCCTCTGAGGATCTCAAAGACCAGGGCAGTCTTCCTATTTGAACAAGTCTTGCTATGGAGGGCACCACACGATAAGTGTTGTGGTGTCGAAGGGCAGTGTCTCCATTATCCTGTCACTGCAGTGATAGAGAAGTACACATGTGGTCCTCAGAGGGCGCCGTGGAGGTGCCTGGCATCTGGACCCCCTTTCCACCACTGTGGTGACTTCCTGATCATCTTTGCACTGGTACAACCTTTACTACAGTGTCCTGGAGTTTCCTGTTGTTGCCATGCTGGCTTCAGCTGAGCATCATTGCTGAGGCTGCCCAGTGTACCCTGTTCCCGGTTTAAGTGTCATGGTCCCAAGGGTCTCTCAGAGGTTCCTCCTTTGCAGTCTGTTACATTGAAATGGGCTCGCTAGAGCCACAGCCTTTGTGTATTCTGCTTTGATTCTAAATCATGAAGTGTCTCAGGGTGATGCACTGTTACCTCGCAATCATAGGCTCTCCTGAAGATCCTCCAGTTGATCTCCATGGGATAAGTCACATTCTGTGCTGCCCTCACGTACTTGCTCAGTCAACATGCCCCTCCCCCTGGTTCATTCTGTGATAGCCACTTCTCGGGTGTTCTCTATGTCAAAGGCACTCAGGGCTCCTGCACAGAGTAGGAGATAGCTATTTCCTTCCCTTCCTTTCTGCTGAGGCACTTAGGCCTGTCTAGGAGTTTAGTCTTTGAAGTCTGCCCAATGCTGGCTCCTTGTGCATGTTTTCTTTAACAAATAGCTTTATTTAACAAATAACCTTTATTTAACAAGGTTATTTAACAAATAACCTTGCTCGCTTGTATCAGACTGGAGTAATTCAGAGATACTCGTGTGTCTCCACAGGTTTGGGAACTCTTCCAAAGGTGGAGCTCACGGTGTGTATATTTTCTTCATAAAACAGTTACTTAACATACCCGTTTTTTTTTTTCTCTTTTGGTTTTTTTCCCTGATGGTGTTTCTCTGTGCAACAGTCCTGGCTCTCCTGGACTCAATTGTAGACCAGGCTGATCTTGAACTCACAGAAGTCTGTCTGCCTCTGCCTCCCGAGTGCTGGGACTGAAGGCATGTGCCACCACAAACACTTCCTAGTGAGTTTCCTTGGTTTTCTTTTAAGGATTCCACATCTCAAAAATTTAAAATGTTCTGTATTAAAATGAAAGGACCTGAAATTAAAGATAAAGCAAATACTATCTTTTATCAACAGGAGCACTAGGATTCACGGGGACACTCACAACACATACACATTAATTGCATAATATTAATTGCATAATCTATTTCATTTCCATCCAGTATTTTAGAAAAAGGTAATAAAGGTATAGAAACCCCCAAATAGCACTATGGATACAGTGGGTATTTATAGCATTTGATTTCTGGTTTAAAATTCAGTTTGTGCCTCAGTAGTATCTTCTGCACGTATGTAAATAGGTAAGTGTATAGCTCAGGCTAGCCATGAACTTATGATCCTCCTGCCTCTGCCTCCTTCAGCAAATCCTACTGGTGTGCACCACACACTGTAAACCTCTGGATAACTGTTAAAGTCATGATGCAGACTTCAGGTTGTTCTGTATAAAATGAAAAAAATAATAAATATTTTTATTAACAACGTTTGAGCTTGCAATTAAAAAATAGGTAAGTGTAACTTTTTAGAAGTGGGATGTTTTGCAATATGGAAGCCAAATATAGTGATCTTGGAGATTCTGAAGTTAAATCCACTATTGCTATGGGAACGAATACCCCTTCTCTTTGACTCTTGTATAACCAAGGCTCTGTGTTTCTCCTAACCAGGTTTTCATCTCTATCACAAGTTGCCCACAATTGTGCCTGAAAGCTGCCTTCTCATAATGGTTGGGCTTCTACTAGGTGGAATTATCTTCGGTGTTGATGAGAAGTCTCCCCCGGCAATGAAGACAGATGTGTTTTTCCTATACCTCCTGCCACCCATCGTTCTGGATGCTGGCTACTTCATGCCCACTCGCCCCTTCTTTGAGAACTTCGGCACCATTTTCTGGTATGCTGTGGTAGGCACACTGTGGAATTCCATTGGCATTGGGGTGTCTTTGTTTGGCATCTGCCAGATTGAGGCATTTGGCCTCAGTGACATCACCCTGCTCCAGAACCTGCTCTTCGGCAGCCTGATCTCAGCTGTGGACCCCGTGGCTGTGCTTGCTGTCTTTGAGAACATTCATGTCAATGAACAGCTCTATATCCTGGTGTTTGGCGAGTCTCTTCTCAACGATGCAGTCACAGTGGTGAGTGAACAGATCACAGAGTATGTGGGAACCACTTATCACTCACACCGTAGAAGGTTCTCCAAGGATGTAGAGGAAATAACCAACCATGCTCATCATCTCTGGCTGTATACCTAGTGTAGTTAAGTATCTTCCCACATGACTGTGGAAAAATAGAGTCTACAGCAGACATCAGCTTCCCTCTAAACCAAATCATTTCTGATAGCGTCTATGTAGAAATAGCATCAGACACCGGCTGAGAGCTCAGTCCCCCAGACTGTCTCTTGCTCATCTTCAGAGGGTAATTACAAACCTCAGTTTGCTTGGCTTGTTATTTTAATCAATGGGCTGTACAATAGAGTTCCACACCTTCTCCTTGTCGGAGGAGCTCACAGAGCTCATATATAATGATTTAATGTATCAATGCTGCAAAAGATACAGATGAAGGGGTGTATCAGGCAAGACATGAGGGAAAGGATGTGAAGCTTCCACACCCCCTTCAACACATCAACTCCCTACACGCAAGCTATCCAAAAGCGCTCTGAACTTTCCCTTTTGGGTTACTTTTACACAGGCATAATTGATAGTGTCATTGGCTGTAGGCTGATTACATCATTGGATGTAGGTTATCAAGTTCACCTTCCACCTTACCCTTCCATAGAGTTGGAAGATGAGAATGAAAGTCTCAGCTGTTGAACTTTGCCTTGGTCTTTTTCATGGGCAGATCCCATCTTGCTAAATCTGTAACTACCAAACAATCACTATGGTTCAAAGATGCTGGCCACTGAGAAAAATCTACAGACTGGATGTCTGGAAAGGGGAGGGAACATTGAGGACATATTTCATACCATCAGAGCCCTTCACTTTGATTAATGACCTTGTGTTATGATCTTGACACTCTTAACGTACATTTTAATTAATTACCTATATTTCATTTATTAGGCTATAATTAGCTCCTTGTTTTCATTTTTTTCAAGGGGCCCCCAAAGAGTGTGCAGCCAGCAACTTCATAAAAATACAAAGCACAAGCCCCAAGTTACAGAGCATAAACATGATTGTGGTCATTGTATCTCCGATGGCTTAGCACTGTGATCTTTTTTTAAAGTAATGGTCTTTGATAATAATTTAAGATATCTCAAATTCCTGTGAGAAGGGAAGCCATTAGTATATACAAAGTGTTCAACACTTGTGAAGTAATGTTTACTAGGGAATATTCTCTCTGGGTACAGTTTGTCTGCTGTTGATGGCTGTAGAGAAAGCAGTTCTCATGTGTTCTATCTTCTTCTACTAAACCATCATGCCCCTGACCCTCATCACATTCCCATAGGCAGAGAACACCCCTGGCTCTCATCAGGCAGAATGAATATATATATCTTATATATATGTTTTATATATATATATATATACATATACATATAATATATATATACATATATATATGTATATATATCATATATATAAGATATATGTTATACATATATATACATATATATGTATATGTTATATATATGTATATATAACATATATGTATATATATACATATATATATGTATCTCACTAATTATATATAATATTATATATATTATATATAATATTATATATATTAATATATATTATATATAATATATTATATATTATATATATAATATTATATTACATATATATATAATTAGTGAGATACACACACACACACATATATATATATATATATATATATATATATCACTAATTATTTTAATTCTTTCTTAATTGTCACACATAGAGTCAAAAATTGGGGTGGATGAAGCAAATCCTATCCTGATCCCTGGACCTTCCGAGAGCTCTCCCTTCAGTACGTACAGTCACATGATCCTGAACAGGGAAACTGGTTAGTTTGTACCAGTGGTGTCAGAGGGAGACTGGAATGGTAGCCATTGACTCCTAATGAACAGTTCTCTCTTGCCCAACTCTTTACACAACCTATGAAGGCAGTCTTACCACTTTGTAGATGAAACTGAGGCGGACAGATTAAAGTGAGTTCGCTTCACATAACCTCAGTCCTCTCCCCGTAAGCTCTTGCCTTTCAGATTCATGACTCATTTGGTAATGTGCATAGGAACAAGCATGGTTCTCTCTTAGTGATATTTTATTGCAAAAGCAGAGCCCTGAAGTAAAGGAAAGGTTGTTTTTTATAATCTGAAAGGATATGCACTAACTTCAGTTGGACATTATTATGGAGAAAATAATTTGATAGTTAATAAGTCATATAATTTTAGAACAGTTCCTAAGATGGATATTTTTTCAGACAGCAAGTTAACTTACTCAAATAACCGAACTCAATTCATACATTCTATTATTTATTAACAGTGATTGGTCATTAACTTTCGGTATTAAATTTTAACTAGGAACTGCCATAACAGTGAAGACATTTTATAACTCATTCTAATTTCCTCAGGCTTCAGGTTTTCCCCTGGGACTTATATTTATATGTAAATTTTACCCTTGCTAAAGGAGATTATAGACCTGTGAATGTGGAATTGTGGGAGTGAGTCTATTTAATGCGAAAGAAAACTTAGAAAAAAATAAGAACACCTTGCTATATTCCTTCTAAGGGAAAGTTAGGGTTTTTTTTTTTTTTTTTTTCAGAACAAAGAGCAGCTTATAGGGTCTCTCTACCACCCAGAAAATGACTCATTCAGTTAGCTCAGTGGCCCACTCTGAGTTTTTCCAGAGTCCGATTTCAGGAGAAATCTGGATAACTCACAATTCAAGGTGTACAAATGCAGTGGGGGATGCCAAGGTAGCTCCTACACTTGTTCAAAACAAACAAACAAACAAACAAACAAACAAAAAAAAACAAACCATGAGCTGCTTTGTGGATAGAGATGGATGGCTGCCCCAGTGAAGGCAAGAGACAGACAAAGAAAGCACGTGGGTATGTGTTTCAGTGGAAGCTCTTGTGTACGATCAGGACAACCTATTGGTTTTCTGTGATAGATCATGTCTGGACTTCCAAGCTCCCTCAAAACATACACTCATGGAGTATCAGGACAGTCCTCCAGTTTTGCTACCAAATAATGGCAAAGATAAACTCCCCGATATTATTTCTCTCACAGACTTGATTACATACCACACTGAACTGAATCTATGTTAGGAACAACTAGAATAACGATGTAAACAGTTATTTGTCTTCTCCCCAGAGTCCCAGAGGACAGAGGTGGAGACATTTTACTGATGACCCTTGACTCAATCCCAGAGTCGTATCACCAGGAAATATGAAAAGTTGTGAAAATATGGATCATGATGCTTAGAGCCAAATGTGTAGCATCGCCAGGAGTCGAAGATTGAGGGACATCAGTCAAACAGAGCAAAGCTGTGTTACACCAACCAACCTCTTCCTTATCATGATAAGCTCATCCAGAAAGGTTAAAGTGAAGACATTGTAGCACCCAAGTATCTCAAAGCACAAGCAATACTAAATCTAGAAGTTACAGACCAAACTCACCATGCTATTATCAAAGGCTAGCCTGAGCTAGAATCACAATTGAAAGATTTAAACTCTTTTCAGCGAGTACTTGTATGTTAACCCTTTATGTTATTTTTATGAAAACAATTTCAAATCCAAAGATAGTACAAATTCCCAGATATCAAACACATTCTACTGTTTCCATGAGGTCTGTGACAAATTGATTTATTCTCACCCAGTAATGTATAGCATCATGCCTAAAACGCAATGCAGCCATTGAGTGTTCCAATTTTCTAAGAAGACTCATGGAATTTCCTTGAGTGTTTTCTTATTCTCTACCTGTAGCTAGGCTTGGTAAAGGACAGCTAGCTGTCTTTGAAGACAGACGTTAGTGATGCGTCTTGGTGGTACCTTATTGTGGGCTGTGGGTGGAATTTTACCTACGGATGGTAAACAGGGAATATTATAAGCTCAATCTAAACCTTGAAAATCACAAATTTATCTGGAATTCATGATAAAAAGTAATTATGTTTCACAATAAAGTGATTTGCATGTGAGTTTCTGTAATAAACAACTCTATTTGCATAATTTGCTATATACACCTTCACTGAAGCGGTGCACATTTAAAATCTGAATTCAAATTGTTTAGTTCACAATATCACATGCACGCATCTGTAAATAATCACAACAAATGGGCCTTAGAACATATGACAGGCTGGAGAGCACTCAGCCATCACATTGGCCTATTAGTAATTTATTACAGAGGTGTCATTAGAATTTTAATTTTTTAAAATACATGTCAACTTTGGGCCAACACCTGAGATGTTTGTATCACCCATACACATCATTATAATATACACATGTATTTATATGTAAATTAAAACTACAAATCTCTTGTGTATAGATTACCTCAGATAAAATTAGAGACTTTAACTGAAATGAACTATCTGTGCAGTTATAATTAGTTCCAAAAGATTCAATATAAAGCAAGTTGGAACTTACAAAGGCTCTCCAATCATAGATTATGCTTCTACCTTGCCATCCACTCTGGCACAACACTGGTATCTTGACAATAAACTGGTCAAACTGGACCTTTTGCCCATTGCCCCTAAGTAAAGTATTTGTGAGTGAGCTTCACTCTTCCAATATTTAGAGCAATATTTGAAGCAGAGCACCCTTTGGCACACTGGATGGGTTGAGTAGCTAGGAAAACAGGTTTGGAAGGGTCATGACTGTGCGACTCTGCTGATAACAGTTATTTCATGACTCTGCTGATAACAGTTATTTCATGTACAGCGCATTCAAGCTCCCCAAGCAGTCTCCTCAGTGTGATAGGTGGAAGAAGGATAGAGTAGGAAAAGACTTTCTATGTCTCCCTCTGGGAAGAAGTTTCTTATCTTGTTGGGGGGGGGGGCATGGTACTCAATTGAAAGGCAACCAGTACAAAATGGCAATGTGCCAACTGGTTTTGGGTCCTTCTGTGTATTGCAGGTCAGAGGTAAGGACAATTCCCAAAGGCTGTAGGGAAAAGTTGTTGAGAAAGGCCCTTAGGAAGAATGGAAGCTTCAGTAATGATGTCTTGGAAGACAGTTTCCAGGCTTAGGGAATTGTCTTCTTAGCAAAAATGACAGTAAATAAAAGCACAGGAAGGAATAGGGATATGTGTTATGCTTTATATAATAGTGGGGGAATTCTGCCTCTGCCTTTTTGGTGTGTTGTGGAAAGCAGTAAATCAGGAAGGAAGGAAGGAAGGAAGGAAGGAATGAAGGAAGGAAGGAAGGAAGGGAGGGAGGGAGGGAGGGAGGAAGAATGGGAGGGAGGGCAAGATTTATGTATTAAGACTTACCAAAGTTGGGCAACCAACCAAAGACATTGAGTCTTAGGAATAGAAAATGTAAAATTCCAAAGAGTAGGGTAGATAGACCAAGGAAGAGATGGGCTCTCTAGTGCAGGCTGGTAAAGTCTAGGACAGCCCTATAGCATCTGAGTAGAACCAGATCACAAACCTGGGGAAAGCCACTTCTGAGATACTGGTGGCTGTTACCTTTGTTTTTGGCAGTTTGCAGTCAAGAGATTCATGTGTCAGCTCTTAATCCCCTGAGACAGCAGTGGTGGCCCAAAGTTGCTACTGTACCTGGATTGTGCAGCAAACATGTGACTGAGAGTAGGAATTGGTACATCCAACAAGCAGCATGAAAGACAGAAGTCCTAACAAGGTGGATGACCCAAAGGAGCTTGTAATCCAGAGGAAAGGAGGAAACATTTATGTCAAGTCTATGAGGTAGTAGACTTTGTCAATGACTGAGATAGGGCCAGGGGTTCACAAGCATTGGGACATGGCTGCTTACCAGGAGGTTGTTGGTACATGTTGGTACATGAGCTCATGTCAAACCTTCAAGACTTCATCCAGGTCAGGATACTTCTACTCCAACATCTCCTCTGATATTGATTTGTATAAGAACAAAAACAAAAACAAAAACAAAAAACCCTTGATTGATTTTCACTTTCTGAGAGCCAAATGAAGGCACATCTCATCCCTTGTCTCCAATGCCCTCCCAACTGGCTTTTAAAAATTCTAAATGTTACTCAGTCATTCTGGATTTCTGGTGGGGTTGAAAACTTATAGTCTCATAGCCAATCCTGGCTATTTACTTTGAGAGAAAAGATTTGAGTGGATGGTTTTCAGCTGACATTCATTCTAAAGCCAAGGAAAAAGCCAGGTTCAGAACTAAGTGTTTTAGTTAGGATAGATGACAGAGGTTCTGGTTAGTCAACAAAATAATGGACTGGGTATTAGGACTATCTTGTACCTCACTGGTACAAATAGGCATAATTATTCTCTAAATGTATTTTGAAAGAAAAGTTTTATTTTAACAGGGTGATATGTAGGAGGAGCTAAGGTGGGAGGAGTACTGAGAGGAAGAGAAGGAGTAAGGAGAGGAGGAGAAGAAGGAGAGGAGAAGCTAGGTGATGAGAGAGAGAAAGAGGTTGGAGACAGGGAGGCAGATGTTCACGTATCTCCACCAGTCAAAGATAGCTGATATATCTAGGTTGGGTAGTGGGTTACACCTCTGATTGAGCATTACCAAACTTATAAATCCTTTGATTAACATTAAAAAAAATTCAAAATGTTAAATTCCACAGTGAAATAAGTACAGAAGGCTGGTTTGAGTTGAAGATGTCTCTGTTACTGTGGGAAAAAGCAATGAGGCTTCAAAGCCAGTCCTTTTCTTCCCACATAGTTCTGGGGCTTCCACACACAGATGAAAATATGTTGCTCCATATAGCGTGGGTCCTCCACACATGGATGAAAACATATTGACTTGCGGCTCTGGGGCTTCCACACACAGGTGAAAACACATGGCCTATTGAACATAGAGTAGCACTCTTGAAGTCTCATTAAATCAAGACTTCTAAAAAACCAAACAGGAATGGTCCTATTACTTTAGAGGCATAAAGTGTGTGTGAAGCTACAACATGTTTACACCATACGTGATCACATACCATGTATAAATGACCTCTTTAAGAAGCATCCTCAGGACTTTACACGATAGCAGGCATGCTGCATATGTGAGTGGAACAAGAAGATGGGATATGAAGTGATGGTGAGTTTCCTGGAAGGAGGAATCCTTCCGTGGGGCACTGGCAGGCAAGTATTTGAAAATATACCTGCAGGTAATAGCTGAAAAACTAATGCTTTAGAAATAATTTGAGTGATAACTTTGTAACATTCTCTTTTTACATCTCAAAAATATTTGTTTGAAAAGACACCAAAACAGTTTTTGTCAAAGATTTTGTTTATTGAAATCCAGAATATTTATTATCTATGTCAAATAAGTACACAATGATTTCCCCTGACATTGAACAAATCTCCTTCAATGATTTTGTCTGTGCCCAGGGTGATTATGGGGAAAACTAGGAGGAGTATTTTTTTTCTCTCTCCTGTGTTCGCGCATGTGCACATGTACGCGTGCCTGGTGTGAGTGTGCGCATGTGTGTGTGTGTGTGTGTGTGTAAATGTGTGTGCATTCGGAGGTCCAAGGTTAACACCGGGAGTCTTCCTCTATCCACTCTTTTGTACTGAGGTAAGATCTCAAAGCTGGACCCAAAGTTTGATAATGTCAGCTGGCTTCTGAGGTCCCCTCTCTTTCCCCTGAGATTACAAACAAGCACCCGTGCCAACTCCAAATTTGCTAGGGTGTTAGGAATTCTAACACTGATCCTCATGCTTGTGTGACAAGCACTTTAACTGTTGACATGTGTCCATCCCTGGAGGGATCGACAAGTGTGCTTTCTCATTCCCCCAGGTCCTGTACAACTTGTTCAAGTCCTTCTGCCAGATGAAAACCATCCAGACCGTAGATGTGTTTGCTGGCATCGCTAACTTCTTCGTCGTGGGGATTGGAGGGGTACTGATTGGCATCCTCCTGGGATTCATAGCAGCGTTCACCACCCGTTTCACCCACAACATCCGGGTCATTGAGCCGCTCTTTGTCTTCCTGTACAGCTACTTGTCCTACATCACTGCTGAAATGTTCCACCTTTCAGGCATCATGGCGTAAGTAACTCACCGCTAACAGCTCCTGATTTGTGTGTTTCATTGAACTTCTGCATCCTAAGATATTAAGTTGACTGAGCTTTGTAAAAGACTAGATTTTCTTATCCTGAGAACAACTAGAATTTGATTTCTTTAAAATTCTTTTGTTACACTGAAATGAAAGTATCTATTACCCAAATTTATGCTAATGCAATGTGGAGCTGACATGAAAAAGGTGCTAAAACTAAATCTGGAGTTTCCTATCAAATATAGTCATGAACTTGATTGTTGACCTAGATCAGATAACAACATTTTATGAGTCTGATCCCCATGCTTCTTGAGGGAGGCTGCAAAATATTCCAGTAAGGTTGCATCATATAAACTGCCCGTGGTGTTCTAGAGCTGTTTCTCTGTGTCTAATTGAATGATCTTACACACAGTAGGTTTGTTGGTAACTATTTAAACCATTCAATACAGGATACAATGGATATGATGCTGTAATTTCAGGATAAATTTAAATAGATTTTTAATACATAGACTTTAAAATAGATTGTTTTAAATATTGAACTTAAATTTTTGATGAGGAGTTTAAATTATTTTGAAGCAAATAACTTTATGAGTTAAGCAAAATTAGTTATTTATAAAATAACATATTTATGATATATCATTATATAACATTATATATTTGTATATAAATAATAAGTAAACAATAATCACCGTTTTAGTCACTATCTGAGAGGAAGGTTTTAAAAAACTTTTCCTTGTAAACTGCAGATTGGTAGTGTTTGGATCACATGGTTCTTCAGGATGTTAAACTGAAGAGAGCTAGTCAATGGAGAGTTTTCCCCAAAGCAATACCATTGTATGACAGTTACACTCTTCCTAGGACCAGTGAAAAGCACCTTAGGAAAGCATAGTGGATCTCCTACCTTTGTTTTGCTTTGACGTTCAGTTGCTCCCTGTAAACTGTAGTCTGTGTGACAGGGTTTTGCTCTGTAGTGTAGGCCTAATTCTTCCTGCAGTTTTCCCCCGGACCTGCTGTAGGTGGGACCTAGATTAGAAAGCGTTTGGGCTCATGCCTTTTGGCAGCACATTCATTTCAGAAGCAGATGGTGTCTGTGGGGCAAAGCGGCAAAGGGAAGAAGCCGAACTCACCGTCATAAAAGACACGAGTAACTGTCACAAATGCCACGAGTTAAAGGTTGTGTGGTTTTTCCTTTCAAAGAGAACCTAAATAAAGCAACATATTAATCCAGTTTGACCCAGTAATGAAATGCTCCTGGTTGCTATTCATATCACTGTGTGACTTCCAGTGTCCTCACTGTTGTGTGAGCAGAATCATTGAAAACGTATGATCAGCTGATTACAAGGTCTGTAGTGGAGTGTGGGCTGGGCCTGGTGTCTAGTTCTAGAAACAGGTTTATAGGACCCTTAGATTTCAGAATCTGTCTATAGACTGTGTATGTCACATGTTTAGAATGCTCAAAGTGACCATCTATAATTAATCATTTTGTACAACGTTCAAGAGTGAAGATGGGGATTCCTGAAGAAGGTGAATGATGGAGAAGTTGGGTGAGGGTGGAAGTGGGTGTGGGAGCAATGTTAGGGAGGCCTGGAGTATACTGGGCTTAACCCTCCCCCAGTCAACACCCACTGGAGACCAAGTATTCAACCTCAAACTTATAAAGGGCATCTCATTCAAACTACCACATCTACATTATACCAAATTTAATAAAAGAACTATTAAAGAAGAGATCCCAAGAGATTAAAACTACCATGTACAGCCATTATCCTCTGATGGTAGATGGAAGGGTGTATTTACATCAATGCACTAATTCTCTCAGAAGTGGGTTCTATATTCTAACGTGCCACGGTCAGCATGCTGCTCAAATCATGAGTGGGTATGGTGCTTCTGTAGGTATGTTAACAGGTACATGCGCAAGCACTCTCCATGTGGTTCATTGTATGAACTTCCAGGCTGTAGTTACTAGTATCCCTGGGACACTGGTCAGGTCATACATCATATCCATGTCATGAGAAGTATGCATCCAGACTCTTCCTATGGAACTAACAAAATTCTTTTGGACTTAAATTGCATTGAGCTTTGAAATTATTCTCATTCTTCCTGTTACCTAGATTCTTATCATTAAAAAAAATTCTAAGTTCAATGGAAGTTAAGATGCCAAGGATGCTGAACATGTTGAGTTCTCTCTATCGTTTGCTGAGAAGAGACTGTAATACCAGGAATGCAAATAGGCAGGAGGGTAGCCAGGTGATCTCAGCTTCTACACTCCTCCCTAAGGACTTCCTTACTATTTAGGAAACTTAGTCTACTTCCACCTTCCATCCTCGCTGGCTCTCTCTTCTTCTTCCATTCTTCTCTCTCCTCATATTGCCCTTGTGGACTCCGGCTTTTGGTCCAGGAGCTTGACCTTAGCTGAACTCTTAGAAAGCCAGTCCTGGAATGAGCTTGTGAAATGATCAGGCAGTTAACACAAGAGTCTGGTTGGCAAGAAACTTGCTCTGCAGAACAAAAAAAACTTACCTTTAGGCTGAAAATATAAAACCAGACATTCAGGGTGGAAAGTTGAATTTGTGAATTGATTACAGTGAGATAGCAGAAGCAAGTGTTCTCTGGACATTCAGAAGGCTTGTTTCTGCTGCTTATCATCAGGAGACTGTTGTTTGACAGCCACTCAAGACAATGAAATCAAATACTATGTGATGAAGGTATAGCTGTCTTCTGACCTTCCCAGGCATACTTAGATTCGGATTTGGATTCCCCTTTTGTGGTGTTGCTTAATGCTTTGATACTTCATTGAATGTGAAAGCACCGTTTCTACCTACCTGTATTTTCAGGTGGGATTTAGGGGTGTGTGTATGTGTGCAGTTTTGTCTGTGTGTGTATGTGTGTATGTGTATGTTTGTGTTTGTGCGTATGTGTGTGTATGTGAGTGTATGTGTGTATGAATGTGTATGTGAATGTGTGTATATATGTGGGTTTCTCTGTGTGTATATGTGTGTACGTGTATATGTGTCTGTTCATGTGTGTTTGTGTGTGTGTATGTGCATTTCTGTGTGAGTGTGTGTCTGTCTGTGTATGAGTGTGTGTGTGTGTGTCTGTGTGTGTGTGTAGGATGCATTTTTGTCTAAGTGGTTCCAAGTTTACTTTCCATAACAGTAGCCTTAAAGTAATAGGAAGGTTTCCATACCACTCTGTACACATATCAATAGCTATGGACACTTCATTATTGAAGCACCTTTGAAAGAATGGGGAGGCAACTAACAGGTCTTTTAGGAATTAAAAATTCTTGGCTTCATGCATATGCTTTGAACTTTCTGTCAGAACATGCTCATGGTGACTTCCCAGGTGATGAGGGATACTACCTTCTTTTCTTGAAGGCTCTGACTGATGCTTTCATTCTCCCCAGAATAAAATCCATTAAAATATGACCTTTGATGGAAGTTTGTTATCTCCCTTTGGATACCAGGCTCTGGTTCTCAGCTTGTACCTCGCACAAATCCCCAGTGTCAGATGAACATGTTATACTGAAGAGAGGTACTTGGCCACTATGTAGTTTATAGTGTAGAGAGAAAGAATGGTTTTCCCCATGCCTCCCACCCCCAGGCACCAGGAACTTCAGAAATGCCTCATGTCTTCAGAGAAGAGAGTTGATGTTCAACATTTTCTTCATTTTCTAAAGGGTAAATAATTCCATAGAGTTTCTCCTCTGAATGATACTTCCTAAATATTTTCTATTTGTTGTTAAATTATTGTACCCGATTTATTGCAAAGAAAGTAGGGACCAATAACTTTTTAGCATCATTTAATGGATTGTACACCGCAGATCTACTTGGCTGCAGGCTATCTTGGTAGGTACTTATAGTTGTACTCTGGTTCTCCAGAAGCTGAGCCAGCCCAGTCCACATTTAAAAAATGGGGAAGGGAGAAGAGACATGAAAAAGAACAAAAAAGGAAGTTCTAAAGTGCAGGTGTTTCTAGAATGTTTGCCACTGCACTGAGGTCTCAGTGCAGGTCCAGCCTGTGGTTGGGGTGGTCACTACTGCAGTAAGCATCCTCCTCTCTCTTCATATTTTTCTTTGTATGCCTGACAACCATCCTTTATTTTACAGTTTGAGAGGAATGAGAACACTTATCTTGTTTTCTATATTGTATTGATTCTGAGTATCTTTATTAGTTCTTCGTAAGAAAACGGGGACATAGGTCATTGACAAACAACACCATTCATTCAGAAATGTGGCAAAACTGAGCAGATCAAGGTCTCAAAAGGCTGTGGTAACTTGGGTTTTAGCTACTTTAACTTTAGGTGGTAATAATTGAGAGAAATGTGTAACTGGTCTATTTGCATCAGATGGGGGAAGTGGAAAGAACCATGTTGAAGGAGTTTTGGGTAACGTAAGCTTATGCTGCTGGTTCAAATGAAGAGTTAGGGCTGTGGGCTCAGCTGCCTTCGACTCATTCATTCTTCACTGGACTTTGCAGCATCCAGGTGCTTATCACTTTGATACTCATGGGTATGAAGTCATTTTTCTCCATGACAGAATGAGTAGGTCTTTTACTGCTGTTGTCAAAAAAAAAAAATGTAAAAACCTTAGAAATCACAGGAAACCATGGGTTTGCACATAACCTATTGCATAAGACATCACAATGATGACATACTTCAGACACAAGAAGCATCTTGAGCATTCACCCTCCAGTAGATAGAGTTGGCAGGAAGGATGCAGAGACCAAGCCTGGAGCCCAAGATCTCTGACTCATGGTCTTGCATTTCTTCCTGGGTTACTGTGCCTTACATCACACAAGAAGCAGTAACTGTATTTTCAGTTATGGCTTACTCCTTCACTGATATCATACCTGGACATGACCAAGCTCTTTGAAATCACATATGATTAAGCAAATATAGTTAGTTATGCAGTAGAAATTGGTAAACAGTAGAAATTATGTCAAAATTAGGCAACAAATCAGGTAGACAAGAGGAAAGTAAGAAGAACTATAATTATCTGGGAACCTTTAGGAAAAAGAGAAAACAAAGAAACAAACAAAAAGCTTATTATCTTTTATTAGCCCTTGCCCAAGTTTGATTCGACAACAGGGTAAGAATTATTTTAAGAGGGAATTTGAAATGGGATAGCTCAGAATTATGTAGGTAAGTTAAGAACTCTTTTGTATTTATTTCTGTGTTTTTAGTTCTTTATGTAGAGTCAGCTGACGAATACCAGGATTGACATGGTATTAGTTTTCCCTTCTAGCCTGTCTAATGTGATGGCCACTGCCCACACATGGCTTTTGAACATGTGAAATGCAGTTAGCAAAAATTAAGTAGTGCAATTAAGAGGAAATGTTTGGTATCAGTAGGAAAAAGAAAACAATTATAGAAAAACTTGTTAGTGACTTTTATTTTAATTGGATGTTAAAAATCATGATATTTGGCAATTTGGGCTATGAAAATCAGCATCACCAATTTGTATATATATAATATAATATAATATAATATAATATAATATAATATAATACAATACAATACAATATAATTGTGTGGGAATAAGGAACCTCAGTTGAAGAATTGCTTCTATCAGAGTGGCCTGTGGGCACATTGGTGGGACAATTTCTTGATGATTGATTCATTCAATTGATATAGGAGGTCAAGCCCACTGTGGGCAGTGCCACTTGTAGACAGGTGGTCCTTGGTTGTGTAAGAAAGCAAATTGAACAAGCCATAGAGAGTCAGCCAGTATTTAGTAACTTTCCCTGGTCTCTGCATCAGTTAGAAACCTCTTGGGGGTTTAGATAAAAATTTCTTCAACATTCCATCTGGACTGCAGCTCTCCCTGAGTAGAGCTTGTAAGCCCTGTAACAATCAGCAAAAGGAACCAGAGTCTGTAGTCTGGGCTAGCGACTATTTTTGTGAAATGGATTTGTAAAGTCATATAACTTTTAATATTAAAAATAATTGGGTTGCCTCCTCTCCTTAGAAAGAAAACAATGTCAAAAGTGTTATTTTCAGCTGTTTGTGGATATGGAACATGTTCTTTTGATCCCAGCATTTGGAGGGTGAACATTTGAAAGGACCACCATGAGTTGGAGGACAGCCTGAGCTACCGAATTGAGATCCTGTCACAAAAGCCAAAAACAAAGAAAGGGCACTGGTTTTGTTTCCATCTTCTTTATAGATGGCTGGGAAATGATTAGTGTGGCCCAGTGTTGAAGATAATCAAGGCTGGGTTTTAGCCCTGACAGCCAGCCTTCCTTGCCTCCGAACACACTTCTGATTCTGTGGGCAGGCCACACTGGTGTGGTGATGACTGTACCATCCAAATACACATTAGTTTCCCAGAATGCATCAATAGAATGAATCAAATAAACAATAAGCAGTGTGCCTGGCCTACTTAAGAAAATTCCCATGGTAACATTTATTTAAATCAGAAGAACATTGACACCATTTTCCTGGCAGGACCTGGTTATGGTGCTGGGTTCCTTCAGTAACAACATGAGGGCAGATTTGGGGTGTGACTAGAAATTCTGCAAAGAAGAAAATATAGTGATATTTGCCTGCTAAGTTAAAATGACCAAACAGTTCAGCAAGCTGTCTCAATTCAAGAACTGGTTCTGCCTTGTCTCCTTGAAGAACAAAGACATGTGTAACAAGACAGTGCCATCGCCACTAACAATGGATGGTTTCTTTACCAATCTTTACATCCCTTTAAAGAGAAGATATGTGATATCACTGTTGACTTATGTTTCAAGAATTCCAAGTTAAAGAAAATCACATGGCTTTCTATTAATATTTAGTTCAAACTGTAAAACAAGATAATGAATTGTAAGTAAAACGTATTGATTTATTGCTACAAAATAATTATCTTTTCTTTCCAGAACTTTTTTTTTGAAATTAATAATGAAGTGACAATCACTTTCTAACTAGAATGATGTTTGACTTTATTTCGGTACTGATTGGTTGGCTCCAAATAAACAGTTTAAACTGTAGGAAAAGGCAAAGGATTTTATGATTTAGTTGTACAACATTAAACAACTTAGAATAAGGTATTCAAATACAAAGGTGTCATAGTTTGAATCTTAAAAGATTCCCTAAAACCCATAGTGGGAAGGCTTTGTTGCCAACCTATAGGACATAGTAAGACCTTTTGCAGGTAGGGCTGAGTGGAAGGAAATCACATCACTTGGGCTGTGCTCCTGAAGGGGATACTGGGAGACGTGTCTCCTTCCATTTCTCAGCCACCATAAGGTAGCTTCTCTGACACATACTGGTATACTTTCCCACAGGCCCAAAGCAAGAGGGCCAGATGACTACTGACTGAATCTCTGGGCACAAATAAACATCTCTCTTTTTTTTTAGGTTAAGTATCACATGTTAAGAAACATGTGATACTTAACCTTAACATGGATAGACATCCATCTAATACAGAGTCAAGACGTGGTCTTCCTGTCACCTATTGGGCACCTGAAGGCGACTACCTCACCTTGATTTACAAGACCGCAATTTTTTTTTATTTGTCCTTTGCATGGAGAGGCCATATCCTGGGTGACCCTGAGGATAAGCTGTGTCCCACAGTGAGCAGCCATGTGACATTCCTCTTCAAGCCAAAGCACACCCCTCTCTCTTTCTTCCTGTGCCACTTCCTTTGCAATAATCAAAGCTCTGAGTTTTCACTGTTCTCAAGAGAACTGGCCAAGTGGCCAAGCCTGCCTTCCCACGAGTCTTCATGCTTAATCCGAAGCTATTTGAGGTAACTTGAGTCATCTGGTGCTCTTGTAGCCAGGTGCCCAGTTCAAATAGGAGAGCAAAGTTCTGTGAGTGTGGGGAGTAGAGACAAGGCATTAAAGAAAACAAGCCTGCTATATTATGCAAATAAGTAAAACCCCTACACGAACAGGTATGGCTCACTGGGGACATGACACCAAGAACTCCCTTGCTCACCAAACCATCTCTTTGTCCACACTGGCATCCTCTGTGTCGTGGTTGAGTACCTCAGAAGCATTAAGGAATAATGCACATAGAAATTGGGTTTTGTGTATCTGCAACCCAGCTGCTTGGAGAGTGGGGGAGATATATCCAGCCAATTCCTGTTAGGAAACATTTCAAAGGAAGGGCAGTGGCTTGGAGAAGTATTTGAATGAAACTATCAAGAGTAACCCCGATTCATAAAAAGTGAAGGCTGTTGCCAATGGAAGACAGTGGTTTTACAGCTGGCTTGCCTGAGACAGCCATCCAGTGCACCCTGACTACATGTTATGGGGGGAGGGGAACTCACTTTTTACAAATAGGATAGAAATGATGAAACTTTGGGTGAGATCTCACTGATGAAAAGAAGAACATTCTCAGAGGGTGGGAAAGCAGGGTGGAGACACTGTGGGGTCTCCAAGAAAATGAACTCCGAGGAGGGGAAGAAAACTGTCTCTCACCCTTGCCATGTAGGTATTTGAAACCCATTCTATGCTTTCCCCACAGAAGGGATACACTTGTTATTCTGTTACAATAAAAACAGCGGCAAATACCTCTGTGTCTCTTTTACATCAAGGTTTCCATTCGTATGTAACTGATCATTGTATGGTTCTGTGGAGGAAAAGCCAGAGCTTCATAGCTTTAGGGCTACTAAGTGGACCAGCTGCCTCTAGGGTTAAGTAAGGTGATTCACCTCATGTCCCATGCATTTCCCTTTCCCGAGCCAACTGACTGTGTCCCACCTGCTTTCTTTAAAATGATGCTACATTTAGAAATACTTAGCAGGACCATTGCATACAGAATCCCGGATTCTATTAGATGAAGCAAGTCATCTGCACCTTTCCTAGTGTTGCACTATTTATGTGGTTCACAGACACACTCTTCTAACACACATGCCATAAGAGACTCCAGGAAGCAGCCACTTGAGCTCATGATCCCAGGACACAGGAACAACCTTGAAAATGCTTTGTACCTAACAGTGTCACAAAGGTGTGGCATCTCCCACACCCAGTGTCACCTGTGATCCATCTTTACCATGCCCATGTGGAGGGCTCCAGTTTAATTTCTGTGTTAAGAGTAGACCAGATCTTTAAGGCTCTTTGGAAATATTTCTCAACATTCTCCAGCTAGTCACTCAGCTTCACAGTCCTGCGATTCCTTATGGTTTGTTGAATTTTAGACAATGACTTGTGATCCTACTTCGTGAAATCCCATCTACATCAGGTTCCAACAAGCAATATGTAAGCACGGAGTTGAATTGAAGTTGAAACCAGTTGAATTGGAAGCCTTTATGCAAAATAGAGGAAGCAGTATGTGGTCTGTGGGAGAGGACAAGGTAATAGGAGTAACCCACTATTTGCAGTAGTTAAGGTGATTCACATTTTTTTCATACTTTATAGAAGGACATTCAGTTTTTATGCTTGAGTCTTCCTCTGAAAACAATTTTATTTGCATTTTGTAATACGTCAAATTCACTTTCTCTTGGTCGCTGGGTTTCCTGGAAGAGACAGCTCACTCTATAGTAAATTCATGCTCTGGAATAATTCATTTACTTCACATGAGTGAATTCTTTTTTCTGAGGATCTACACTGTGCCCAGAGGCACCATAAAACCTGGATTTAATCAATACAGAGAAAGCTACTGAATAGGTCTTCAATACTTCAGGCTTGACTCTGAGTAGGCCTTCATGTTGGCAAAGTTTTCATAGAAAATATAGGAATTTTTGTGTTATTCCTGTGATTTTATTTACACATTTTAGTACCACATGTGTATTTGTAGTGTGAGCAAATTAACTGTGCAATGGTCTATCTCCTAGAACACTTCAAAGCAGCTCTGATTCTAGAAAGAACTTCCTAATGTTAAGATCAAAATTAAAATTAGAAAATTGACTGATCTATTTTTAAATGTATTTATTCTAATAAACTTCTAAATAATAGGCATTTTTCCTATAAAAACACAGAAGCATGTCTATGTATATCTGTACAGAAATGATACATGCATTATCAAATGATATATGCATTATCTTTACAATGTATATGCACATTATATATATACATATATATGCATACGCATATATACATGTACATACACATTATCTTTACAACCAGAAACCTGCCTCCATCCCCCGATTTCAGTACTGATGCTCAGTTCCAATGGTTTTAAAGATCATGACCGTCTAGCCAAAGAACCTGAACTTGGTAGCAACTCAGGTACAGAACCAAGCTAAGCAGAAATTAATACAAGTCTATACTTTCTCAAAGTACATATAGATAGAAGGAATATGTAGTCTAGAGATGGCTTCATGGGCTGCTATAATGAAATCATAGCCTCCTACAGACAAAGGTGATCACTGGAAGAATTTTCTATTCACAAATAGTCAAATGACAGATTATTTAAGTAGAAACTTTGTCTCACCCTTGAAGACCCTGTTGAGGTAGTATTAGCTAGCATGATTTTTGCCTATGCTATATTTTAAGCAATTCCAGGATAAAGAAAACCTCAATTGCCAGTGGATGCAAAACCCACTAATTACAGTGATTTTACTTTTCCATCTCTAAATTGGTGATAATCACCGTGCAGTTATGTTAAACTGAGGTAAGATAATCACAAAGCAGAACATTTGACCTCTATGTGGTCTCTCATGATGAAACCTAACACCTGTCAAAACATGTCCGTGTCTTGGTGTGTTATATAGACCAGGTGCTAGAATGGGTTTTGAAAATCAAATGACAAGCTATCGAGGGAAACCAATTATCTTTATCCTTTTGGCTTGCACCCTTCCAAATCTGCCCTGTGTGTATGTGCCGCTCCTCCAGAGGGTCTTGTCTAGTATAATTCAGCTCATGTCAAATTCCTATTGAGAGCATGTCCATGTAGTAACTGGTCAAGATGCATCAGCGATGCCTGGCATATACTGAGTGGGGACGTTCTTCTTGCTCCTCATAGACTTAGGAGATATACTTAGAGTCAGAGATGATGGAGACCGGAGATAGTTACATTCACAGATATAAAACCCAGTGTCTCCTGCCTACAGAACCGGGTAGGAGCTCCGAATCGTTATGTGTAACTATTGTTTTCTGACCCAGGACTTCATTTCTGGTCTTGCAGGGTTGTCATTCCACTCCCCTCTGGCTTCCAGGATTTTCCAGCAGTTTCCTGAGCATGTCAACCTCTTTCTTTCAAACTTCTGTGCTTTCCTTAAATGGCACTTGTCCATCTGTGAGTTCCCCATCTATGAATTGCACCGACAGTATACCAGAAATATTTGTAAAGGAGTATGGCATAGTGTTGACTGGGTGAGGGTGATGGCCACTTACCCAGTGCTTACATTGTGTATAAGTCATCCAGGGACAGTTTATAATGTACAGGGAGTGTGATTAGTTTGTCTTCAAATACTGTCATTTTATGTAAAGAGCTCACGAATCTTATTATCAGCAGGGACTCTTCACACTGCGCCCCTGCAGGCAGGGAAGGGAAGCTGTGCTTCTTTCCCATTTTTCTTTCTTGATTTTTTGGCTTAAAAATGCACAAAGGCACTTTTCTCTGTGGTCTAACTAACAATTTCCTTCCCCAAACTTCTAACGAGTTCTTTCTTTTGATTTCACATGATTATTTACCCCTTGAGAATTTCATTCATGTACACAGTGTGTCCTAGTCACATCCAGCCTCACTTCCCTCTTCCAATTCCTCCCGAAGCCCCCAACAGCACATTCATCTCCAAACCTCATGGCCTATTCTTTAAATAAAAATAGAAAATAACAACCCAGAGTGTATATAGTGTGGTCTTTACGTACATGGATGTAAGGCCACCCACTGAGGGAAAAGCGACCTACCAGGGACTAAATCTCTGAAGAAAACAGATCGGTCTCCTGCAGAAGTCATCGATCACATTCTCATGAGCTTCTCCTACTCCATGCTCGGTAGTGACTGGTTAATCTTGAGAAGTTTCTGTGCAGCAGCCACAGCTGCTGTTCACGAGTGTCATCGGTTGTGAAGACAATGTTAACGTGTCCTTTCTGTTCCTGCATTTTGTACCCGAGGTGTTGAGGGGCAGTGACCATTTCTCCCCTCAGATTAGGAGCTTTTGGAGGCCGAATCTGTGTCCTACCAGCCTTCATAGATCTTCGCTGGCCACAGCTCAGACTTTCTCACCAGGAGAGGCTCAGAAAATTTTGGTTGATATAAAATATCTATTAATAGTCATATCGCCTACTGTTACAAATAAGAGAGCTAAACATGCATGGAGTAAAGAATAGCTCACTGAAAAGAGCTACAGAGTCAGGTCATACTGGGAATGCGAAAGGCCAGTATTTTTAATGATGGTGGAATTAAGCAATTCAACTAGAATTTCCTAAAACATGGAGGCTCTAGTTAGACTGTTCTTTTGTCACACTAAACCCAGGGACGCACACCTGAGTCAGATATTTCCACAGAACTAAGGAGAGTTGGTCACTGTTCTAATACTCAACAGCAGGTGGTGTTTCCCTTTAAAAACAAAAGTAGCAGAGGGAAATTAAGTAATGAGAATTTGGTAATCATTATTCTCCATAGCTGTTTGTATATTTATAGATCTCCTTGATCTTTAAGCATCCTCCCCCACGGGATTAGAAAATTTAAAGAGTAATATGGCCATTATAAGTTATATCCAAATTTTATGCTTTCAACGTTGAAGATAAACTCCTTTGTCCTTGTTGCTGCGCCTCTCTTCCCTAAAAACGACTTAGACTCCAGTGTGGCTTTCTCATCATGTTTTTTGTACTAGGGAATCTTAATTTCTAAACATTTGATTTTAAAAATTCAAGTCAGCTGAGTCTGGTGGTACAGCGCTATAAATCTAGGGGAGGCTGAGGCAGGAGAATTGCAAGTTCAAGGCTGGCATTAGAGAAACTTCTAGGCCAACCTAAGCAACCTAGTGAGACTTTGTCTGGAGATTACAGGTGGAGTGGCTGGCACAGAGGATGTTCATTAAAGAGAGTGTGCCTGGCATTCAGAAGCCTGCAATGTAACCACAGTTACTCCTGTCAGATTATGCCAAACCATGAAAAAAAAAAAATAGCTGGATTTCTGAGATATAATTAACCAGGAGTACCCAAAGACTTCTACATTCCAATTAATAGAACTTGCTGATAACTTACATTATAAGACACATGGGACATTGCAGGTGAGACTCAATTAGGCTCTTGGGGTGCGGAAGCAGCAATAAACCTCAAGGCCTTGGCATGGTCACAAGACCCTTATGAGAGGGAGTTAATTGTCAGAATCAGGGAAATGTTAGGGGCAGACTGATGGTGTGGCTACAAGCCAGAGATTGTGAGCAGCCTCAAGAAGTTAGAGCACGAACAGAACAGAGTCTTTAGAAGCTTCTAGAAGGAGCACAGCTTCCATCACCAACTTGGTTTTTGATTTTGACTTTTTCAAGGAAGTTCACATAAACCGAAGTATAAGCCTTCTCACCCATAAGACCACTGGGCTCACTGAGAACTCCCAGGTGTGAGAGTCAGGTCTACAAACAGCTCTGACTTCCTGGATGAGAATTTGGGCACCACCATTTACTAGCTGTGAAATCTTGAGTCTACCTTTGTTCTCCTATTTCCAAAAGTGGGGGTGACAATAGAACTTGCCTCGTAAACATGTTATGAGGATTAGCTGACACAACCCAAACAGAGAGTTTACTCAGTCCCTGGCTCCAAGGGAAGGTTCTTTAAACACAAAACTGTATTGTATAAGCCCTCAGCTATGCAGAGGCTTGGCCATGTTTGTGGCTGCTTGGTTTTATTAGCTCATGTTAAAGGCCGCCCTTTCTTCTGGAAATGGGCATGAATTATACTGTCTTCACTCATATAAATCCAAAAGAAACACTTTTTTGTTCTGGTGGTGGTAGCATTGTGTCTAAATGCAGGGTCCTCACAGAGGTGGAGTATTTGTTTTGTTTCATATAAAACCAATATGAAAACACTTATTTGAGGAACAGGTCTCTTTGCTGCAAGGACACAGGCTTGTGGCTCTCTGCTGGCTCTGGTCTCAGAGCATCTCAGTTTTGCATTATTCAACTGTCTCATGTCATTGGAGGTAGCTTTCCTTACAAACAAATGTCTTGGGTTAAGGAGGCCACCTCATAGGCAGAAGGCAGTGAAGGCAGCTTTGGTGTGACTCTGGGGTTGAACCAGATACACTGTGCCTGGCAGTTGCTTTATGGCTCAGTTACACTCAGTGGAAGCTGAGGCAGCTCACCAGAATTCCATCTCTCTGTTTCCCTGTCAGCTCATTATGATAATGAAGTCCTGTGGCACTAGATGGTGACCATACCTCTTCATACAGACTTGGTGTGTGCTGTCATGTGCAAAATACAACTCCATCTTTGAGTTGCATTTGAGTTGGCTAGGGAGTGATATCCTGGAAAGATATGACCTTGTGTGTCCACAAGCAGATGATATTGAAAATCATGGCATGCTCTGCAAGTTATAGGCAGTTAAGGTATGAGGTGTGGGCCAGATGTGCCAGATGCAGTGAGGCAAGGATAGGAAATGTGTGGTTCAGTGAAGGAAACGCACAGGGAACACCAGTGCCCACCTTGCCAGCATGTGTCTGATCTGATTTTTCTCTGAGGTATGCAAAGATGCCATGTCAGATATGCTACCCGAAGAGTGATAGCCAGCAACACAGTGGCCCCAACATTGTGAGGAGAATGCTAGAGAAAAGAAACAAACCCTCTTTTTACTTAGGAATTCCTGGGGCCTACCTTGAAATTTGCAGAAACAGACCCAAATAGACTAGTTGAGATGATGCCCAGAATGCAGACATTGTGTTAAGGAGATGGCTTAGTGGGTCCAAGGCATGTTCATGAGGAAGAATTCAACATGGATGATACCCAGTCATATGGAGAGGGGTTCAGTGAGGGAGAGTGAGAGTAGAGGGAGGATCCTACTGCAACTGGAGAGAGTGTAGGGTTTTATTTTGTAGGCTTAAGATAAAGGAATATTTGATTGAGGTTATGATGTATCAAGGTTTTTAGATAATATAGGGATAAGGTATGTACAGGTGGGAGAGTTGATTTTATGGGATGATAGTGGGTTTCAAATTATTTTGGACTTTAAATTTTGGGATGCTCAAAAGATGGTTGATGGTGACCATGGGTTGGTAAGAGAACATGGGTATATAATAAGCAGGCTGAAGGGTCTAGAAAGCTGGATAGGGCAGGGTGCTTTACACCATGAGTATTAAAGAAGGCCTTCAGAGAGGGCGAGAGTTATATGCAAATCCTGTTCCTTTACAGAGTCCACAGGCCATGAGCAGAAGGTAGAGGGCTTACTTAGGTGTCCGCACAGGCAGGAGGCAGTGTGATTGTTTGGGGTTTAGGAGCCGACTCTGACATTCTAACTGTGGTAGAGGCGACATTTAAATGGAAGCCACATCTCCCCTCTAGGATCACAGCGTGTGCCATGACAATGAATAAGTACGTGGAAGAGAACGTGTCTCAGAAGTCCTACACGACCATCAAGTACTTCATGAAGATGCTGAGCAGCGTGAGCGAGACCTTGATCTTCATCTTCATGGGCGTGTCCACCGTTGGGAAGAACCATGAGTGGAACTGGGCTTTCGTCTGCTTTACCCTGGCCTTCTGTCTGATCTGGCGAGCATTGGGTAATGGACAGTCCTTTGCTCCACGAACAGTCGGTGACACTGGCACAAGGGGAGCTTGTTCTGCTTTTGTTGCCTCCTTTCATTTCTTCTTTGTCTTCATCTTCATCTACTTTGTCTTCTTTTTCTTCTTTTTATTTCTTCTTCATCTTCTTTTTCTTTCTCTTCCTTCCCTTCTCTTTCTCCTTCCCCTCCTCTTCCTCTTCCTCCTCCTTTTCCTCTTCACTCTTTCTCCTCCTTTTCTTCTTCCTCCTTCCCCCTTCCCTCCCTTTTCCCTCCCCTTCCCCTTCTTTCCCTCATTTTCTCCCCTCCCTCTCCCCTACCCCATCTCCTCATCCTCTTTCTTCTCATTCTCCTCCCCTTCCTTCCCTCCTCCTTTTTCTCCTCCTCCCTCTCCCCCTCCCCTTTCTCCTCCCTCTCCCCCTTTTCCTCCTTCCTCACCTACTCCCGGACCTCCTCTTCTCCCTTCCCGATCCCTTTCCCACTGACTTCTGTTTCCCCTACCCTTGTTCTGTTTTCATCCCCTCCTTTATCTCTTCCCCTTTTCTTTGTGCTTATTTATCTTTTCCAGGCTTTTACTGTAAATAAAATTAAGCTTCTCTTTTTTTGTCTCTAATCATGATAGGTGGAAGCATGTTATTCTGATAAAATAAGAGCAAGGATCCAAGAGTCCCCAGTATTTGCAGTTCTGGGGGCAGCGTTGGGGTGAGGTGGGCCTTGTAGGTCTTTCCTTAACACACTACACAATCACAGAGACTCAGAATCTCCAGTCCATATTCACATATTCACGAAGTCTGCTCTCTCTTTGTCCATAGGCGTCTTTGTCCTGACTCAGGTGATTAACTGGTTCCGGACCATCCCTCTGACCTTCAAGGACCAGTTCATCATTGCCTATGGAGGGCTCCGTGGAGCCATCTGCTTTGCACTCGTGTTTCTCCTCCCAGCTACTGTGTTTCCCCGAAAGAAGCTGTTCATCACGGCTGCCATTGTCGTTATATTTTTCACCGTCTTCATCCTGGTGAGTGTAGCTTTCTTCTGGAAAAGTTCTCTCTTCTTCCACAGGAGATGCCCAAGTTCTGGTTACCAGGATGAATGAGGTCAGTGGATGCGAAGCCGCATTAGGTGCATTGAAGGTTTGGGAGCCATTTGAACAGGAAACATGATATTTCCTGTCACGGTTCATGTGCTGGACTGGATAGGGCGCTACAAGAGTCCAATTTGGTCACTTGGCCCTACAGAGGGAATGGTTATTTTAGGAAACTCGGCTCGGGGAGTAGAGTTTACTACTGGAAACTGACGAACTGCACACTCTAATCCTTGTCATTTGCCTTGCTCTCCGACCTAGTAAATGTACTTGCTAAGTGCTGGTTGGAAGCCATGACCTTCCAACAGCTACTTGATAGGAAGTACTGGCTGCTTACAGTGCTTTCCCCGGAGCAGGGAAATGGTGAATCCAGCATGTTGTGGGGGAAGCAGTAAGCAACCTGGTCAATATGCCAGCTCTCAGATTATAGTTTACTCTTAGTCATTCTGTAGAGAAGTATTTTTCTTGTGTTCTGTGACAGGCACTGCTTTCAGAATTTAGGATTCCTCCTGAGCAAGATGTTCTTGTCTTTGCAGAACTTCCATTCTCGTCAGAAGTTAGGGGAGAAACCTGATAGCAATGTATGGAATATATTTAAAGAAGGGAGAGACTCTACAATAAATGAGACAGGTATAAGGAATGGAGAGAACACCATAGACAGAGGGTAGGTTACAGCTCTAAAGCGATATTCACAGAAGGGAAAGGTGAGGGTTTGACATTTGCCAGTGGGAGGTGGAGACATCCAAGCTGAGGAACATTCCAGCCACACATGCTGGGGGAGATCTTGTTTCCCAAGCAGAATGTTCTTGGCTGGAGTATAGGGTGGGCTAGAGTAACATAAAGGACATGGTGGAAGCTTGTATTATTTGGGGCTGTGAGGAGCTTTGTCCTTCTCCAAGGGAAGGGGACACAAAGTAGAGTCCAAGGAAGACTGCATACACACCCTGATGGTGGCCAGAGAAGAGGTAAAATTTTAAGGTACTCTGAATGCAGAGCCTGCAGAATCTCTTTAGATGTGACGTGTGTGTGTGTGTGTGTGTGTGTGTGTGTGTGTGTGTGTAGAAGTAGGCTTTGCTGATTCTGATGGCTGATGCCTGAGTAAAGAGAAGAACAGACTTGCCCTCAAATGAGAAGAAGAGGTCTGTGCTTGAAGGATATCAGAACCGGGGGCTTGGCAGTTCAATTGCAAGCTTGTTTGTTGGGCTCAGGGTATCTGTGAGACTTATATAAGTGCAGACACGGATGGAGCAGGTATTAGGAGCTCAGGTTCAGTAAAGAGGGCAGTCCTTGACTGATGGTATCTCAAGCCATGAAATGGAACAGATTTTCTGGAGAGTGAAAATTTACAGTAAAGAAAGAGAGGGCACCAAGGTTGAGCCTTGAGGCCACCTGACCTTAAGGCCTTAGCAGAGAAGGAAACTAACACAAGGTTTCCAACCTGTCTAAGCATCTGTAAATGCATCCTAGATACCTTACCCAGAGAATCATCTGCAGTATGAGTTCCTGTAACTCTCAGAACCATTCTTGCCACATAACTCCAAGAGTTTAATGCCGCTGATTGTTGGATAAAGGAAGTGAGGACCAGAAACTGGAGTTAACTAGTTTTGTGAAGTTGATCATTATCAGGTAGATCTTTACCACGAGATGAGACTCTGGGACAAAAAAAAAAAAAAAAAAAAAAAAAAAAAAAAAAAAAAAAAAAAGCCAGGCATGCAAAGAGTCCTCAGCATTGCAGTACAAGCAGATTCTTGCAGATTCTTACAGTTTGTTTTCCACCAGGTGGCTCAGCTTCGATTGTGCTCAGACCTCCCAGCATGAGGACAGTGGGCTTTGTGGAGTCCTGGCCATGGACGCCCAGGAGACCCTGCTAGGTTGAGATAACACTTTCCATTAGAGTCTTTTATAGATCCCTTCAGGGGCTACCACAGGGTGGTGAGCATGTCAGGGGTCAGATTAGAGCTTTCCTATGTGTGTCATCTCATTTTGTCCTCAAACCAATACTCTGAGATGAAAACCAGCATCGCTTCCCAGGAGCAAACTCATTCTCAGAGAAGAAAATGACCCCAGGGTGAAATACTAAGCCTAAGGCTGACTGTAGCCTCAAAAATCCCAAGCTCTTTCTGCTCTGCACCTCTAATGCACTGAAAGAGGCAGCATTTGCTAGGTTATAGATATATGTGAGTGGTGGTGAGAATATGTGCAGAGAATGTCCACAGAAATTCAGTCGCAATGTAAACATCCCCCAGCGTGTCCACACAAACTGATTTACACACCCACACTTGGATATAACCTATTTTGATGTTCCATTTCTTTAAAGCGTTTCTGTTAAGACAAGGCATAAGTATACGTGTTGGCTTGGGACGAAACGGTCAATATCTTTGTGTTCTCCTCTCTGGGTCAATGAGAGGTCTTCAGGGACAAGAGTCTTCATGGGTTGGTTGCCTCCATTGATAACAATGCTTTCTGGAATCCTCTGGAGCACCTGCCTGAGGTTGAGCACAGTGACCTATTTTTCTAATGAGTATGAGGTGTTTGTTGTAGGGAACTATGATACAGAATACAAGTGAATGAATGGTGTGGCGTGGTCACTACTGCTCTTGACTGTTATGTGCTGTATGTAGCTATACAGAACATACCTTTAGACAGCTGGCAGCTCAGGTGCTCCATTTGCTCCAGTCTCACAACACCGGAGATGGAGGCTTTCAGTTCTGGAGTTACAGGGCTACAAGATCACTGACAGAGCTTCTCAGTTTCCTGTGGTATGTATAGGCTATTGCTGATCACATCACATCACATCACATCACCACGTACAATACTTTCATTTCCATGACAGTTATACTACAGTCTTAAGATTCGACTGGCTTGTTCTCCTCCCCTTAAATACGGGGGATATGACACATCCACTGTGTACCATGGGGAGGAATGTTCCTCTGATTTTGTCATTTCTTTTCAGTGTCTGCAACATTTGCACTGAGCCATTCAAGTTGCTCCTAACCTATTTGGGGATAAACTATGACAGGAAGCAATTTTACCACTTGGATTTCCACCACTGCAGTGGCCTAAGGCAGAAAACATGTAGATAGAGACCAGGAGGGGCTATAGATTTTCCTGCGATCTCAAGACCTGGTGATTACCTTGCCATCACCACCCGAGGTTCTCCCAACTGCACAGTGCACAGTACCAAGGGGCTTCTCTTCTTCTGAGTACCAGACACAAATAGAACCACATCACCCAAGTGGAATGAGGAATTAGGCCACTGGGGAAGGACCACAATCCCCAGCACAAGGTCTCAAGAGCCTGTAATACAAAGCAATCCTCTGCTTCCGACATCATGGGCTGGGCACGTTATAGAATGCAATTGGCATGACTTCATAGAAAGACAGGGCACATCAGACAAGCTTAAGTTTTTCAGTCATTAGTTCCTCAAACATAAAAATATGTGCTCACAGCCAGAACATCACATATGAAAAGAAAATTATTATGAAATAAATGCTATCAGTCATAGAATATATGCATAGATTGATATTAACACATTAATATAGACTTATCGGTAATAATTCTGGTCTATTTGGGGTTGAGACTCAATTAAGAAAATAGAAAATCATCAACTACCTACATTATATGCTTTTGTACTCACTTTGATTTTTGTTGTTGTTGTTTTGTTTTGCTTCAGACAAGGTCTCATTATGTAGCATTGCCTGGCCCAGTATTCACTTTGTAGACAAGGCAGACTTCACACTCATAGAACTCTGGCTACCCCTGCCTCCTGAATAATGAGATTAAAGTCAGGTATAATATGTATGGATAGCTGGTGTTTAATATTACAGACAAGCTTGCTCTTTTGACTTGTAACAAATCGGAAGTAGAAAACTATATTTATCTATCTTCTGACTTGCAGCTAATTGTCTACAGACCAGCAATAACCCCAGGAAAGATCCTATGGCAAACAGCACCACCCTGGACTTTCATGTCCTATGCCTTGGCGACATTACAGTAAACATGTAGGACTTCGGACACAGTGTGCAGATAATATTGTCACAGAATCTATGGTTAGCAAGCTCTTTATGGAAGTGATTATGAATGTAAGATATGAAGGATGGTTAATGAATCTAAGGTATGAAGGATGGGACACCAGCTAGCATCTGGTCAATGACCACTCAAGATGGAAGGAAGAGCTTACAACAAAGATGCTAAGGCAGGAAATGTGCAGAACAGCATCCATGACCCAGATGAGCACACTGAGGAAGTCAGATGGAGGCAAACTTTGCTGATCCAACACATTCTGATAGCCATACAGAAGGAGAGGCCATAGTTCTCCACATTATACTAATGTTCCTTGTTCTTTCCAGTGGGTGCACACCACTCAATTATAACCACCCCACTCTTTCCCATATTTCTCTCACCACTGTTTCTCTAGACAACACAAGACACACATGCCCATGCATGCACACACATGTCCATGCACACACATGCAAATTTACACCAACATCCTTCAAAAAAAAAGAATGGATCTATGAAATAAATCTGGAGAGAATTCTTAACGAGTTATAAATAATGGTAAGGATAGCTAGTTACAAATTCATGCAAACACATTCATCTTTTCAAGTAAGACATCTGTTTTCTTCCAAATGACAGCTTTTATGTTGCTGGAGCTACTATCAAAATTTAAAAATTATTTATTCGTGTAGAGGTGTTTTTATGCATGTACGTTTGTGTACCACATGCACAGCTGGTACTCTCACAGGCCAGAAGATGGCATCAGGTGCCATGGAAATAGAGTTACAAACCATTATAGGCTGCCATGTGGGTGCTGAAAATGAAACCCACGTCTTCTGTGAGAGCAGCCCATGATGGATGCCCTTAGCGACTGAACAAACTATCTCTCCAGAAGCTCTCATTATCACATTTTAAGACCTATTTCTTTCTCCTTACATCAGAATTTCTTGAAGAATAAATTCCTCCAGCCTGATACATTGTTATGGCTGTCTTTAAAAAATAGGTGTGACATGATTTATTATTTATCATGACTTGTCATGATAATTTAAACATTGCTTAAATCCTGCGGCTAATTTGAGTAACACATTATGCTGCCTTTGAATGCAGCATTAGTTATGGATCTACAAATAAGCAGTCTTGTTGTCTAGACATCTGAGTTCATCTTCTTTTCAATAAAGTAATATTTCAAGCAACAGGTCATGTTCTAAAATTATATTAGAAATTGGGTTCTGTGAAGTGCAGAGCACAAAATGAGAGTTTAATAGGGCCAATCTGATCTGTTCTTTTGACCTCACTCCATATATGTTCTTTCAGCCTCAGTTTACCTAGCTGTAGGATGTAGATTGTGGGACCCCTTTCTCAAGTATTGTAGGGGAATATGTAATACCTGACATAGAGTTTTTATCTTATTGTTTCATGTAAAATATTAGGCTAAACAATAATAGAAGAGAAAAGTTGTGTCATTCAGTATGCTTTGATTTGGGCTGAAAGGTAGAGTACAGTAGTTTTTACTCCGCTATCCCTACAGTCATGTAGAAGATCTGAAAAATACTACAAATATGTCCATAAATTACTCACAAATTAATGAACTAAATGTAAAAACAACAACCCATCATCTGTCTGTCACCATTTCATGTTGATGACATGATTTGCATCCTTGTGTAGACTGTGAGGCAAGCAGGTGGGTACTGACACCAGTCTGATGGGTCAAAGACAGAAGACTTTATTATTCACGGGAGAAGTAATAGCCAGAATATTGTGTCAATTTCCCTAAGCTCTTAGTTCCATGGCACAAAGGGCTCATGAAGGACAGATGGCTGTGTAATGGCTTGCTTTACAGGAGGGGTATGGAGCTTAGGAATTTATCACTCTGTAAAGGATGATGTTGTTTTATTTCTCAAGATTGGTCTTTGCTTGCACCCTTAGGAATGCTCCTGGTAAAAAGACTCTTTGTAGATGCAGGAGCCTGGGGATTCTTAAGGCCCATGTGCCCTTAGTGATAAATATTTGATGGTGTTGCCTGCCAAACTGAAGTGATGGTACTCACTATCTAATAAACATTGGGAAGCCCCCACCATGTGCTTTCTTTTGTTAAATAAACTACCATATTTAATTAATGTAATATTACCAACTGGGTAGGATTCCATAGACATCAGGATATTTAATATAGTCCATAGATACAATGAATAGAAAGATCCATTTTTTAAAAAAGAAAATTGTATGGGAACAGTTTAGGATGTGAAGAGAGAGAACAGTGAAATTTATTGCCCAGTATTTTTAACTGAGCATTCAGAGTTAATTTAGTGATGAACAGCTAGGGGATTAGTGGTTCTATAGGGGGAGAAATAATTTCTCTACAGCTATGTAGGGTTTGTGATCTGGAATTTATGATAGAGGCCTTGGAGATGGGAGACACCAACTGTGGCATCATCTGAAATAAACACATTTTAAAGAATGAGATGGGAACAAATTGCTCATAATGAGGGAAGAAGATGAGGAGGAGGAGAGGAGGCAGAGAGAAAATGAGGAAGAAGAGAGGAAGATGAGGAAGAAAAAGGATGAATAGGAAAAAGAAAGGAGGCAGAAGAGGAGAGAAGAAAAAGAAGAAGGAGGAAGAGAAGGAGGAGGAAGAGGAAGAGGAAGAAGAGAAGAATGTTCTGAAGGCAGAACTTTGAGGAGGCTGGATAATCCCAGGAGAGGGTACACAGTGATCGGTGATGAGAGAAAAGGGGAGAGGCTGAAGCCCAAGGGTAAGAGAGTTTGCAGAGAGGAATCCATGACCTTAAAGCAATGGCATCCTGGGTGAGGAATGCCCATGCTCACAGGAGCTCTATGATGAGACTAACCCCATGACTAACCAGATCCAAAAGAGAGACACTAGGGGCAAATGATCTGCCAGGAGAAGGATGACAGGCAAGGGACACTTGACAATAATGACGTTCATTCCAGTTTTCGTGAGATGAGGTCTTCAGCTACACATTTGATTGTAGAAAGTATTTGTTTCAGTTTGCTTACAGAGTCCAAAGACGGACTTCTGGTATAACCCTCTATTGCTCACAGTGCCTTATTCACTTGGACTTGAAGCAGGATCTATTCTCTTACAGACCCTGGAATTCCTCTTGTCTTGGGGTAAGTTGGAGGCCAGCAAGCCCAATGATCCTTCTGTCTCAGCTCCCACAAGCACAGCACTATTACTGATGTGTGTGGCCATGCCTGACTGTTTCCATGGGGTCTGAGGGATCATTTGTACAAGCATTCTTACACACTGAGGCATCTCCCCAGGCAAACAATGATAGTTTTAATACATAAACTTCTTACAAGTTTTCCTAGGGAAATAATTGCTAACTCAGCATGGAAATATTAGAAGCCCCTTTTTGTCAGTATTGATTCCACAAATAAATTATTTTTCCTTGCAAATGAACCAAAAGAATGCTTATTGTAACCAAACAACAGGTTAGGCTTTCCTCTTTTCTCATTGGTGGTGTGAAGCAGAAATAGAACAAGGTAGAAATGTTACTCCCAGTAATTCTTTATCCTTGCTGCTAGATGACCCTGAGGAGGACCCCAATTTGTGGTGCTGAATTTGTTGTGCCAAAGTTGAGTGACAGGTGAGGATTTATTTGCACTTTGCAAAGATTTTTTTTAATATTTTGTTGCAAGACTCTGGATTACATTTTAACTTTTTCATCCTCCACAGAGAGTAACAAGCTATCTTACTCTTTGAAGTCCTATCTAATGGCTTCCCCTGTAACCCATATTAGAAATTTTCCAAAGGGATAAAATAGATGACCCATCAGAGGTATCATCTCTCTGTCCTTCCAAACCAGAGGCTTTGGCTCACGTAATAAAATATCCTGATCGGTCAGGCAAGGCGTGCACACATGCCACATGCTCTACTTCCCAATAGATGCCCGAGAAAGGAAGAAGAGAGAGAGAGAGAGAGAGAGGGAGAGGGAGAGGGAGAGGAGCGGATCAGTGTCTCACAAATGATTTCTATTTGGCATGATACAACAACTGAAAGCAGTTTCCAGAGATGAACACATACTTAAAGGAATGTGATTCTAATTAGTCGCACAATCTTTCAGTTATTAATTGTTAACTTAGATGTGTTATACTTTTACCAAGTTGAGTTGATCTGGGGGTCTCCACACTCACTTCCTGGACTTGGTCAGTGTGGTTTACCCATTCAGTTCATTGACTTCAAGTCTGTCTGGCCAGTAGTGATCAACATGAGGATTGGAGATGACCAGTCTCTGTGAGCTTCTATGGGCTCACATTAGTTGATTCTGTGGGTTTTCTAGTAGTGTCCTTGACCCCTCTGGCTCCTACCATCCTTCCTCCCCCCTCTTCCATAGGATTCCCCCGAGCTCTGTCTAATATTTGGCTCTGGGTCTTTGCATCTGTTTCCATCAGTTGCTAGGTAAAACCTCTCAGATGACAGTTATGCTAGGCTTCTACCTGCAAGTCTAGCAGAGTATCATTTAAAGTGTCAGAGGTAGACTCCCTCTCTTGACATGGGTCTCAAGCTGGACCAGTCATTGGTCAGCCATTCCCTCAATTTCTGTCAGAACCATTTGGAAAGACTAAAAGGCAAGCTAAAAGTGGTGGCTCACAACTGCAATTTTAGTAGTTGAGAGGCCAAGGCAGGAGGATTGATAGCAATGTCAAAGCTAGCCTGGGTAACATAGTGAGTTCTAAGCTAGCATGGACTTGTCTCACCTCAACATCTAAATACAGGTGAAAGGTGAGATGGAAATCAAGTGGCATACAATATACTTAAACATAACCCCTCCTCTCATCAAGAAAACAATCTGTCTCTTGTGTGCAGCTTTCATGCTATGTATCTCCAAGCAAGAACCCGGTACTCTTCCTCCACACCACCTCTCCTGCCTCATTTGGAGCCAATATGAGACCTTATATGTGTCATATCTGGTAGATTGTGTTGTGTCTGCAAATTCCCCTTTGTTTTCCTTTTAGAAAAAATAAATTGTGGTTGCCTTTACTGTTGTAGGTTAATTAAAGATTGCACAAGTTCTGTTTCACATCTGAACATTGCATTATCATGCTGTGTTGTGTGTAGGCATTAGTTAAGAGAAAATGTCACTGTAATCTATTTATCCTATTTAAAACTTTAAAGTATTTTTAAATTTCAAATATTTCTAATATCCTTCAAGTTTTACCATTCTCCATATAAGGGTCTTAGGCAATTTTCATAAGGCTTCATATATATGAATATAAAAACATAGAATGTATCTAATATGAATTAATATGTACATAGTTTCTCCCAGTGTATATGCCATATTCCATAGTAGTATATATTAGTTACACAAGCATACCCTGTAGCCATAATATGATGTAATACATAGCAAAATAAACATGGCTATTATGTGATTATTGTTTATACTTTTTAAGGTATGGATTGTGTGTATTGATTTTCTACTAGTCACTTTCTTGCTGTTTCCATAGGGAAGGGATCTCTTAAATTTTAGAACAAAGATACAAACTGTCCATCAGCAACAAAATTTTGCTACTTTGTTGTCAGTATTTTCTGCCTTTTCTCTTGGCTCTGGTTGGAGCGCAGCATGTGAATCTGTGCCTGATAGCAGAACCTAGTGCCCTCTGCCCTCTGTGCCTCTAATGGAGATACTTTTAATGTTTCGTTATTTAATGAGGTGTTGACTATGGAATTTTACAGAGATCTTTGTTCAGACTATGAGTTCCCTTTATTCTCTTACTTTACTCAGGAGCTTGTAATTTTCTCAAGTTAACCCCTGAGTGTGCCTAGCTTGCCCTTGCAATGTTTCCATCTTCTGCTCAGGGGCTTTCCTGAAGTTTCTGCCAGGAGCTGATGCCAGCACCTTTCAGGATTCTTGCTGAGCACTTCTTCAGTTTGAAGCTGCCTTGGCTCTCTCCATGTGTCTGTTCTCCACTCCTTCATCCTCCTTTGTAACTGTGTTGGGATAGAGAAGACCTTCATTTAGACACAGTCCTAGAGCCTTGGTCCTTTGCTGTTCATCTTCATGTTCTCAATTCCCAGGGCAGGCACACAGAAGCAGCTTAGTGAAAATAGTCTCTGTGGAATGAACAAATGGAAAAGAATCAATGGAGAGTTTCCTCTGGGTAACACCGTGAGCGGCCAATTATTTATTTCTTACAGTTTCTTACTTTATTATTTCTTACAGTTATTTTCCAATACTTTCCATTCTGGGCATCTGTTTTATGTTGAAAGTAGTCTTATGAAAATCAGACATCTGTGGAAAAGAAAGATAAGAATAACAAAATTTTGCATTTACCATCTTAACCCTTAGCAACAGTCTAGCTTTCGTTTGTGGTTGGTGATTCTTAGGAGTTGATAAACTATGGTTCAACCTTTCTCTTATGAGGAAACCTTTATTTATGTACATATTTTCATGCAGGGAATAACCATCCGGCCACTGGTGGAGTTTCTTGATGTTAAGAGATCCAATAAGAAGCAGCAAGCTGTCAGTGAAGAGATCCACTGTCGGGTAGGTGCTGACCGGCAAATAGCTTAATAAAGAAAATGTGTAGTAATGAGAGAAACGTCATTGTGCTATTGTACACTGCTGGAAAGAAAAGGGAAGAGTAGAAGGCTCAAAGGAATGGGGGAGGCCTCAGGAAGGTCTGTGATAGGATGTGGTCTCCTCATAACCCCATGGTATCCAGTCCAAGCCAGCTAAAGCCCTGAACCTGCAGAGGGACAAGAAAGCCTCCAACCTGAAAATGTTTCTACCAACTATTTCTTGTCATTTTGAAAATTAAGATCAAACTTAGGATGATCAAAGTAATGAAAATATTGCCTCAGGAATTGAAGATAAATGGTTGGCTGATTGCTTCCAGCAAAACCAACTGTGAGTGTCCCTGGAGTTAGGCATGATGCTATTGGGCTGAAAAGGACCACTTGTAAGAAAAAGCCAACAATTAGTCCATCTTTCTTTTTGTTTTAGTTTTTTGATCACGTGAAGACTGGGATTGAAGATGTTTGTGGACACTGGGGTCACAACTTCTGGAGAGACAAGTAAGAGGCCAAGCAACATTCTATCATAGTGGCTCTTGGTCACTCTTGGAAACAAAATATACAAGACACTATTGGAAACTTAGTACACTTAGTTGTACTGTTTTTCAGCCTGGGAATCCTATGCTGTGCTACTGTGGGTCCCTTTATGGTTACTCTTAGCTATAGACATATAGACATAGTGATACATACTTGTGATCTCAGAACCCTAGAGTCTAAGGCAGGAGGCTCCACATGAGCTCAAGGGCAGCTTAGGCTACTTAATAGTGACTGTGCCAACTCTTACAAGGACATCTTAGCCACAGCAGAGTTATAAAATTGTTATAAATGAGGCAGGAGCTTATTTCCCTATATGAATACTGTGAAACAGGAGACCCTGGCATAGCAGATGAGAACACCAATCCATGTTCCCTAGGGTAGAGCCATTAACTGGGAGTGGCTACCGTACTTACCCTGGAGGCAGAATTAGTCCTTCAATGTCACCCATTTCAGGTGCAAGATGGAAGAAGGACATCTTCTTTAAAAGACAGAGCATCTTCTGCCATCATTAGCCAGGGTCCTCAGAAACTGTCAAACTGCTTTTCTATGTAGATTCCATGACTAGGGACCTTTGTGGCTGGCCATTCCTTGCTGCAGAGTAAATGAGAGCCCCAGTCAATAAGTTAAAAGCGAAGGGTTCCATTACTGTGTATTCTGCCACACTAGGATGAGGGGCATATCAGGGGCAGAGATTTACAGATTTACAGCACCAGGGGATAACAGTAAACCTGAAAGGAGAAAAAAAACCATGAGCTTACATCAAAGGATTCATGTATCCGAATGTACCTGCACATTTTACAGAAAGCGAACGTGCACACACACAAAAACACACACAGAGTTACTTCTTTTTGTTGTTGTTTTGTTGTTTTTTGTTTGTTTTGGTTTTGAGCTTTTTGAGACAAGCTTTTTCTGTGTAGCCCTGGCTGTCCTAGAACTCACTCTGTAGATCACCCTGGACTTGAACTCACAGAGATCCACCTGCCTCTGCCTCCCAAGTGCTAGGATTAAAAGCATGTGTCACACCTGTCTGGCCTGGATTTACTTTTATAAAAAAAAGGCTCTGTAGTGGTCAGATACAATTTAGTATCCACATGTCTTCATAGTGGTTATAAATTGAACTGGGAACAGTTGACTAGATAGAGCAATGAAATCCAGAAAGGAAGGGTTTCTGACAGCTGCATTTGAAACATGGGGCCCAGGAGCTATCCTTCATCAGAAAATGGGAGCCCATGGTGGGCATCAGAAACAGCCATGCTGGCCATGTGGCTAATGCTATCAGCCGGCCTCTTTGCTTACAGAGTGATCTGTGAGCATCTGTGCACATATCACTGGCTAGGCCAGACTTCTGAAAAAAAAAAAAAAAAAAAAAAGGCAGAATTTAAGCTGGAACGTGAGGTCAGAGGGAGACACTCTAGACTGTATTGAGATATTTTCTCTTGCTTTTCCTTTCTAACCGGCTCACAGGAATTTTATTCCACTACTCACTCATTGATATAAACCTGGCTGTTTGTTGATCTGTGTATTTAAGGTGGGAGAATTTGGATGCTTCTGTTTGCTCACATAATGTAGTACGGTATTGGGCTATATATGATGTATATGTCAGGGCATCAAATTTTATAATACAGAAAACAAAGGAATTATATTGTAAGTAGGTGTGTGTGTGTGTGTGTGTGTGTGTGTGGTGTGTGTGTGATTGGAAGTGGAGACATGGAAGAGAGCAAGCCTTAAGGAATGCATTGAGTTACAAAGACATTATTGCCAGAGCAATTACAAAGCTTAAAGCATTGTCCATGTTCATGGATGTTACACAGGTCCCCCAAGCTTAGTCTTATTTCATAAACTAAGGAGAGATGTTTTTGTACAGGCAGAGGACCCAGTTAATCACCTGAAAGCACAAGGTAATAAAGCTGACTAGGCCTGCTCTGTAAAACTCTGGACAAACTGCCATTTCTCTTGGGCAGCATTCATATTTCGGGAGGGGGGGTGGATTAAAGCTAACCTTGTGCTCTCTCCAACCCTGTTGTACAGTCTAGGAATTTTCTCACATAGATGAGCCCATTTATGTGCCATCCGATATACTTTCTTCTCTTTCTCTTTTATTTTATCTTCTCCCTTTCAACTCCACATGGTGAGAGAGAAGCATACTATACAGACCAGGGCGAGTTTCCTTTCAGTGGCGAAGACTGGGTTTCATGTTCCCCCCACCCTTGTGCACCCAAATACAGAGAATACAGACATGTGTAGGCAACCACTAGATCAGCATCCCCGTGTGTGTGTGTGTGTGTGTGTGTGTGTGTGTGTGTGTGTGTGTGTGTGTAGGAACAAGAGGTGACATCCTATTTGTCTTTCTATTGCTGTGATATAGACCCAGACCCAAAGCAACCTGTGGAGGAAAGAGATTAATTCATCATAATAGCTTCAGTGAACTATGAGGAGGGAGTCAGGCCAGGAGTTCAAGGCACAGAGACAATTACAATTGGAGGAGCACTGCTCCCCGGCTTGTTCCTCGCTCAGCCTGCTTTTGTATACCACCCAGTACCACATGCCTAGGAGTGATGCAACCCACAGTTGACTGTTCTACTATAGCCATCAATAATCAGGAAAATAGCAGTCTTATGAAGGTACTTTCTCAATTGGGGCTCCTTCTTCCTAGACAGTGCTAATTTGTGTCAAGCGAACAACAACAACACCAACAGCAACAATAGCAGCAGGAAAAACCTAACCAGTGCCAAGAACGGAGGGGGTGGTGAGGCTGAGAGCATGTGGGTTTGAAGTGGAATGCAGGTGAAGATCAGAGGAAATCCATGTGTCCCTGAGGTCCACAAATGTCTTGCAGGCAGATCTACAGGAGGAGGGCTTGTCTCTGGAAGCAAATATCGCTCTGCCACGATGCTGTTCATCAGCAGCAAATAGTCTTAGTTAACCCACAGCATTTTACAATCCCGTGTTCAATTCCCACACAAACCTCGAAACAGTTTTTTGATCGGTGTCCAGTGCACAATCATCAGGAAAGCAGATACAGGACACTGGGTGCTGGCACAAGCTGTTTTCGTATCAATTATGGATATCCTCTCGGGTGTGTACAGAGCCATTGACACCACCAAAAAAGAACATACCCAAAGAAGTTATGGTTTGAGCATCTTGGCTATCTTTCCTTTATTCCAAAAGCCCCGGTGTTACAGAACTTCATTGGCCCTGGAAGAGAATTCTTGAGGTGATTGATATGATCAGCTGAGAACAGGATGAAAGGTGACACAGTGGTGACATTGCTCTGGTGATGTGAAAGGCAACACCCATGTGGAGCTTGGCCAAATGAGAGGGGGGAGAAAGCAGTGAGAAAACAGACACTCCCTGTGTAGGACAGAGCAGCCACCCCTCCCATCTCTGTCACTCTCCCTTTAGTTTCCGGTAAAATCTAAAGCAATAATAGTCATATGAGAAACACTAGAGGCTCCGGGAGCCTGGCACAAAATTCAAAATAAACAACAGAAAGAGTAGACCCAACCTTTGTATAGTAGTGGGTCACTAGCACAGCACATTCAGGGTGGCTCCTTAATTATTCAGCGCCCTCCAGCACTCAGAACAAAGGAGTGGTGCCAAGAATGTGTGTGAACATCGGTTTCCCTCACGGCACAGGTGTGCCAGCCAGTGAACCTCTTTGGGTCGACGATGAATCAATGTTATATACCCATTTCTTTCTCAGCAAATATTTATTGCCCATTGTTTTACTTATACACTGGCGTGTGGTGTTGCATAACCACATCCACAAAGCCGGCTGATCAAAATAGCAGTCATTTATTATTAACCTGTGTGAGTCTAGAAGTTCCACGTGGGCTGGACTGGGTTGGACTCGGCTGGGCTCATCTGGGCTGGGCTTGTTCTTACTCCCGCAGGGTAGAAGGTAGTCAGCTGATTCTGCCAGAGTTTGTCTCATATGGTAAGGGTAAAATAAGGACATCATTACATCCTGTTCACCTTGGTTCCTAGACATGGTAGTGTGTGCCTAAGGTGGTGTGGACATGCAGGATCTGGGATTCTGTGGCAAATCTCTTTGGTCATTGTGCCAGTTTAAGACTCTTCGGTCATTATGTCAGGAGGAGGCTATTCACCAAAACAAGTAACATTATTGATCACCATGAGTAGGAATAGGCAAAGGTCATTTAGACTATGACAGAAAGCTATTGTTGGGTTTTGGAAGATCTGGATATAAGGAGGCTCTGGGGCCAACTGATATGTTAAATTCTGCCTAGCTTTAAGCATGCTTAAACTGTGCTAGCTTTATCTCTCTGCAGTGGGGATACAGAGGTGGGGAGAATCCTGATAATGCCGATTTTACCTTTGGCTTCAAGAGATGGGTGCTAAGATGAATAAGAAAACTACGTACCATGCTACAGAATGATAGCTGCCAGGGAGAAAACTATATCTGGACAGTGAGAGAGGAGATGGGGTGCAATGGTGTGAGGAATAGACAGAGTAGAAGCTGTTGCATTTGGAAACAGTACACAGAGGTCTGGCTCGCAGAGGTTCTCTTGCAATAACTACTGCTGAATGTTATGGAGAGAGGTAAGAAAGCATTCCTAGTAGACAGGATAAAGACTATAAAGACCCTCAGAGTACAGGTGCCAAGGGGCAGAGGTAGGAAGGACCCCACGTGGGAGGTACTGCTCTGAGGGCAGAACCATGCTCTACCCTGAGACTATGACATCATGCTAGTATTCAGATGGCATTTTCAGAGACTCTAGTTTCTGTGCTGAGAATACACTATAGGGGCAGAGACACCTAGTAGGTACCCAAAATCAGTATCCAAGTCCAGGAAGAAGAAAAGAGCACAGTGGCATCTGGGGCCATAGTGATGCCACTAGAGGTGCTGAAAAGTGAACACGCTTTTGTATATATTTTGATGGTGGAACTTAAAGTGTTTACTGACCGAGTGGTATACAGAATGTTAGTTGACCAGGGCTACCATCACAAAGCTGTACACAGTAGGAGGTTTAAATAACAGAAATGGGCTGTCTCACTTTTATGAGGAATATAAAATCAAACACAGGATGGTAATAGGGGCTACTCACCTCGAGGGCTTTAAGGAAAGGAGGTGTTGCTCTTAGCTTGCAGAGGGCTGTGCACTCAGAGACTCTTCATCCTCATGTCTCCTTGAGGATCTGTATCTAAGAATGCCCTTCTTACCAGTGTGGCAGTCACACGGAGAGGACTCCACTCTAATGACGTCATGTCAACTTAGTCACGTTTGTGAAGACCACATCTCCAAATGGGGTCTCAATCTGACACGCTAGGAGTCAGGAATTCGACATGGGAACTTCATCCCGTATTGTGGAATATAGAAGAGAAAGATTACACAGGATGTCAAAGAGTTTGACCTGGTGGAGGCCAGGGGAGGACCAGGAAGATCAGGTCCATTTGAACACTCAGAGCATGGACGCTTGTTAGTTACTCATACATATGTGCATATATATGTACACACAAAAGCGTATTTAAAAATACACATATGGTAAGACTACTTCAATTTTTCTAAGTTTTTACTTTGGTGAACTTTTCTTGTTTAATGAGCTATTCATTAATTTAAACTATGACTTTACATATTTGTAGGTTTAAGAAATTTGATGACAAATACCTTCGGAAACTTCTGATTCGGGAAAACCAACCCAAGTCTAGCATCGTGTCCTTATATAAAAAGCTTGAGATAAAACATGCCATTGAGATGGCAGAGACAGGGATGATAAGCACTGTCCCCTCCTTTGCATCTCTCAAGTGAGTACCACATTGTAAAGGGAAGCGAATGTAAGCAAGTATGCATTGGTATGGTTTTGAGACCTGTGACAGTAATAGTATTATAGTAAAACTATACTATGTACATTATAGTATGCATATGTATATACTATATGCATTTATATATACTATATATGTAATATATATGCATTTTAAATGCTATATAATTACATATACCACATATTTATATACATTGTATAATATATACAATAATATATAATATACATATATAATATATACATTATAGTACTTAACATACAATATATGTATATGTACCATATACTATATACTATATACTGCATACTACATACTGTATACTATATACTATATAGTACATATTACATACTATATAATTTATAATATATAGTGTATAATATTGTGTATATCATACAATGTGTATCATATATGAAATATGCTATCATATATGAAATATACATTATAGTACATACAGTGTACATAGTATTACATATCACATACTGTATATACTATATATCATGTATATATAATACAATAAAATATAATGGTATAGTGTAATATAATAATAGTATTGTTGATGTAAATCCTAGAGTGATGGTTTAAGATCTCAAAACAGAGTTAGATTCTGGTTAAATGCCAGCGCTCTGGATGTATAGTGTGTTTGTCATGTTTATGTTTCATTATGCTGTATGTTTTATTATATCGGGAATGTAAAGTCCAAAACCACAGTCATGTTTAGGTTGTCTGTGCCTTTGTCAAATTAGTTGTGGAGGCTCAGTACTGGTTGAAAGTGAGTTAGAACTCTCTCAGCCTTGTCAAATGGACTGTTCTCAAAGTGTGTTAGATTTGTTCCTGTGACTACCCAGAATGCATCTGTTTCCTTATTGATTGTTCACAGCAGTGTACTTAGGCTTGGGGAAGCACACGCGATTTCTGGATGCAGTGGTTCCCAGCCGTGGCTGAACAATGGAGTCACCTTGGGAGTATAAGAGATTATAAAAGGCCTGGGTGTCACTCTGCAAGAACTCAATCCAGAATCCCTGGATGGGCTTAACAAATTAAATTATATTTCTAATTGGACATGTGCTAAATAAATTTCTATTGGAACTGATGGTTCTGCATCACTTTCTGCTAGGAATAGTGAATAGATAACATTGTGAGTCAGTCTTGTAAAACCAAGCACATAAGAAGCTGGCTGTGGTAACATGTACCTGCAGTTACAGTGTCCTAGGGCCAAGGTCTCAGAAGGGTGAGTTCTAGGCCATCCTGGGCTACAACACAAGAGACTGGGTATGGGGGAAGTATGACATAATAGTTGACTCTGAAACCTGATGCACAGTTAATTTTAACAGGAATGATTTTATCACTGAAATAAGTTTTAGAAAGTTAATTATTCTAAAACTGAGTACTTTAAAAATATTTAGAATGTTTGGAAATACTGAGCAATTTCTAATTGCTCCTTTTAAACTAAAATCTTACTTTGAAGTGATGATAAAGCAGGAATTAATGATTCTAAAATACTTCACAAAGTAAACACATTTTTCCCCTAACCATTTACAGTGACTGCCGTGAAGAGAAAATAAGGAAGCTCACGCCAGGTGAAATGGATGAAATTAGAGAGATATTATCAAGGAATCTCTATCAAATCCGTCAGCGGGTAAAAAAAAAAAAAATTTATGCATCAGAATAATTTTGGCTAAAAACATGCTTTCTAGCTGGGCTCCATGACTAAGTTTCTCTGTAGATATCTGTCCCGGTAACTGTCACATGGGCCATCTACCCTTGTTCTCCCAGCATCCCATCCTGGAGATTCCCTAAGTTCTCCCAGACATCTGAGCTGAAGCATCAAAGGCCCATGAGTTCTGATGCTTTGGTTTTAGAGAGAAAGGCTGATGTGCTGAACGAGTATGAACAAATGAGCTGATTGTTTTATATATTAAAGTACATGTGGGTCTGGGGGCAATACATAGCACAGCAGTAAAGAGGGTGCCCTGCTCTTGTAGAGAGCATGGGCTGTATTTCCACACCCATGCAGGGTGACCCACAATTGCTTGTAATTCCAGCTCCAGAGGGATTCAGTGCCTCTTGGGCATCAGCACACATGTGCACACATCCCACTCAGACACACATACAGATAATCTTAAGAAGAAAGTCTTACAGGGCTGCAGAGATGGCTCATTGGTTAAGAGCACAGACTGCTCTTCAGAGGTCATGAGTTCAATTCCCAGCAACCACACAGGGTGGCTCACAAACATCTGTAATGAGATATGATGCCCTCTTGTGGTGTATCTGAAGATAGCTACAGTGTACTCGTAAATAAAAATACATCTTTAAAAAAAATCTTATAGCTTAGACTGTAAATGTATCAACTCTTCATAAAGCGCTAGAATTTCTTCCTGTCTTCTGAGCTCCTTTCACTGTATTTTTATCATTAACACTCTATTCTAATAAAATGCAAATGATATGTTAATAACATGCCAATCATCTTTTGCCAAGAGTCATTTAGCAAACAGCTTGTGTTAACTCCTTTGAGCCCCTCATAGTGCTAGGTGTGATTGTTGTCTCCATTTCACAGATGAAGAAACTGAGGTATGCTCAGCCTGGCGGAGATCATTTCTATTTCTTCAGAGTCTATACCGGTAGACTTAGCTGTCACCATTTCATCCATATTTGCCTTACCACCCCTTTCTCTATGACTCTTTCAAGGGCAGCAGCCACTTGTTTAAAATGAAACAAAACAACAGCGGTTGTTTCCAGGATGATTTGGGGCCTCTACTGCCAACCTCCACTTTATCCAACATGATTCCATCCATCCACCCACTTAGACTCTCAGGGAACAACAGATTTTTCTGCTCGGATTGCCTGTGCAGGGTGTACTATCTCTTTATACTTAGATCCATCTCCTGCATCCTGTTATCTGGCCCATAGCCTCCCAGGTTTAAGTTCTTGCCAAGGACCATACTATCCCAACCCTATTCTAGGTCAGATAACACGTGGGGCTTATGCAGTGCATCTGGTTGAGCCTCTGCTTTTATGGTTTTATTAAACTCAAATGTCCAACTAGGTAGAAAACTCCTTGAGATGGAAGTAGAATCTGAAGCTCATCACCTTTTTCTTGGCCCGCAGGTCCTAATATAGTTCAGAACATGGGTCACTTCCAAGATGTTCATTTCTGTTCTATCAGGAAATGAACGTAAGCAGTTAGTGTGCCGTATGTGGGATCTGGAGAACCTTCATTTGGAGGTGAAAGTTGCTGGTGGTGACAGAACTACGACACTATGACAGCCCTGAAATTAGAAGGGTTGGTGCCACCAAGTGTTAGTACAACTCATGTTTATGACCACAACTGCTACTCAGTAGAAAATGTGTTTGAAAATTATTTTTGTTTTGTTGTCCATCACGGCGGAAGCATGCACAGCAGACAAGGCGTTTGTGAACTGAATTCCTTTTCTAATTTACAGAGCCCACACCTTTCAGCAAAGAAAAGCATACTCGCTGACGTCTGAAAGAATTAATTCTTTCAAAATGGGAGTGTTAACTTTGGGACTCTGGCTTTTGACTTTGCTTTTGTTCTCCTGATGTAAAGTCAAGGAGAACCAGTGGATCCTTGGGTAAACATGCCCCATATGCTTTTGTCATTTCAGACCTTATCATATAACAGACACAACCTGACGGCGGACACGAGCGAGAGGCAAGCCAAGGAGATTCTGATTCGCCGGCGACACAGCCTGCGGGAAAGTCTCAGGAAGGACAACAGCTCAAACCGCGAGCGCAGGGTAACCGTTGCCCCCAGAGTCACAGGACTTCCAAGGGCAGAGCCCTCAGCTGTTCCTCTCACCAGTTGACAGGAAGAATCTTTGGCACTGCTGGTTAAAATGGCTGCCAAAGGCCAAGTCCCAGATACCCTGGGATGGAACAAATAATAAAGTCTTTTTACCATGTGTAGAGTCATGCTCCTATAGTCCCAACTACTCGAAAGGCAGGGGGACTGTTTGAAGCCAGCGTAGACAATATAATGTGAGACACACCTTAAGAAAAAAAAGACAAATAACAACTTGTTCCTTTTATAGTATTTCTTTTGCTTTTATTTCATTTACTTGAAAGCTTAAGTAACCCAAGCTAGCCCTCAACTCCCTATATAGCCAAGGATGCCTTTCGAGTCCTGGTCCTCCTACCTCAGATGTGCAGGGTCTCTATAGGCCCGCCTGCAACACTCCACCAATTTTATATTTAAAATCTAGTTGTGTCATAAATATTTAGCTTCTGGCAGACGGTTGTTGGCATTTTTGTCATCTGAATAACATTCTCTATTTCTTTTACAGGCATCCACTTCAACCTCCCGATATTTATCCTTACCTAAAAATACAAAGCTTCCCGAGAAGCTGCAGAAGAAGAATAAGGTTTCAAATGCAGGTAATGATTCTGCCCGGAGCAGAAACGCCTTCCGGTCTGTTTATGAATTCTTATGAAACAACACTTTCTAGTTTTCTTCATTAAGGACGAGCCCAATCCCTTGTGAACCTCAAATAGCAGCAACAGGTTGCCCTGTATTAGCACTGTGACCGTACTTGACAGATGTCTGTGCATATACATAATTCAATCCCATGTTTTTCAGAATGACCTTTGAAGTATAGCAAAAGCAAATTCTTTTAACTGTGGACTTATTAAGCCATAAATACAAAGTTGTAAGTAGGAAGATATATAACATTAATATTAATACACTAATTCTAATGTATTTTCATGGAGTGGACCATAGCTTTTATCTCCTTGTTTGATGACAAACTCACGTACACACAAGCTCTTCTCTGTAAACACCATTTTGCTAAAATATGGGAGGTGCCAGTTCACACCTCTTTGCAAGCACCTTTGCTTGTTTTTGTTTGTTTGTTTTAGTTTTGTTTGTTTGTTTTGTTTCTGAATCCATTAAGAAGAGGTTACTTAGGGCCGGGCAGTGGTGGCGCACACCTTTAATCCCAGCGCTTGGGAGGCAGAGGCAGGTGGATTTCTGGTCTACAGAGTGAGTTCCAAGACAGCCAGGGCTATACAGAGAAACCCTGTCTCAAAAACAAAACAAAACAAAACAACAACAACAACAAAAAAAAAACCAAGAAGAGGTTACTTGTGGGAATGGAGCAAGGGGCACGAAACAAGAAGCAGGGAAATAGAAGGCAAGTTATCGAGTATTTGTAACTGTCTGTCTGGTTACCACTGCGATTCCCGAGAAGCAGTCAATTCAAGTCGCGCCAGCTGATAGGCAAGGCGTAGTTCTCATTAGCGGTCTTCCTGTGAATTCTAGCTCCCAGACTGGGGTCTAATGTCTATTCACACTTCTTCCCTGGGCTCAGTAAGTATGCGCTGTTGCTTGGGTCCTTCCGTGGGCATACAGAGCACAAAGCCAGATGTAGGGAAGAATCCAAGTAGCAGAAAATTCTGTCAGGTTGCTCGCCAGTGTCAGAGATGGAGCTGAGCTCTCTTGGGAGGATACTGGCAGCAGAGCCAGTATACTGACAGATACTGACAGAGCCAGAGCTTCTCAGACTGAATTTCAGCCCCAGTACTTACTTGCTAATAACTGTTGGACCTACAACCTCACTGTAAAAGTAGGGGGAATGAATGGGGTCAGTGGGGAAATGCATTTAGCAGTTAAAAAGTGCTTCAGAATTAGCACAGACACGTTTTTGTGACACAGATGTTCAAAGTCACTCAGCTGAAGTTAGAGTGAGATTTCTGACTTCCCCCATCCTCAAACTCCCCCCAGGAGGGGATGGGACTCACTGGGGTTTTGCTGTGACTTGTGCTATCTCTGTTCTGCTCCTCTTGTCCACACTGCCCTTTTATTCTGTGACAGATGGAAATAGCAGCGACTCGGACACAGATGCTGGAACCACTGTGCTCAATTTGCAGCCCAGGGCCAGGCGCTTCTTGCCAGATCAGTTCTCAAAGAAAGCCTCCCAGGCCTACAAAATGGAATGGAAGAACGAGGTGGACGTGGGTTCTGTGCGAGTGCCCCCCAGCGTCCCTCCTCCAGTGCCCCGCAGTAAAGAGGGGGGTACCCAGACACCAGGAGTGCTGAGGCAGCCCCTGCTCTCCAAAGACCAACGGTTTGGCCAGGACAGGGAAGACAGTTTGACTGAAGATGTTCCACCCAAGCCTCCACCAAGGTTGGTTCGACGAGCATCAGAACCCGGGAACAGGAAAGGCCGCCTCGGCAATGAAAAGCCATGATATGAAGCCAAAGCAAGCTTGGGGTGAATGGGCTAGCATCGTTGTGACTTCTTACTCAAACCTGATCGACCGTGGAATCCGTTTAAAATCCTCTATCTAGAGGCATTCTTTGGGAAGTAGAGTCAAGCCACTGATTCGAGGGAGGAACACTGCTTATCTATCCCAAGAAGAGGAAGGTCAGAGGAAGGAAGTCCCACAAAATGACTTTTGTGACTTTTGGCTAGTAAATGTATTCTTTCAAGGCCTGAAAGAAAAAAAAAAAAGTGTGCCTTTATTGAACTTGAATGACAGAACTTGAAAATTTTAACGCACCTTTGTTGGTGAAAATTTTAATATATTACAAATATGCCTCAGATTTATTTATGAAAAAATGTGTTTATCTGTAGTGATCATTTTTTTTTTAAGGGAATTACACTAAAAGTGGTGAGAACATTTTTCCGAGGGGATGAAGGTCAGCTCCTAGAGGTGGGTTCTAAGTTTCAGATCCCACCATTCCCATCCTGAGCTGATGGACCACTTGGTAAAGTAGAATGCTGTCCCTCGAAGAGGCCTTGGCTGACAGTAATAGGGCACAGGTTGGAATGTGTAGGCAGATGAAATGGCGTGTCTCTCAGAGTGTGGGTGGGAAGTCCCTGTACAACTTTAAAACAATGAGGCTCAGACTGCTCTTGGTCCATTCCTGTGTTTTCCGTGGCTTTGGAGTAACCTGTAATCTCCACTCCCCACCCCACACCCCTTTTTGTCTAGGTACAGAAAGATTCCCATGAGCAAAATCAGGCCATAGTGTTTAAAGACTTGGTAGCAGCTTCCGAGAAGTCCTACCAGTGAGGACCTCTTGTGGCCAGTGCGGGACAGGGTGGCCGCCACGAGAGACCACTTGAGTTTATTTTGTGTGGTGCTGGGAGGAAAGGGAGGGGGTTCCTTTTATTAGGGACCCACGACCACCTGCTTTAATAAAATTGTCCTGTAGTGCATCCAGGGCTATAAGCTAGGAAGGATCACGCCTTCCAATGTTGAAGTGGTGAGTCTTCGGGTTTGACTTTGGATGAGGAAGCACTTTGGAGAAAACCCCCACTTCTTGCACTAGTCTTTAATTTGTTACCTCTTCGCCTTTGATAATGTAGTGACTCAAATTTGACCTGAACAATTAGGTTCTATTCTCTGGAGTACTTTTCAGGAGTATGGCAGAGAGAAACGGTGGGACGCAATCATTAAAGATTCATATTTAAACCAATGTCTCTTAAGCTGCAGATTTATTATTAAAGATTCATATTTTAAACCAATGCCTCTTGAGCTGAGGATTTATTGACTTCTCGTGTGTTTTTTTTTTTTTTTTTTAAATTTACTCTTTAACACTTTCCTGGGTTTACATCTTAAATGAAGCCAGTAATATAGTTTTTATCAGAGATCTTTTGGCCACAACAGAGGATACAAAGTAGCATGGAAGGGTTCTTTGCTTTTTAGTGACAGTGATAACCCACTCTGACTTAAAAGCCATGGGGGGGGTTTGCCATTATTGGTGATTGCTGTGGGAAGCCCCAGCCCATTGTGACCCACACCATCCTTAGTAGGTGAGCCTTGGCTGTATGAAGGATTCTGCAAGCTAAGCATGAGCCTGAAAAGCAAGCCTGTAACCTTCCCTCTTTGGTTTTGCTTCAGTTCTTGCCCTGACTACTCTCAGGAACTGTGACCCGGAAGTAGAAGATGAAATAACAATCTTCTCAGACATGGCTGGCCTCAGGCCAGTTTGAGCCAGGCAATTCTTCGATTGAGATTCCTTCTTCCCAGGTGACTCTAGGTTGTGTCAAGTTGACAACAAACTTAACCAGGACAGAGGGAGGGTAAGAACAAAGTAACCATGGGAGCAGCTCTGTGGCCCCTTCACTACAATTAACATGGGCTTTCTTGTGCTCCTGTCTTGAGAGGCTGCTAGGCCATCACATGAACCTGAAAATAATGCACAGTTAGAGCATCACCCCAGAAGTCTAAGAGGGATCCATGGGAAGCCATGTAAAACACAATTGGAAAGCTACACGCTTAGAACTCTGTGCCAAAAACAATCTTCATTTTAAATGACTATATTTTTATAAACCATGTATTCCTTCTGAGAAGACATCAAAACCTTTTATAGGTATTTTTACTATAGAAATAGAATTCATAAAATGCTATGATGTTTATTTTCCATAACACATTGTCACTGTGTGTACTTATAATAATTAATGACTTCTGGTAAGGAAGGCAGAAGTTGAAAATAACCTTCATATAATTTTACTGATTTTCTATATTAATAAATTTATAAAGAATAATAACTTTCTGAAACTGAAGGAAGAATCATGAACCAGCATGTTGTGATATTTTGGGTTAAATTGACCCAAATTCATCTTTCACTAAGGAAAACATCATATTAGATATGAATGCCCAAGTACTTTTATCTTTTTTTTTTTTCTGAGACAGGGTTTCTCTGTGTAGCCCTGGCTGTCCTGGAACTCACTCTGTAGACCAGACTGGCCTCGAACTCAGAAATCCACCTGCTTCTGCCTCCCAAGTTCTGGGATTAAAGGTGAGTACCACCACTGCCTGGCTAGTTTTATCTAAATTATCAGTTATTTTTTTTTAATTTGATGACAAAGTCAGTAAAATAAATTTGATGTTAGGTTTTTTTCTGTAGTTGTTTCTTTTAATGATTACTTGATTCCAGTCACAATAGAAAAGGGCAGTATAGACGCTAAACTCTTCTCTTTTTATTTGGAGGGGGCGGGGATCTGTGTAGCACAATTTTTTTATAGGTTTGGTTTTTTAAAAATTTTTTATTGGATATTTTATTTACATTTCAGATGTTATCCTCTTTCCCCATTTCCCCCCGACCCAGAAACCCCCTATCCCATCCCCCCTCCCCCTGCTTCTATGAGGATGTGCCTTCAAGAGCAGTAACAATATAAACTTCCGAAGTATAGAACTAGCCTTAGTCCTTGGTAAATGACTCCTCTTGCCCAAATATCACCTAGTTCTCTGTAAAAGCACTCTAGTTTCTGGAGAGTTTTGAGAGCTCCCCTGGTCATTGTATGACACTGTGAACTGCCCTAGATGTGAGAGACACAGCTGATGCTTTCGGGATGTCAGCAAGCGGAAAAAGACTTGGCACCAAATCTAGTACTCTTGAAACTATGTGCTCTGTGTATGTGCCTCCAAATGCCTGGGATGGAATTTCATTACTCTATTTCTGTGTAGTGGGGATGTTTATATAAAAAGTATAGCCAGGAAGCCATCATGCCTTCCCACATTCTGTATTTGGGTTAAAACTGGCATTCCATCACTTGTCATAAGAACAGTAGTTTTAGTGCCAGTTCAAAGTGTGCATTGTTAATACCACTTTGTCTAGAAGAAGTGACAGGTGGCACTATCTGTGAGCCCTGAACACCACTAGGGCATGGGTTTTGGGGTCCTTGAGAACATGTAAATCCGCAGAGGCCCAAGTCCCTTGTATAAAATGCTAGTTTACACAGAACCCAAGAACTCTGTATACTTATGGATCTTGAGGTGACCCATAACACTTAAAAATGCACCTGCTCCTTTAAGAGTACCCCTCAGTGTTTAGGGGAAAATGACTGGATGTCTATGTATTCTCAGCAGAGATGCATATTGTTTTTCTTTTTGTTTTTCAAGACAGTGTTACTCTGTGTAGTTCTGGCTGTCCTAGAGCTCACTCTATAGACCAGGCTAGCCTTGAACTCACAGAGATCTGCCTGCCCCTGTCTCCCAAGTGCTGGGATTAAGGACATGGAACGCCAACATGTGGCTTTTGTGTTTGTTTTTTATTTGTTTGTTCATTTATATCTTCCATAGCAAGTGGATGGGAAATGCAGATGCAGAAACAGTGTGCGTGGAGATATGAAGGAGGATGGTACACAGCCACACCTTACCAAAAAGGCAAACTTATGACTCCCAACTGGTAACCTGGGCTTTCATTTCATTTTCTCTTCTTGTTTTAGTATAATTGTTGAGAGTTTTACATATGCGTATAATAAAATGTGATTGTATACACCTCTTAAGTTTCCCCTCTAACTACATATCCTCTTCATATCCTCCTCTTGTTCATATCTGATAACTCATTAGAACCAAATAGTGCTGACTGACCATATTGCATGGCTGTGTGGCTGTTTGCCAGAACATAAAAAACCTACTGGTAGACACAGCCTCACAGTCTCTCTCTCCTAGCAACTATCATCTGCCAGTAGCTGCTCAGAAAGGAGTGAGGCCAGGTGAGCCCCTCCCCCATCCATGCTGGAATTTTCACTGGCTTGTCATGTATAAGTCTTGCACAGGTAACCACAGCTGGTATGATTCCTTGAGTGATACATCCATTCCATGTCTAGGAAAAGAGTGTAACTGTATATATATGTGTGTGTATACGTATATATATATATGTATGTATATATATATACATATACACACACATATTACAATATATAACATATAACATATATGTTATTTATTATATATTATATATACAAACACACAAAAGCACACATATACATACACATATATGTGTGTATATATACACTATACACACACACACACACACACACATATATATATATATATATATATATATATATATATATATATATATACACACACACACACACACACACACATACATATACATATCCCACTTTGGAAGCAGCTCCCTTGTAAGAAAATGGGGACCTCATTGGCTGCCAAGCATGCACCATAGCTCTTTGTCTCTTGTACATAGCCCTTTCCTCCAGAATTCCTAAGGAATCTACTCCACTAAGCTGACATCTCCAGAGAGTGGTCAACCACTCTAGCTATGTGTAAAAGAAACACCTGTGTGGGCAGTTGAGTTAGCTGCTAAGCAGGTAACACATTAATGCAGCTTCAAAGTGTCCTTTTCTGTTTCAGCTGAAACTTTGTGTCAATGTACAAGCTGAGTACACCCGGAGCCAAGCCTTGCCACCATCTTAACACTCCACACGTGTGCTCTAAGGACTTGAGGTAACCACACCCCAAATAGATCTACTTTCTTACAGTATGACTGTAACTGACCATGAACTGGGAATGTATCCACCCTTAAAGTACGTTCCTGTGTAAATATATAGAGTCACAAAGAAATTCCGTCTTGCCTCCTTTGTTCAAGAAAACCATTGCTTAGGAAATCTTACTCTGGGCCAATGGTTCTCAACCTTTGGGTTGCAACCCCTTTGGGGGTTGATAGGGCTCTTTTACAGGCAACACATACCAGATATCCTGCTTATCAGATATTTACATTGAGATTCCTAACTATAGCAAAATTACAGTTATGAAGTAGCAATAAAAAAAAAAAATTTATGGGCTCCTTCCCCATCCATGCTGGAATTTTCACTGGCTTTGTCATGTACAAGTCTTGCACAGGTAACCACAGCTGCTATGAGTTCTTGAGTGATACATCCATTCCATGTCCAGGAAAAGAGTGTAACTGTGTATCTATCTATTTATCTATCTATCTATCCACACACACACATATATATACACATATATACATATATATACACATATATGTATGTATACATATATAATACAATATATAACGTATATATTATATTGTATATTATATATTATATAATATTATTATATATTATAATAGCACACAAGCACACACATATACATATACACATATACACATATACATATGTGGGAGGTACCCACAACATGAGGAACTGCATTAAAGGGCTGCGGCAGCATCAGGAAGGCTGAGAACCTCTCCCCTAGGCTCTCTCATCTTGGCCGTACTTACTTTGACTTTGCATTTACCAGTTTGCAACTGTTTACACTTTTGAAGTTTTAATTCATGTTGAACTGGTACATAACTCTTTTGTTTTCCTCTAGTTTATGCAATCTGACAAGATCTTTGCATCTAGGTTAACTTCTTGCCAAGTATATCTTTTGTACATGTACACTGTTAAAAGAAAAAAATATTCCTGTTTTGGTGAAAAAGGTCTCAACCATGTCTAGAGCAAACGATGCCCCAGGAAACCAGAGCACCAGAACACTCCCAGACATACCAGTTTTAAGTATGTCGATTTCATTCTTGTTTGTACTGGACAACTTGGGAGGGCTGCAGTTTGTGAAAGAGAAGAATTTTAGAATACAAAGTGCCTTGAGTTATATTTGAGCCAAGTTCCTTTTCCTGTCTCATTGTAGGAATAATACTAGATTCTTCAATTTTATGTATAAAGAGATCCTCTTAAAGGATTCAGAGATAGTGCCTGCTCCTGAATATGAAATATTGCCTTCTCCTTCCAGTCTAAAGGCAATCATTATCTCCCCAGATGTGTTGCAAAGTTTATGAAGTCTTGTATGAACCTAACAATTTATATGCTTTCATCAGTGCATGGCACGGGACATGTGACTAACACATCATGAGAACAGTTGCTTCTTCCTTCATCCCAGGGCATCTCTAAGTGCTTATGCTTGGCTAGAAAGTCACTTTCAATGCAGGCACCACTTGGCACACTGAGTATGCCGTTCATTCCAAAGAGAAGGTCCCTTAAAGGTACTGTGAGTGACAGTGACTGAAGAGCACTGCCCTGTCAGGGACACCATTTACTGGCACTGCCTAGTTGACTCTAAAGCCAAGACCATTGTTCAGCCACAAAGAGCAAACTGACATTAGAGATAACACGGCTACACCAGATTTATCTTGTGCATTTCATACAAGTTTTATTTCAACGACTAAGTTTGGGACCAGTTCAGTTACATAAGCTATCACACCAAACAATTAATGTCCTCAAACACCTAAAATTCAGAATGAAATATAGTAGTTTTCTTTTTAAATAACAAAGTCTCTCTTCATGTAATTTTAGTCATTTCTGGCCGAGATATGAAACACATTGAGAAATCTGGAAATAAATAACACATGAGTTTTAAATGCACACAGTTGTGTGCAGAGTGATGGACAGCTGTTTTGTGCTGCTCGGTGCCTTGTCTCCATGTTAGCCCTGCATGTTTCCCACGTGCTAGGGACTTAGCAGCCATCTTGACTATTAAATCAACTGTGTGGGCATACATTGTTTGTGTTCCTCTAGGTCCCACCCCTCATAGGATGCCGTTTACATCTGGCAAAGGGAAGCTTGGAAGTCCTTGCTGTTAGCCTGCTATCACAAAGGTGAATGTTCTTAACTTGGGACAAAAGAATAACCTATTAGTAAAATTGTGAAGCATGATAGAGATGTTCACCCAGCATTTGCTTTAGTACCTCAAAATGGAAGCATTATAGCAGTGAAGATGGGAAAAGTTGATATCTGTTTAGGGAAGGAAAAATAAAACAGGCTATGTAAGGTTTGACATGGGCTACAGTTCCAGAAATATCTTTTGGTTCTTAGAATGAACCTATGGCTGTGTGCACATAGGGCACTTAGAAGTCTTAGACAAACAAGCCTGAAGAGAGGTGACCTCGGACTCCTGACCTCTGACCCAACCCCACCCATGTCTCCAATTGCCACCTTTCATTTCAATCCTATTTGTTTTCCTCAGGTGTCTGCACTGAAGAAAGGATTCTTATTTATCAAGATAGAAGGGTTTCAGTTGACTGATATAAATACAGTTTTTCCACTATTGCAATCCAGAATTACCGTCTATCATTGCTCTGTGTTTGTTTGTTTGTTTGTTTTTTCAAGACAGGATTTTTCTGTATAACTCTGGCTGTCCTGGAACTCACTCTATAGACCAGGCTGGCCTCGAACTCAGAAATCTGCCTGTCTCTGCCTCCCAAGTGCTGGGAATAAAGGCGCACCATGTTTTGATTTAAAAAAAAAAATAGCCATATTCTGTTTCAAAATATTTTTTCATTATTTTTTGAGAATTTTAAGTGTATTTTTTTTTATCACATTCACCCCTCCCATGACTTCTCCCAGGTCTATCTCTGCCTCTCTCCCCACCCAACTATTTTCTTATTTGTATTACCCAAATACTCTTGAGTGTGGGGCAGCCAGGAAGTGGTGGACCTGCCAGGGGCTATGCTATTAAGGAAAAAGACTCTTCATCCCCATTGCCAGTGGCCTCCTACCATCCATCAGTAGCTCCTCAGCTAGAACTGGGGTTTCTTGCTTTACCCCCACCCTGATTCCTACTCTACCCAGTGATCCTCAATCCTCTGTGTTAGGTGTCTGGACCTTGCGGGTCAAGGTGTACATTCAGATAGAGAACAAGCATGATGTTTCTCTTTTGGTGGGCAACAGGAAAGACTCAGGCACATCATCACTCTTTATGCCGCTCAGCTCACGGCTGAAGCCTTCCAAATATAGCTCCTGGTCCCCATCTTTTACTTGTCTCTCTAGACTGAGCTGTGTGCCTTCTGCTCTGTGGGAAAGCCATGCCTTCTGAAACACACAGTTCCACAGCATCTATCTGTGGCTGGAATGTTGTTGGTGGGCGGGTAAGCTCCCTTTGCAAACACTCCGTGTCTCTAAAGCAAGTTTCCATACAGCTGCAAGTTAAACTACACAGAGGTAATTTCCCCTTGTACAGGAACAAATTAATGTGGCTCACCCCAATACTTTAGGCAGGATTACGGACCTTATGCAAAAGAATTTAAAGAACACAACACATGTTAACTGAACAGATTTAATTTCCCTGAGATTTTACCCCATAAAACGTTATAAACTCCACACACCAGACCAGTGGTTGCCAAAGTTTTCTGTGTAAACAAATCAGTTACATGGCTCCTCAAAGTGGCCCCTATTGGGAGTATGCTGGAGCCGGAGCATGTGTCCCAGGACATGATGGATGGTCTAGAGACCGAACTTTGAGCAAGACACCAGACAAGATGAACTGTGATCAACTGCTTAGCAAATAAAAAGGCAGAACAGAAAAACCACCATCGCATTAACAAATTCCTAGTTACCTAATACAGGGTAACAAGTGTTTCTCTAAATAGATAGTGGTTGGTTTGGGTTTTCAGTATCTCCATGTTTCTTATTAATTTTAAAGTCTCACTAAACTTGTTTCACTTATGGTTTTAAGAATACAAACATGGCTTCCGTAAACATTTGTAAGAAAAGTCCAGTCTTTGAGAGCACAGTATTGATAGAAATACTTTTGAAACCTTACCTCATTATGTCATATCATCATCAGTTTAATCACTGTCCCTCTGACCCCAATCTCCATGACAATCAGATGCTGTGTGAGGACATGGTCACCTACACCATGCTTTGGTCCCTTAAGAGTTCTTAGTGCCCGTGTTAAAATTCACAGTGGAAATAACTTAAAAGTGAATTGTTTTTCTCAAAGACAGAGAGGAAAGGGGATGGCATTCAAGCTAAAATACACTTCCAACAGTCATAAATATTTGAGTTTATCATCCCACATACAACATCTAAAACTATGAAAACACCCTTTTTCTGATTTATAAATAGTGAACATTAGAGTTATGAAAATTTAGTGCATTGAAGAACCACTCACAATTACATGAAAATGGGCATCGCCCACCAAAGGGTTAATCAAGAGGATCGTATGGAATGTGGATTTTAGGTCTGTGATCCCAGAATTTGGGGCTGTGGGAGGTTGGGGATGGGGCTGCTGTCCAAAGTCTAAAGTGACTAAATCAAAAGAGGAAAGAAGGCAGCCCTGAAAGTTGCTTGTTCTTGGTGCAGTCTGACTCCTAAGAGGAGGGAAAGGTGGTGTACCCCCGTTGCAATCAGTGGCTTTAAGTAGGTTGTACAGTTAACTATTGAAAACAGTGCAGTCTCCCAATTTTTACTTTAATCAAAACTATCATGTCTCAGTGTTCCTCCCCCCTCCATGAGAAATGGCCACTTGGGCTTAAAAGCCCACAGGTCTGATCTCAGCCAGGTCTATGTATCTAAATGTCTAGGGGTAAGGTATCTGACATTACCAGCTGAGACAGCAACAGGCTGGTTTAAATAAAGCAGCTGCCTGCGTTGGTCTCTGGGATTTGGGCAGAGAAGCTGCTTTTGCCTTCTGGGATTATGCAGAGCTGCATTCCAGACAGGTGGCTAGTCTATGATTAACACTGAGGCTTCCCTCCATATTCCAAGTCGCTCTTTCACCTCTTTTAGCATGCTGCCTTTCCCCAGAAGCAAATGTTAACTTTGCTGTGCCCAGGTGCAAAGATTAGCCTCTCAGGCAAACTTCTGATACAGTGGACCTTAGCAGGGCTGCACTCAGTCTAAACTTTCCTATCTGCTGCTGACTTTTGATGGCTCTGCTGGCATGCCTGTGCAGGTGAGACCGAGCCATCTGGGAATAACTGCACTTGCACTACCACCCACTGTCCCTGAAATACCCATCGTCCCCGAGTTGTCTGGTTCTAAATCCACTTCTCCAAGTGGTCCCAATCCTACTCCCGTTTGAGTCTCTCACTCCCTTCCCCACTGAAGGAAGATCTGTTTAGAGTCATGATTAAAATAGCCACCAGGGCTAAAGCAGCACCCAGGCTTGGTGGGCCACAGGGACTGATTTCCTGGGCCACTCCAGAGAGAAGCGGGGCGAGGATGCGGCTCACTGCAGTCACAGACTGGCCTACACCTATGACGGTGCCGCTGGTCTGGGCTCCACCCACACTCAGCTGAAGGTCTGTGATGCAGGTTCTCCCAATGGAGGTAGTGAAGGACAGAAGCGTCGAGGAGACCACCACCATGGCCATGGAGCCGGTCGTGGAGTAGACCAGCAGCAGGAGGCTGGTGAGTGCGCTGAAGTGCAGGACCACCATGTGTGAGTTGTGCCTGTACAGCCGTAAAATGGGCCCCACAGCGAAGCCAGCCAGGGTACCCAGGGCACTGGTATAGCTGATGAGGTACCCTGTGATCTTGGGCCGTAGCCCAAAACGCTCCTCCAGGCCCAAGACGAAGTTACTGTAGTACAGCATGATGGCTACTCCCATCATAAAGCGCACGATGAATATGTCCCGCAGTGCAGAAAAGATCAGGTTCTTCATGTCCTTCAAGGCTGACATGACTTCAACCCAGGGGGCCTGCACTTTCCTCTCATTCTTCCTGGCCTTAGGGGTGGTGGCTGCTCCCTGCAGTGTACCTTCTGACTTTATGGGTACTGTAGTGTGCTTCCACACCAAGTGCCATCCATTGTCTGGGATGTTGAGGCTTGTTTCTCTCCAAGGTAACAGCCAGACTAGACCTATTGAAAGGGTGAGAGACTTGTTTAGGTGGCCAGTGTGCTGGGTTCTCACAGTGGCTTCCAGGGAGGGGCCGAATGGTGATAGGAATGGGGATTTGTGTTAGATCGGTCACCTGTGTCTTATACCAGATTTACTTGGTTGTGCTGAGTCTAGCTTTCCCACCATTCAGGGACCCTTGAGCTCTATAAAAGCTATTGAAACTACACATCAAATAGTCACTGTGTTCTCACTCATATGCTGGTTTCTCCTGTGGTCCCACTTCCTAGCTACACTCTCATGTTCATTAAAGTATCCATGTAAATGCTCTTCTCAACAAACTTTCTAACTACCTAACTACCTGTCCACTCATCTATCCATCCATCTGCGTGACCATACACGGTTCCCAGAGTGCTTTTCCAATGTGCTAATGACACTAGAAATAAACAAACAAACAAGTCAAAGCCCAGTGATAAAAGCCTGCCCTCATAAAACCCAGACCTAAAAATAGGCTTAGAGAGAAGACAGGGGTAGGAGGTCCAAAGTCATCTTCAGTTATATAAAAAGTCGGAGGCTAGCCTGGGCTACAAGAGACTAACCTGGGCTACAAGGATACTTGGGTAAAACTGCAAAATCTCCCTGGTTTCTGTAGCCAGGCCAGAAGCTTTGCAAGTACACCTTAGACTAGGAGAGAAGGGAGGAAGTGTTCTCATGCCTCACACTGATAGACAGCAAGGCAGGAAGTGAACTTGTCTGTGAGACACCATAGTATAATTTCTTAGTGGGAGAAACACAGAAAGGAGGAAGGAGGGCATGATGGGGCACTGGGATAAATAAACCAGGGGCTGTTTGCTTGCTACCTGGCTAAGGAACACCAGGACCACCAGGACTCTGCACCTAGCTGGATGCTTCTCCCACCCCTCTGGTATGTCCCACCTTGCCGCAGAACTGCCTGTTCCCAGATATCTAAAGTGGGAGAAAGAGATCTCTATTATTTAGCCAGCATAGTCAGGAACACATGCAACTGTACATTCCTAATACACCCGACACTGGACCACAGCCTCAGGCTGAGACACTGTACCAAACAGCGCTGTCACTGGGATCTAATGATGCAGAATGTGGCTCTCCAAGCAAAACTGCCACCACCTTCATCAGAGCAGCTGTGTCCTCTCAAAAGAATTCATGACACATGTGTGCGCACATGCCAATAACAGAAAGGTGAGAGGCTATGAATCTGAGAGTAAGTCTTGGGGATGGAAGGGCTGGGTGGAAGGGTACAGGGGGGCCTGGAGGGAGGAAAGGGAAGGGAAAAATGATATATTTTAACCAAAGTTTATTTTAAAATATTGTTTTAAAGGAATTAGTCATCATGCAGACGTTTCCCTTATAGGAGAAGCTTGAGATTCCAGAGCTCCTCCCAAACCATCTCTGTGCAATTCTACTTTAATTACACAAGACACCAAGAAGTGTCAAAGGAGGTTCCAGACCATGTAGGCTAGGGGAAGCTGATTGAGAGGGTCTGCATCTATGTCACTGTTAGAGGCGAGCATCAGCTGAAGACTTCCCAGTGTGTCTGCTCAGAATCACTTATGCTACTGACAGCTGGCCTCACCTAAGCTCTGTAGTAAGAAAGTCTGTAATCCACCAGCTTCCAAGGTTGAACTTTGATGTTGCTCTTTGCTTCCTTCCTGGAATGTTTTAAGGAGGGGTAGGCATCCTTTAGTCTTCCCTCCATAGTCATGCTTCTAAAAATATTAGACATCTATCCTTTCCTTTATCATAAGCTTGTGTTTATGACCTGGGTGGGGGGGGGGTGAGGGTCCAGATCCAGATAGAAATTATAAAGTGGTTATGTCACAACCGAGATTAAATACATGGACTTCACTTCCTGGATCTGAAGTTAACCCAGCGTGGAGTGTATTGTTCATTATTGTGCCCCAAGGTGAAGGTTCAAACCCTGAAGCGAAGTGGCATATGATTACATGGATGGGCAAACAGACAGTCTGCTTGGTTTTCCTCTCATCTGCAAAGATGTTTATCAAGACCTGTCCATGCTGTGGTCTCTGGGCAAAGAGGAAGAGTCTCTGAGTGCCTAGCTCACTTGAGGTTGGCAAAGTGCACAAGGCATTTTTTATTCACTGAATACCATGGAATATGTTTTGTTTTTGCCACTCCCACAAACACCCATTCTTCAGGACCCCTTCTCTAAGCTGAGGCTGGTCCTTGGCAAGAGAGGGTCATCAAATTAACTTTCATTCTTGAATAACTCTACCTACTCCATTATTATCATTATTATGTTAATGTGGATGTGAGTGTATGTGTCCTGTGAGTTAAATGTGAACAAGTAGGGTCCTGAACTGTGCTGTCTGGGTTTGTGGTACTGTAGCAGCTGGGTTCGTTACCAGCAAAGCCCAGGTAGACATCCCTGGTCTGGACTGCCACCCTGTGCCATGTTGATGTCTGATGGTTGTGCAGAACTGGACCCACCCTTTGCCTGGGCCTCATGGGAGAACTGGTCCTGAGAGCATGAGAACAGGAAAGCTGTCCCTACCCTTCACCAGATGTAGTACTTGGGAGAGTGGCTCCGCACTTGTCCAAGAAACCCAGTAGAGCTTGCCTGGTTGCACAAGTTACTTATGAGCCAGCCCTGAGGGTGTAAGTATGGAATTGCTAGCTCTGCCACCTGTCTGATGTGCTGGTTTGAATATGCTTGACCCAGGGAGTGGCACTATTAGATGTGACCTTGTTGGAGTAGGTATGGCTTTGCTGGAAGAAGGGCCATATCTACTGTATGTATCACTGTGGGGGTAGATTTGAGATTCCTATGCTTGAGCACACCCAATGTGGAAGACAAACTCCTCTTGGCTGCCTGCAGAAGCCAGTTCCCTTCTACTGCCTGCAGATCAAGATGTAGAACTCCTAGCTTCTCCAGTACTATGTCTGCCTGGATGCTGCCATGCCTGATAATGGTGGACTAAAACTTTGAAACTGTAAGCCAGCCCCAATTAAATGTTTTATGTATAAGAGTTGCCTTGGTCATGGTGTCTTTTCACAGTAATAAAACCCTAACTAAGATATCTGTAATGTACTATGGGCATGGGAAAGATGCCCTCCTCCATCCATTGTTTATGCCACTTCTAGTAGGTGGAAGAGCTGGCCCTGCCCCTCACCTGCTGCAGCATTCAGAAGAATGGACCCTGCACCTTACCTGGGTAAGTACAATAGAGTTGGCCCTGGTTGCAGGGGATGCAGGTGAGCCAGCCCCAAGAGTGTGAGAGCAAGAAAGGGTGTGATTCAGCCCTTCAACTGCTGTAGCACTCAGCAGAACAGGCCCTGTACCTCATCTGGACAGCACAGTAGAGCTGGCCCTGATGACTTGGGTGGGGCTAGAGAGTTGGCTCTGCCCCTGGCAGCCGTGGCATTGATGAGCTAGCCACACCAGTACTGGAGAGCTTGCCCTGGTGATAAGGGTGCTGGAGAGCTGGCAGGCAGACCAGCTCAGATACCTCCCAGGCCCAGATCCAGATCCTTTGAGTTAGCCCAGCCCAACATCTACCCCATGGAAGAACTGCTGGAGCTCATGAAGAAGACAGTCCTATAGATAGATCCAAAGCTACAGCATCTCCATGACACAGGGCAACAACAGGATATCCAAGAGGAGTCTCAGTGAGTTCCAGTATTGACAGCGTAGTAGAAGCCAGAGGGCTCAAACCAGACCAGCAACTCATTCCAATAAACATTTGCAAGCAAAGAAGTATGGACAAAAGTGTACACTGTGAGATACACTGTGACACATTATAGCTTCCATACCGAGAGCTTTTTTTCTTTTGTGGAGGAGGTTGTAAGGATGGAGGGCAGGTAGGAAGATGAGGGGTTGGGGTGCATGATGTGAAACTCACAGAGAACAGATAAAATGTTACAAAGAATTGTAAGAAGATACAATTGTAAGAAGAGATGGATAAACTTGTGAATTTTAAGTACTAATGCCCAACAGAGAACTCACCAGCATTGAGGAGGAAGACAGAGCAGCAAATGAAGGCTGTCACATAGAATCCACCATCCAGTTCAGTCAGATACCCACCAACCATGGGGCCCAAGATGAAGCCTACTCCAGAGACAGTGTTGAACTGTCCCAACACAAGTGGCCGCTCCTTCTCTGTGACCAGGTCAGAAAGCAGTGCTCTGGAGATGGAGAGGGTGTGTTTAAAAACACCTGCAAAGGAGAGAAGTAATCTGTAACCTTCAGAATTCCGAAGGGGCAGACCTGACTGGGCTGCTCTTCATCCCTGAGCCAAATGGAGTTCTTGTTTCCATTTTCTCTGAACCACTACAACTTGCAGGACTCATGCTATCATAAATGGACTCCAAAGCCAGCACTAGTCACCTCCAGCATTGAGGGCCTTAGACTTCAGATTACCCATATCTCATCCTGACATCCTAACGTTCTTTATCATCTGACTGAAATTCCTGGTGGCTGTTGGGTCTCAGGCAGTCTGACTACTCAGAAATGATCTCAATATGGACCACAAGGGGATTTTTGGTGTTTAAATAAACCCTAGCATTCCTCGGGAATTTGTAAAACTGAAAAACAGTTCCCATGTGCCAACAGAGTCATTTCCCTCAGCTCAGGCAGAAGGGAGAGATGGCTACCTAAGGTTGCATATCGAAGTCCATGCTGGCCTTGAACCTCACTCAGTATCACAGGCACTGGTTATTCATCTCCAAGTCCATGTTAGCATCCTAGCTCTCCTCACCCACCTCACTTCCCTCCTCTTCATAACTCAAGGTTTCCCCACTGCCTGCTGTTCTCTTATCATTCTCTCTCTCTCTCTCTCTCTCTCTCTCTCTCTCTCTCTCTCTCTCTGTCTCTTGATATCTACTTACTCTTTCGGTATGCTCTATTGTGTCTCTTGCTATCACTATCTGTATTTCTCTGTATCTCTCTGTCTCTGTCTCTCTGTCTCTTGCTATCTCCCTATACTCTCTGTGCTCCCCCACTCTCCACACCCAAACTGCTAACTGCTAACCATGTCCGGTCTCCTTCTTTCTCTCCCTGCTCTGGATATTTCCTCTTTTTTTTTTTCCCCAATAAAAAGCATAACCATACAATAGGGCTGTCATGTCAAAAGTCTTTTTACTGCACTCCCTCATATACAGTGGCTTTCTCACAGTTACCAGGTGTCTCAGTCAGCATTTCTATTCCTGCACAAAACATCATGACCAAGAAGTAAGTTGAGAAAGGGTTTATTCAGTGTATACTTTCCACATTGCTGTTCATCACCAAAGGAAGTGGGGACTGGAACTCAAGCAGGTCAGGAAGTAGGAGCTGATGCAGAGGCCATGGAAGGATGTTACCTGCTGTCTTGCTTCCCCTGGCTTGCTCAGCTTGCTTTCTTATAGAACCCAGGACTACCAGCCCAGTGATGGCACCACCCACAAAGGGCTGGGTCCTCCCACCCTTGATCACTAATTGAGAAAATGCCTTGCAGCTGGGTCTCATGGAGGCATTTCCTCAAGGGAGGCTCCTTTCTCCGTGATAACTCCAGCTTGAGTCAAGTTGACACAAAACCAGCCAGTACATCTGGTTACCATGGTTTCTTTGCTCACTCACTACAAAATATTACTGCATACTAATCTATGCCACCACTTGTGGATAAAGCAATGAGCTAACCAATAATAATAACAACAACAACAACAAATTAAAAAATAAAACCAACCCTCAAATAAACAGCAAAATCCACCCTCTTAGAATATAATTTTCTTGTGGTAAAGTAACAGAATATATTACAAGGTAATGAGGGGTATGGGCAGGAACACTGGAGAAGAAACACAGTGGTCTTCATCTAACCAACACTGACTGAAACTCTAGTGCCAACGACTGTGTCTTCATATAATCAATACCAACTGCTTCCAACTGGTCAGAGACTTGTGAGTTTGCCGACTACCTGACGGCTTCAGCATGACTGTAGGCTACTGAGGATTATTTGACATCCATGTGAGGAATACTTAGGAATGCATTGATGAGCCCTGGGAATGGTTGCCGGCCATTTTAGTTGACATCTTTAAGCTCCTTGCAGATCGATGTGCATCATTTCAAGCTGTAACATGGCATGGTGGCTTCTGCTGGGCTCCTTACCTAACATGAATGGTGGGGTGTAGTAGGATGTAGCACTGAAGACACACGGTCAACCAAACAATATAATAAACGCAACACCAGGATGCACGCGAGCAGCTATTCAGTGTAATTTAGAACGTACTGGTGGTGCTGGATCATTGACCACACTTAAGGAGAGAGCTTCGAAACGTATAGCCAACAGCAAAACCACCAATATGTGGAAGGGTGATGTCAATAACTTTCATGTCCCACCTGTGTGACAATTTCAAATGAGCTGACCCTCAGCTGTGTGTTAGTTAGTGGTAGAGCGCTCTTCTCTGTGTTGTTAATGGAGCGAGAGGCTTAACTTGATGAGGGCAGATGTGTGGTGTTGCAGCCTTGTGACTAGAGTAACAGAGTCTAGCCATGCCATACTGGCTAACTAAAGACAATTGATGCGATTTGGAGCTCTGGATGCTAAGAAAGGTAAGGAGGGATACAGTTTCCACAGCAGGTCCCCACCTACCAAACACCTATGGGTGAAGTTGCCAAGAGCTGACAAAACGTCTCACTGAAGGTCCACAGTGAAAGCTATCTCAAGGTGTTGGAAATAGTCAAGATCAGTCTGGAAGAAGGAGACCACCCCTAGGTTCTCCTACATAGTAATATAGTCAGCAGTCAGGTCTCCAGCGGGGCTTCAGCAGAGCTTCTGAGCTACATCTTAGTGTGACTCAGAGCGCTAACTGAAGGCATCTCACATGGTCTTAATTGTCTGAACATGGAGAGGCGGGGCAACAGAAAAGAGGCAGATCAGGTACAGCAAAAGAGTTCACAATAACTAGTCTGAGAGGCTCTGTCACAGGCAAGAACGGGAACTTTGGATAAGTTACCAGAGGGGCTGCCAATAGCAGATGCTCAGTAAACAGTAACAGTAACAATAATCAAGTGACCACTGCCACTGTTACTACAGCCATTGGTCTCTCTGTGGGTGAGCACTTGTTGAAGAGGCATTGTCCAGCAGGCTCAGGTTCACACAGAGACATACACTGAGAACACAATCCACTGGGATGAGAACTCACCCACGGAGACTCTAGCCAGCGTAAACAGGAACACATTGGTGGACATTCCAAGGAGGAAATAGCCCAGGGCACTGAGCAGGATGCACACCAGCAAGGAGGACCGTCTTCCAACCACATCACTCCAGCAGCCCTGAGATGAACAAACAGAGGCCTCCAATAGCAATAAGCACCACTTAGATACCAATACAACATGGCCCCGGGAGATGCCAGGGAGTCGGAAATGCATATGGTTGTACCATGGCCTGTGTCTCATGCTATTTTCTCTAGCCATCCCACAGGTGGAACAAGATGCCTGATGGTCCAGTGGCCAAGAAATTCACTGGTCTGGCCAGTGAAATAAAAAGCCAAGTTCCAAAGCCTCATTTCTGTCTTTGTTGTTACTCTTTCATGCAACTATGCTCCTCGGAATCCAGGTTGTTTGGGAAATTAGAAAACACTGAAAATGAAAGTGAATGGGAAAAATAGCCCTTGTGGTCCCAAATCTGTGCAAGCACAGGCCAGGGTGGAAGAAAGAGGCTCAGAGTGGGGGCGGAGTGTCCCTACCCAGGGTGGAGAGCAAGGGGGCTGAGGGACCAGGCCAGCTCTCTGTTCTGATACTTCCTCTATCCCTCACAGCCACACCCAGCTAAAACACATCAAGCCTTCTAGCCAGATGACAGAGCTAGTCAGAGAATGTTGGAGTCACCGCCTGTGGCTTCGTCAGCCTGTCTGCTCTTCTTTCTCTTGCTAGAATTTAGAGCATTCTCAACTTCAGTGTTAGGTAGATTTAACATTTTTAAAAGATGGATTATTATTTTATGTGCCTGAGTGTTTTCCCTGTATGGATGTCTGTGTTACATGCTCATGTAGAGCCCAAGGAGGACATAAGAGGACACTGGATCAGGCTGGGCAAAGTGGCAGATGCCGTTACACCTAGCACTTAAGAAGCAAGGCAAATCTCTGTAGGCTCCAGGCCAGTTTGGTCTACTTAGTTTGGACTTCCAGGATACAAATAGCTACACAGAGACAATTTGTCTCAAATAAAATAAAATAAAATAAAATAAAACAGGACATTGTATTCCCTGGAAAGGGAGTCACAGGCTGTGAGTTATACTGTAGTGCTAAGAACTGAACCTGGATCTTCTGAAAGAGCAGAGAGCATTCTCAACGGCTGAGCCTTCTCTTGAAGGCTAATTCAGTGCCTTAAAATTTTGAAAGAAAGATAAATCAGGGAGTAATTGTTTATCCACTTGGCAATATTTATAGATTCTTATCCAATGCCCTTTAAAGCTATTCCTTGGCCAGGAAGCAGGAAAAACAGAAGCCGAATGTGCCATACCAGCCAGTTGCTTCCATCAGCCGCACCTGGCAACCTGTGGGACTAGCTGATCACTGTATTTCCTGACTGCAGACACTAAGGCTTCCAGACCTCCAACGGGTTGCACAGGGAGAGAGATGGGGATGCCTACTGACAGTCTCTGGACTTCAGACTACCAAGTAGCCAGAAGAGGGAGAGAAATCACTTCTGAATCTCTCCGCTGGACCATCTTTTGGATTCTTAACCAATCAATTTTAAAGTTTTACCAAATGCTCTCATAAATAATGAGTCAGTTAGCTTAGTGCACACTCTTTTGTACAGAATTGTAGAAATGCGGGTGGATTTGGCTGTAGTCCATTATACGAATCAAACAATGGGTGATAGTTTCTGTTTATATTCTTTTTCTCAAAAATCAGCACTGAGTCACAGGGTCAGCGTGTTATGATGTAATATATTCTCCCCCAACATGTAATCAGTGTGCTTCATAAAAGAAGCCATCTGGCCGGGCAGTGGTGGCGCATGCCTTTAATCCCAGCACTTGGGAGGCAGAGGCAGGCAGATTTCTGAGTTCGAGGCCAGCCTGGTCTACAGAGTGAGTCCCAGAACAGCCAGGGCTACACAGAGAAACCCTGTCTAGAAAAACAAAAACAAAAACAAAAACAAAAAAAAAAAAAAAAAAAAAAAAAAAAAGAAGCCATCTGGGTCTTTGACGTATACATCTATCTTCCCAGGGGCCAAAGGCAGGACAGGATTACATCTATCTTCCCAGGGGCCAAAGGCAGGACAGGATTCTACCCAGTCTCTTACCTAACAAAGCTGTGTTTTATAACCACCTGCACACCCACTGTTCACTAATCCCTGAGCTTCTGTTTTATAAGTGCAGGGTAGAGGATCAGCACTTCCTAAGAGCTGGAGATGGGCTGCCAGATAGAGAATACCTTACTTGACGGAGGATAGCTTACCACAAAGGTGCTGGAGAAGAGTTGCAAAATGCCATATGAAGAGCCTGAAAAAAATCAGTAATGTTAGGATAGAAAAGGTGTGGGCTTGGCTGGCAAGAATTGAGTAGAAATCGGCAGAAAACTAAGGGAGAGGTCATCCCCAGGAAGCTAAACGGTTCTACATCTTCTCTAAAACAATCCAAAGGCCTTCGAAATAAAATGTGAGCAAGTGGATGAGAATGACAACAAGGGCCAGTCTTGGGGACTCCAGAAGTCGCCCTGCACTGTCTTAGAAAGCACACATCAGAATACTGGAAAACCATGACCCAACACTGAATTATTAATAGCGCTGAATTTTTAACACTAACTCACGTAGCTCAAGCATTTTAGTGGTGAGAGAAGAATAAGAAGAGGGCCCTTTATATTCATGACTGGAAATATCATAAGCAATATATGCTAACTACAATGACAGAGAGCAGTGGCAATAAAACGAGCAAATTTTTAAACAGAGAAAGCTCTGGTTATTTAAGGAACTTATAGAGTTTCTTCCTTCCCCTCCCTCATTGTGCAACAGGTACATCTGGCTTTTTCTAAAGGTCAGTAGGCTACTGCTTGGTCAGTATAATTGAATGTACATATCTTGAGAGGGAAATAATAAGCAGAGCAGGGATAAGGATAGATATGTATATATGCATGTGTATGTATATATGTATACATGTATATATGTGTATGTATATATGTATACATGTATATATGTGTATGTATACAAACACACACACACACACACACACACACACACACACACACACATGCACACACACAGGTAATGTGGAAAACTGCCTAACTTCTTTTGCAACTGTGAAGGACTCTAGGGCAGTTAGCATTAAGGGTTTTTCAGAGCTTAGCATGCATAGTTCTAAGCCCCAGGGATTCCTGTGTCTTTTACAAATCGAGGAAGTCTGGATGGAATTTCATGCTACATGGGCAGAAACTCTATGGGCTTCTGGGATGTGCTGGTGGCATGGGAAGCTTCCAGCTAGTTTCCCAAAGTGGTCACCCAAACAAACCCTTCTCAATTAGGTATGACTTCCATAGACTGCCCCTTTGGACTCACATTATGTTCCAGAACTGTGCTTGTGGACAGGTAGTCAGAGGCTGTGCCTTGACTGCAACATACCTAGCCCAAACTACCAGAGGCCCAGGAAGCAGAGCTTCGGTCAGTCAGTATGGGCTGTGGAAATAACTCAAACCTCAGAAGCCTTCCTGAAGGCAGGTGGTTCAGGAAAAATTCAGTCCATTTGCTTCACGATGGAACTTGGAAACCAGCTGCAAAGTCATTTCATTTCCTGTTTCCTTTTGGGTGAGGTTTGGGTAAAGGCTGAGTTATTTTTCAGAGCATTTGAACATTAGTGTTTTGCAAATAAGCAGGTTTATAAACACCCACCTACTATTCCAGCAACTATAGGGCTTACTCCAAGAGATCTGACATGAAGATTCAACAATGGGACCACCATGCTGACACCAAACAGGTCCTGTGAAAGAAACCAAAGAGGGGCTCCAGTTAGTACTGGAGCATAGCACTCACTACTTAAACTGATGACCCTAACACTATAATTGAATTTCAAACACAAAACCTACATCTGAACTTCTGAGAAAAAAAGAAACCATAACAGTAGATCACCACAGCCAGATTAAAAGTTATGATGGAATCCATATAAGTCTGAATGCCCAACTAGTTTGCAGGCCAGGGTCAGTTTTCATTTCAGCTTCTTTATGACTAGCCTTTAACATCTGAGGATGCACAGTGCAAGTCCCCAACCTGAAGCAAACAGGAATAAAATGAAAACCCCAGTGTCCTGTGAATGGTGAAGGAAGTGTGGTCTAAATTTATTGGTAAAGCTATTTTTGCTTCAGTAAGAATCTCAAATTACAGAAAAGAACTGACGGACCAGAGTCTGTACTTTTTGCGACAGTCTCATTATGTAGCCCAGGATGACCCTGCTTGTGCCTCAGCCTCCTGAGAACTGATGTCACAAGCGTGTTCTACCATGCTAGGCCTCAAAATCTGTCACACATCAATACCTGAGCCCAGGAAAGCATGCGGATGGTGGAAGGCTGGTGAAATACTGATATTCATAGACTAAGAACTATGGAGGGTACAATATAGGCCCACGAGCAAGAGCTGGCGATATCACCTTTGCACTTGGTGGCTCTAAAATATCACTGTTTTTATCAGGAAAGCTAGTAGCTGACTCTTTCTTCTCAGGAAGTTCTAATGTAAAATCTCTCCTCCTTTACTGCAATGAACACTTCATTCCTGATCTACGCTTCCTACAGAGCCACCATTTTTCAAACGATGCATCTGACAACAGCCCATGTGCTTGCACCCATTCATAAGGAAGTCAGCATGATGGGACCACCTAACCTAACCTGTGCATCAGCGTTTGCCAATGGAAACTAATGAGTACACTTGAGCTTCACTGCCTTGTATGGGGCATGAAACCCAGAATTTCTCACTGGGGGGCTATCTCAATGCAGATAAATTGTCATTTGCTATAGGCTGGGAAGAGGGAAGAGAAACTGACCAGGTATCTGGAGAAAAGCAGATGAAATCATAGACCTCAGCACCATCTTAGTTTAACCAAAATGTGGCAAAGGAATGAGTTTAGTATTCTTAGTGAAAAAAAAAATTAAAATATCAAAAGTATCGAGAGCTAAAACTAGAACATTTGGCAAATGACTTCTCCAATCTCATGCCCTTCCTTTTTCAATCAGAAGCCATTTTCTGAAGCCTTTGGGGTCTTGGAGTTCACTAAAATAGCGACTAAACTGTGCGTAATACCATCTATTACTTTAAAAGTCAGCATAAGCTCCTTCAACAATGCATACAGCTGCATATGATAAGACCCTTTACAACATTTCTCACTGGAAGAAAAATCCTTAACCTTTTAAAAAACTATTTGGAAATCATATGTATTTCCCTCAAGATGTGCTCTTGGATATATTATTCTCTTAAATATATTATTACACTTCTTGAATTTTTACATCAAACTGGATTTACCATGTGCACAGCATATGGAAAGCAGGAGAGGCTGTGGGAATCCAAGTCTGGGCTGGAAGGCTGCACAGAATGAATGATGTATGAACTGCTTGCTTTCATTGTAATTCCCAAACTATTCTGAATGCTAACTCCTGGTAGTTGCTGGTACCCTCCGGGCGAAGTCTGAACGCTCCAAGTGAGGGCCTGAGACACAGATCCCCGTGAGTGGATGGCAGTTGGCATCCTTTCCCAGAACAGTCCACACTCAGCAGCTTTGACTTCTGAATAACCAGACTACACAGTGGAGGTAAGCAATATCTGCATCCCTAAAGCATGACCAAAAAGCAAGGGTGGTAGACTCTAAAGTCAAGGCATGGAGGCTAAGAAGAGAAATTGTCTATCTAGGGACCTGCAAAGTGCTCTGGGGGCAGAGATGGCTCTCAGGCATGGTACTCAGTACCTCCTAGCTCTGTAAATACAGACAGTTGGTGAAATCTACTTTCCTCAAGATTCTAACAAGTATTAATTGAACAGACCCTCTACCAACTGTTGGACAATTGGCAATCCGAACAGAGGCTGTCTCTCGGCTCCTCAGCTACATGGCTCAGCGTGCTAACTCCTAATTCCAGCAGCCCTTTAGTCTGGAAAACAAATAGTAGACTTAATTCATCTGGACAGGGAACAATTCCAGTTTATCAGGTTCAGTGCCAATCAGATAGATACTTGCCACAGAGTCTTTTCCCATTGATCATTCAACTAATTGGTTCCATTTGCCTGATGAAGAAATCCTACCAATGATTCTTCCTGCTGTTTACAACCGGGCCTATTGAACCAAAACCTAGACTTGAAAGAGGAGCCAGTGTGAATCAGGGTCCCTGCTCTGAAAATGGTCCAAGACTAAAACTGTAAATTTTCTGGAAGCAGAAACTGCATATGATGTCAGTGCTCCAGGGCATGTACCACACGCCGGAGGCATTCAGAAACTTCATGAATGAATTCATAAATATCAAAACTTCATTAATAAGCGAATGAATGGATGGAAGGATAACTTCTTAAGCTTCTCATTCTACAGGACGAAGGACTACTTGTGAACCAAGCCAATACACACATGCACATAAATTGTAACAAAACAAAAACACGTGCCATTTTGCCAAAGGCAGTTGTGTGCAGTTCACCGTGACTTCCAATTTCCAACTTCAGGACCTCTAGTGTAGACTGGGTCAAGGACTCACACCTGAGGTCGGTGGTGAGAGGGCAAGATGAGGCACCTCACAGCACACTTCAGGCTCCGGGCTGGAGCTGTGTAAATGCCAGGGAACTTGAGGTAAGCGCAGCCTTTCCAGGACCTGCTTCCAGAACCCCAAGTCTGCAGAGACTGCTTTTCCCTAGCCCCGGGGCGGGCACTCACCAAAAAGCCTACTAGGTAGAGCCAGAGCAGGAAGCGGCGGGAGCTCAGAGAACTGGACGATGCTGTGGCCATCATTAGGGTCTCTGAGGCTAGACCCTGTCCCGAGGCCCCGCGCTCCCGGACCCCCAGCGCCATTCCCAAGCCGGCTGGGGGTGCGGACAGCCTAGCCGCCTGCAGACCACGCCCCCACCGCGGCCACGCCCAGGATTGACCACGCCCATAGCGGAAGCGATCTGCGTGCGCCTGCGCCGATGGAAGGTCGCGCCGCTGACCCGGCTGGCAGACTAGAGATGAGGTGATACCTACCGAGGGCGTCTTAATTCAAGATCGTAAAATCTGTGACAAGTGACTGGTGCCATCTTTCCTCGCTCCCTGGTGGAGCAGGAAGGAATTGTGTCTTTTTGCTAGTACCAGGTTTTCTTCAGTGATAGCCGTTCTGGCTTTAAGGATCACAGACTCAGGGCCCTACTTCCTACTTGTCTTGCCAGATCTGGAACAAGTTAAGGTGGCTGTGGAAGCTTTCCTGTGCATTTGAAAAACAACGGGCAGTAATTTAGAGAGACTTCTAGATATCTGAGATGTCTATATAGTATTAGTCAGCACGCCGTAGCTCTAAAAGGGAAACAGGACAGAAATAGGCTCAGAATTGAGCCTCAGGGAGTAACAGCAGCACACCACGAAGAGCGTGAAGAATTGTGAATAATGTACAATAGAGAAATGCACAAAGTTATGGGACACATGGCATAAGGAAGTGTGCACCTTGGTGTGCTTGTTGTGGGATCTGCTTAAATCCAACGGAACTCAAACTCCCAAGTCCATGCAGATAACAAAAACTTCATTGTAATCAAGACACTACTGATGGATCAGGGCCACAGAAAAGACGGGAGAGCTGAACTATGAACTCGGAGAGATGTTGTATAGCATATTTAAAGCAGGAAACCATAGAGGGGGGAGCTGGGTGGGCTGTAGCATCAATCATATTTTAAAATAAGGGGTTGAGCAAGCTTGTTTCCATCAATCAGGATAGGAGTTGATTTCTGGACCTGTGAACATGAATTCTGTTTGACCCTGCCAGCAAGATGGAGAAGTTGTCCCTGGGATGTCTGGACTCAGATAACTGTTTCCTTACCACAGAAGCTGTTCAGCAATTGGGAAGTCCCCAGCTACCTAGGGCCTGGGATCTTGAATTTATTTTCTTCCTGTGATTAAATGGAGTCTGAAAAAGAAATGGTAGTACTCAGAATAAGTTTCTTTTGCTTGCTCGAAATGTGTTGACCAAAGAGGTAGAGTCTATAATGCCTTAGACTGCAAGATGGGTGTGACCAAAACATCCAAACACACGGGTGTGGAATAAACAGGGTTTCAGTCATCTATAGCCTAAAGTGCCTCGGCAGAATTTGGAGGTTTCATTCTGAGAGCAGTGGATGGAAACAAAGTGGATGTGTGATATTTAATAGTTAATCAACTATTAACCATTGTCAATAGCCCCTTTAATTGTGTGAGCGCATGTGCATGCAACTGTGAGTGAGTGCATGAGTGCGTGCCTGCGAGCCTGTGTGTGTGTGTGTATGTGTGTGTGTGTGTGTGTGTGTGTGTGTGGCCTTTAGGATCTGGAACAGAAGAAAACCAATACCTACTATAGCATTTCTTAAGTTTTGTAACAGAACAAAATAGAATTAGTAGCTTAAAGTCTTACTTGATTCCTTGCAATTGAAAAGAGTCATGCCTGCACTCCTTCAAATTATTGAAATCATAGATAGAGCGTTTTGACTGAAGAGCCCATCCAGGGTCTTTAGGCATTCATGTGGCTCCAGACCATAAATCTTCATAGCTTCCTTAGGCAACCACAGCTCTGTAGTGGTGTGTCTGTCCACAGCCCTGTGGTAGTATGGCTGTCTGGTTAGTGCTCCATCACCATAGCAAAGTGCCTGAATTATAAAGGGAACTGTCTTCTTAGGCTTACAGTTTGTAACCTTCTAGTGTTCTGGGAAGAGATCTGGATTTAGAGGACTCTTGGTAAAGTGTCCATATTCATTTGTCCCAGGACAAAGGATTGCACAAGAACACATAACTACAAATAGAAATGGAGAAATTTTATTGAGAAAGGAAAAATAGCCACAGGAATAGGAGTGACCTAGTGGTAGGGGAAAGACCTGTCTATGCTCAGAAGCACTGAGCCTTGAGGTGTGTGCACTCATCTCATGATCAACACAGCATGTCCCTGGCCCTCACTGTATACTGTGGCTTTACTCATTTCAGTTCTGTTTGTTACATGTAGCCAGAGTAGGAAAGAGCTAGCGCTCTCTTCGCTCGCTCTCTCTCTCTCCTTCCTTCTGCTTTTCCTCCTTCTCTTCCTCCTTCTCCTCCTCTTCCTCCTCCTTTTTCTTCTCCACTGGCTTCTTTCATATGTTCATCTTGTTGTGGCTCTTTCAGGTTCCTGGTCTCCTGACACACTAGTCCAGGATCAGTCGGCCCTGCTGCTGACAGCTTGCACAAGGCAATGTCATCAGTGCAGAGTGTAGTGGAGCAAAGGTGTCACTTCATGGCTCTGAAGCAAGAGTAGGCAAGAAAAGGGCTGAGGTCCCACAGTCTCATTAAGGGCCTTTCAGTTACATGCATGATGCAAACTACAGCACTGGATGATCGTGTGCAAAAGAGATCGCTCAATTACTAGACATTGTCTTAAATTGACACTAATTCTTAGGGGCTCAGCATGCTATTATGTTCCACCAGTCAAGGTAGAATTATTTTGGGAGTCCGCAAGTCTAGATTCCCTAGATTCTGAAATCTTCTTGAAGAAATCACAGATCCCATAATATAGCTATGCTGCAGCTTAATTCTATTATGTAAAGATGATAGATTGTTCAAGTCTGCTTTCTCTTACTGTGATAAACAACCATGACCAAAAGCAACTTGGGGAGGAAACATTGCAGTTTACAATTACAGTACATTATCTAGGGCAGTGCTTCTCAACCTGTGGGTTGTGACCCCTTTGGTGGGTCACTTATCAGATATTTACATTATGATTCATAACAGTAGCAAAATTATAGTTACAAAGTAGCAATGGAAGAATTTTATGGTGGGGGGGGTCACCACAATATGAGGAACTGTATTAAATGGTTACAGCTCTGGAGGAAGTCTGTACAGTAAGTAACACTAGTCACTCTATTATTTGGGCTGCATAATTCACTAAGGCATGATACTGTTCACAATGCCTCTTGGTTCCTTTGTTAAACCCTAGTATGGGAGACACAGAACAGTTCTCTCAGTTGCCCTGGAAAGTACGTGCTTTCTTTAGCACATACAGATTCTTCAGGATTGTTCCTGGGTCTTTGTACAGAGTATACAGTCAATTGTCAGACACTCCCTGAATTGTGTGTTCTCTGTGTTTCTGCACTTGTTTCTCATACTCATACATGCTATAATAGATTGCCATAGACTGGGTGATTGAAAACAGCAGCACTTTGTTTTTTTGGAGCATTGGGAGCAAGAAAGATACAATTTGTATCATTGGTTGAATACAGTGGATAGAGGGTGTACCGGCTGGTTTTGTGTCAACTTGACACAAGCTGGAGTTATCACAGAGAAAGGAGCCTCCCTTGAGGAAATGCCTCCATGAGATCTAGCTGTAAGGCATCTTCTCAATTAGTGATCAAGGAGGGAGGGCCCCTTGTAGGTGGTAGTTTCCCTGGGCTGGTAGTCTTGGGTTCTATAAGAAAGCAAGCTGAGCAAGCCAGGGGAAGCAAGCCAGTAAGTAACATCCCTCCATGGCCTCTGCATCAGCTCCTACTTCTGACCTGCTTGAGTTCCAGTCCTGACTTCCTTTGGTGATGAACAGCAATATGGAACTGTAAACTGAATAATCCCTTTCCTCCAGGATTTGCTTCTTGGTCATGATGTTTTGTGCAGTACTAGAAGCCCTAACTAAGACAGAGGGCTGTGTTCCTTTGAAAGGATTCTCATGAAAAAGCTATTTCTCTATTTCCCTTTGATTTATTTTTTTTTCTTCAGCTTCTGGCAGTTCACTCATTTCTTGGCTTAAAGCTGCATCACCCTGTACTTCCATTGTCTAATCTTGTGTGTATGTGTCCTGTCTTCCACTCGCTCCCTTTTTAAGGTTATATTTGATTAGATTTAGGGTACATTGGATGATCCAGGATAATGACCTGTCCCAGTTAGGGTCAGCTGTCAACTCAAAACAGCCCAGAGTCATCTGAGGCAGTCTTTATTGGGGTATTGTTCAGATAAGATAGGCAATCTACCATTAGACATTCTACCAATAGACATTCTACCATTGATGATACTATCCCCGAGCAGAAGGTTGTGTTCTGAGCCATGTAAGAAAGCAAGCTGATAGCAAGGCAGAGAGGGGGCCATTAAACAGCATTTTGCTATCATTTCTGCCTCTAGGTTTCTTCCTCATGTTCTTGCCTTGTTTTCCTTAAATGATGGTGTCTTAGTCCGGGTTCTCTAGAGTCACTGAACTCATGGAATGTCTCTATATATTAAAAGAATTTATTGTAATGACTTAAAGTCTGCAGTCCAACTAACCCAAAAAGGAGCAGTTCTAGCAGGAATGGCAGGGCCGCTTCTATGTAACCACTGGGGGCAGCTCAGCTTAGTTTGGTGATGAGGTCATAGACTGAAGCTGACATCTAATCACAGACACAAAGTGTAGGAGGAGCAAATCATCATACCCTGACTGGCAGACCATAATGTCCCACTCATGTGCAACAGCTACATCTGTATTTTACAACCTTAAGATCTGCCTGGCACATGAAGACCTGGCCAGCCAACCAGATCGTGGTGACGTCTCAAGGGCGAGATGTCATGGACTAATGGGGCATGGGTGGAGGATATAAAGGCACACTTTAATCCCGCAATAACCTAGTCTGTTTCCCTTCTGCTTCTCATCCAATTACCTGTGTCATTGATTCTGTGCTTTCTTACCCTCTCCCTCCAAAGACCATTCTGAGGGGCCGAGGGCTAAGGCCACAACTGAGGAGCATTGATATCAGCCTGCTTCATTAGGTGCAAACTCGGAATCGTACATAACTAGAAAGTGCATACAGGTGTGGCAGTGCATACCTGAGGTCTCTGTAATCAGAACATATAGACAGGAGGATCAAGAGTTCAGGTACATAAATCTTATAAAAGACATGAAAGTACAGAGGGAGATAGTTGGGATGAGGAGCAGACTCCATAGATGTGGGAGGGAGACAAGAAACAATACCATGGAATGAATATGGCCAAACTACACACACACATAAAGGGAATGCCAAAATGAAACCAGCTATTGAATATAACTAACACATGCAAAATTGCACACTTAGAAAGAATTCAAAGTTACTCTCAGATACATAGCAAGTGTGAAGACAGCCTATGCTACATGAGACCATGTATTAAGAAAGGAAAACAGGAAAAGATAAAAAAGAAGTAAGTAGAGAATGCATTTGGCAGCTTTGTAGGCAAGAGATAGGCAGAGATATAATCAATTTTGCCCTCAGCTCCAATGAGATTCTTCCATGTTCTCCTATGGTACCCAACTAAGCCTTTCACCTTTATAGAATAATGTGGTGTTAAATGTGACCAACAGATGGTGCTTTGGGCGACTGATTGAGCCAGGAGATTCATTGGATGTGCATCTCTCTTGCTTCACAAGTCTGGCAGCCAGAAAGAAGACCTATTGTGGTCCTTAGTCTTCAGTGACTTTCACAAGAAAGCAACGAGGAGGCGTGCAACGTAAGAGTGTTTATGCTGCTGGCTGTGCCGTGAAGAACCCTCTTGTCTCTGACCCTGTGGTTTTGTTTTCTGCTGGCAATTGCAATAGGCTAGTTTTAATTGTTTTTGTTTTATTTATTTTATTTTATTTTTTTTGAGGCAGGCTGATCTGTAGCCCAGGCTAACCACAAACTCATCATCCTCTGGTCTTTATTTCTCAGCTGTTGGGAAGACAGGCGCTATCAGACCAGGATTTCTAACTTGTTTTTTTTTTTTTTTTTTTTTTTTTTAGTCATTATATGATCAAATTAAAGAGACACAACAGACACCTGTACATTGAACCCTGCAAAGTATTGCAAAGAAATAATTTAAAAGACGAGAAAACAGTTGATAAAAATGAGGAGAACGATCATGACAGAAGAGTGAATATTGTAACAGCCATTCTTCATTTTTTAAAGATTTATTTTTAATTATGTCTATGCGCGTATGTGCACATGAGTGTAAGTGCCTGTGGATGCCATAAAAGGTGTCAGATTGCCTGGAGCTGGAATTACAGGCAGTTGAGAGCCTCCTGACATGGGTACTGGAAACCAAACTGAACCATCTCAAGCCCTTAATGGCCAAGCAATACCTCCAGCACCTACAGTAGCCATTCTTCTTCTACTGACATTAATTTTTTTTTTAATCTTTTAATTTCAGAGGCTATGAAGTGGTACTGGTGGGGCTGCAGGATGGCAAAACCAGGTTTGGAAAGAAGTTTGAAATCTCTTAGAAGGTTAAGGTTAGACACACCTACCACATGACTAGCTACTATACCTCCATATGTTTGCTCCAGAGACACAAGGGCACACACATAAACAAGGCTTTGTATACTCAGATGTCCATAGGAGCTTTGCCTGTAGTAGGCCTGTGCTGGAAGCAACCCAAATACCCATAAACAAATGAATGGCTGAACAAGGTTGGTGGACTCATAAAACCAAGCACCATTAACAATACAAATTATGAACTCTGAATCCCTTGGCAGCATGGATGTGCCAACATAGTTAGGCTGAGTAAAGAAGCCAGATCAAAAGAAACACATATTCTATGCTTCCATTCATAAAAAAAAAAAAAAAAAAAAAAAAAAAAGAGGTACTAGTCAGGTTCTCTAGAGTCACAGAATTAAAGATAGTCTCTATGTAGTAAAGGAATTTGTTATGATGACTTACAGCCTGTAGTCCAACTCCCTGACAATGGGCAGCTGTGACTGGTGGGTCCAAGGATCTAGTAGCTGCTGAGTCCCACAAGGCTAGTAGATTCCAACAGGCAAGTAAATGCAAGCAGGCTAAAGAAGAGCGAATCTTCCTTCTTCCAATGTCCGTATGTAGGTCTCCAACAAAAGGTATGGCCCAGATTAAAGATGTGTACCACCACACCTGGATCTGGGACTTGTTTTGTCTCAGGCTGACCTTGAACTCAGAGATCTCCTTGCCTTAGTTTCCTGGGATTCATAGCCACTATGCCTCAAGATCTCCATGCCAAGATCCAGGTCAGAAACTTGTATCTTCCAGCCTCAAGATCAGGATCACAGGTGAGCCTTCCAATTCTGGATTGTAGTTTATTCCAGATATAGTCAAATTGATGACCAGGAATAGCCATAATAGAGAACTTCTGGACTAACACATAAAGAGCTTAGAAGTTCCGCATTCATTCCCCCAACAAAAATAGAAAACAGACATGGTGCAGATGGGCAGCCTCATATTGCTGTGTCAGAGAAGTGTGTCACAGGGCAAGCCACCACGTGGAAATCCTGAGGAAGACTGGGAGGCTTGCAGCCAAGCTTTGTGGGAGCAGAAGATTCTGCAAGGACTACATTGCATGGGGACTTTCTTGGTAGTTTGATGAAGAACTGAAGATTGAGTGACCCAGTCAATGACTGGGGATGGCGAGGCCATGGATCTTAGGAGATCCTACTACTAGGATCTTAGGAGATCCTCTTTGCTAGGCCAGCATAATTCCTAAGTGTGTTCTAAATATTTATCCCTACACTCACAGGTAAGTGTAGCTCCCAACCTTCACCAAAGAAGCTTCTTTTGTAACAGGGACCATTGGAGAAAACCATAACTGCTTAAAACACAGATACCAGCTGATGATGGGATCGCCATCATCAGACCCAACAGTACATCTGTAGCACAACCCTTCCTGAGAGGTCACTGAAGACAAGGGGGTGGAAAGATAAAAGTCAGAAGATAAGTGTTACAGGATCTTTGATCACACCATGAACCCCAAGACTGTGTTGTTTATTGGGGGGAAAATCCATTTCTTCTTGTGGTGCCGGTCAATTCTACCACACACAGTTAATCCGAGAGCTTTCTGAATATTGTAAACAGGATTAAATAAAGCCAACCATAGGTCAAAAGGTGATTAAGCAACCAGTTGACAGGGAGTGAACTTAGGAGAAAAACATAGAGAGTAAGAGAGAGTCAGGAGGATGGACAGAGAGACACAGGAAGTAGAACAGCTTGCAGGGGGTGGGCATTCAGTTTGAATTGTTGCGATGGCATAGGAAAGGAGAACGTGAATCCTCCTTTTGGAATATCAGCTAGGGAGGAGGGTCAGCTGGGTTATTTCTCTGCCTCTCTAAGCTAGCAGTCTTTCACCCCAGAATTTGGTTCTAGAGTCTTTATTGGTAAAATCAACTGATTGAGATTTTGTTTAAAAAAACCAACAGATGAGGAAATCTGCTGTGAGACTGTGTGCCCTAGAAATGGCAAAAAAAAAAAAAACACACACACACACCAAAAAAACCAAACAATACAAACAAACAAACAAACAAACAAAAACCACTACATGATACCTCAACAATATGGCTGCTTGTACAAGGACAATAATAGATGTCTGAGGATGGAAGAGGGAGACATCAGCCTTGAACAAGGGACTATAGGCAACTAAGGGATGCTGAGAGCAGGAGACACTGTCTTCCTCAGGATAGAAGCTGTGAAATAATGTGAAATGGTCATCACTGAAATCATGTACATGCAAACAAGCAACACTGAATAAAATGTATATATATATATATATATATATATATATATATATATATATATATATGAATTTGAGAAGGTTCATGATAAGGAGACATGGGAGACATTGAAGGCAAATGAAGGGAATCAAGGGAAATGGTGTAATATTTTTAAGAAAAAGAAAGAAAAAAAGGAGAAAAAGAAAGAAAAAGAAGAAGTAAAACCACCCTTTGGGCTAGAGCTATCTTAGGTAGCCTTAACTTTGCATGCGTTTTATTCCTAAGCTCCACAGGGTCCTTATGGAGAAGAGCTGAGAAAATCCTCATGTTTCCTGCAGAATGAAGAGAAAAATGATTGTTTAAAAACACAGCTGGAGGCTGGAGAGGTGGTGAAGACTATTTGGGAATTTTGCAGAGCACCGGGGTTTGCATCTCGGACCTACATCAGGATACTCAGAACCACCTGTAACTCCAGCTCCTAAGAGTTCATCATCCTTTTCTGTTCTATTGGGGGCACCTATACACACATGCTACAGACATATGCAGAAACAGAAACAGACAGACAGATAGGCAGGCAGCTACACACACACACATACACCACACACACACACCACACACACACACACACACACACACACACCACACACACATACAGAGAAAGAGAGAGAGAGAGAGAGAGAGAGAGAGAGAGAGAGAGAGAGAGAGAGAGAGAGAGAGAGAAACACACACTGCTCCTAAGCACACAACCCAGGGACTTTCATACCCTGAAAATTAATCATGAGATGACAGACTATTTTCCTTCCTGAATGTCTTATGAAAATATCAGCAGGACTCCAGTGTATTAAGAATGAGTAAGTGAGAGATGTAAAGCAAGACTTTTATTACAAAGAGGTTTCTAGGGAAACATAAGACTGTAGTGGGGGAAACCAAATGAAGAGAACAAGAAGAGGCCAAAGTCTCTAGCATCTCCAAAGACAATAGTAAGCATAGCCTGGCTCTTACCCAAGTCACTGTGAAATCTTATAAAACAAACCTCCTGAGGTTTCATTGCCTACTTCCTTCATCTTGACCTCTACAGGATCCACAGTGCATGGTGGCAGATAAGAGGAACCACAGAAGAGAAACATCAAGCATGTGAACTAGACTGAGATGACAACGGTTGTGGAATTGACAGAGGACATCAGATAACCGTGGTTAGTACAGTCTAAGGGAGGGTAGAAAATGTGTGGGAATTGGTGAGATGATAGAATTATGTGGAAACACTGTGAGAAAGAACCAGAAAGAACTGGTAGGTCTGAGTCCACCAGTGAAAGAACCGTAGGACTGTGAGGTAAGTAAACAGAAAATCCCCAGACTGAGAAGGGAAGAGGATTTTATAGAAAAGAATGGAATATTCATGAGTCAGGAGAGTTGGAAGAGCTGTGAGAAGTACATGTTAGAATACATCTTCCAGAGGCATGGTCACCACCATGTCCACCACCACCACCATCATCACCACCGCCACCACCATCACCACTTCCATCATGATCACCACCACCACTACCACCAGCACCACCAGCATCACCAGCACCACCACCACCATCCCCATAACCACCATCACCACCATCACCACCACCACTACCACCTTCACCACCACCAAACAGAAAAATGTTGCAACAAGCCAGAGGCCAAAAACCAATTACCTGCAGGTGCAGAGCTGTGGTCCTAGCTCTTAGGAAACTGAGATAAAATTGTAAGTTCCAGGTCAGCCTGGGTTACACTGTAAAAGCTGTCTCAAAACCAAAACCAGAGAGAAAATCCTAAAACTCAGCCATGTGCATATTTTACTGTTACATAGAAGATGTGAAAGATGGGCTAGGGGCCTCCTGTGTGCATCTCCTGTGGTTGTAAGCAACAGTCACTGATGTTCATGGTTTTGTTGTTTGTTTTGTTTTTCTGACACTTCTATGTCTTAAGGACATCATGCCATTGGGTGTTCCTTGTAGCAAAGATGTTTTCATTCTGAAATATGCCATATTGTTCCGTCTACCTCATTTTCCTCGAGTAAGATCACATCCTCCCAGCTGTCAGAGTCAAACCATATGATGTGGTAAGTAGTGGGTCTTTGTGCCCCTTTCAGGGGTCACACCCAGTGCTGCTGAGGGCCCCCAGCTCCGAAGCTTGTGCTTGGGCTGCCTCCTTGTCAAACATTTGCAGTGTGCCCCCTTTCACCTTGATCTGTCCACCAACCCATGTGACCCCTGTACCTGTACCGGTCCCTAAATCTGGGACCACACATTGGCCAAGGGAGTAAACCACTGCTGAGTGACTTGGATTCAGGTGCTACCATGAGTAGTGTCTCTCTTTTCTCAGAGTCCTCGAGGTGACTCCTCTATTGGAATCAGGGATCTGGGTAAAGAACTCTTTCTAAAAATAATACAGGTATCCACAGAAATAACTCTCTTTATGAAACAGAACACACAACTTTGTAATGTTTCTGTTGGGACTGAAGATGCTCTAAACAAATCTGTGTCTCCCCTTTTATTCCCTTTGGCTGCCACATGGTTGAAACCCTGGTCCTCAAGAACTGGTTTTTCCATTTCCTGGCTTATTGTGCATAGAGAAGCAATGAGCCTAGACAGGATCTCTACACAATACAGAATCCGCTGGGAATTTGTTCAGGCATGACACAGCCAGGTCATACAGTAGACCGGTTTCTAGATTTTGAAGAGACCTCATGCTGATTTTCGCAAGGTTGCACCAATTTGTACTCTCAATAACTCCGAGTAAGCTTCCCCCTTTCCCCATATCATGTGCTGTTTCACATGTTATGACTAGGATAGAATGAAATCTCAAAGCATTTTTAGCTTGCATTTCACCGATGGCCTAAAGGTGTTGAACACTTAAAAAATTATGTGTCTCAGACATTGGTATCTCAGCTTTTGAGAACTCTCTGTTTAATTCCTTGCCCTGATGTTTTTTTGTTTTGTTTTGTTTTGTTTTTTAAAGTTGGGTAGTTTGTCTTCTTGACACTTTGCTTCTTGAGTTTGTTGAATTCTCACATGCTAGCGTTCGGTCAGATGTGAAGATGTTCCCCAGTCTGTAGGCTGCCTTTTCCTGGCATGGTGGTGTCCTTTGCTGTAGAAAGCCTTTTAGTTTCATGTGGTCACAATCACTAATTGTTGATCTTAATTCCTGTGCTACCAGGCTCCTGATCAGAATGTTGTTTCCCATGCCAAAACTTCAAGTATATTCCCTTGTTTCTCCTCTATCGGAATCAGGGGATCTGGGTCTTATGTTGAAGTCCTTGAGAGTTCTGTACTGTGACTGATAAAGCATCTCAGTTCATTTTTCTCTGTGTAGCTATGCAGTTTGACTAGCACCATTTGTTAAGGGTGTTGTCTTTTCTCCTGCTTGTCAAAAATCAGGTGGTCTGTAGGAATGTGGGTTTATTTGTGGGCCCTGGAAATCCACTGCATTGATCATTGTGTTTGTTTTATGCTTTGCTGGTTTTATTACCATAGCTTCATAGAATGATTTGAAACAACCCAGATATCACCTGATGGATTGCCAATAAAAAAATCGAGGTACATTTACAAAATGAACTATATCACTCAGCTCTTAAAGAAAACAAAACTATGAAATCTGCAGGTAAATGGATGGTTCTGGAAAGAGCCATCTTGGGCGAAGCAACCCAGTTATAGAAAGACGACTGCCACATTTTTTCCCTCCCGTACATGAATGTTAGCTTTGAAACTTCAGATACTTATGTTTCCTTTGGAATATCCATTGAGATCAGGAAATTAGTGAAGGGCCATGGGGAGCCAGTACTTCCTGGAGGGAGATAGAGAAGAGTGCTGTAAATGAAGCAGGAGGTATTAAATTGGGGAGGAGATGGGAGAGCAGAGGAAAAGATAGACTATGGTGAGAAATAACTAAGACCTCTTTTAAAAAGTCTTGTGGGAACCTACTGATATACAGGCTGACTTCCTAAAATAGTCATACATATAAAAAGAGTTTAAATGAAGTTACCCTATAAAAAGGCAACAGTTTCCCTACCACATGCAGAACAAGCTAACTAATAAACCCTGGCAGGAATGGGTCACCTCTGTTGAGATTATTAACTAATATGATTCCATAGACCCTCCAGTATTGAAAAAAATTGTCAGTGTTTTCAATTAGCCTCCATAATTGTATAATATGACCATCTTAGTTAGGGTTTTACTGCTGTGAACAGACACCATGACCAAGGCAACTCTTTTAATTGGAGCTGGCTTACACATTCAGAGATTCAGTCTGTTATCATCAAGGCAGGAACATGGCAGCATCCAGGCAGGCATAGTACAGGAGTAGCTGAGAGTTTTACATCTTCATCCAAAGGCTGCTAGCAGACTCCTGACTTCCAGGCAGCTAGGATGAGGGTCTTAAAGCCCACACCCACAGTGACACGCCTACTCCAACAAGGCCACACCTACTCCAACAGGGCCACACTTTCTAATCATGCCGAGCTTATACAAACCATCATAATGGTAAAATCCTCTTACTGAAGAAAACAAACACTTGAGACATAGAACATGGAGAAATCAAGCTGATGCTCACCTGGAGGCTTTATCCCTACTGACACACACACACACACACACACACACACACACACACACACATATATAAATGTATATGTTCTTTGAGAATTTCATACAACATATTTTATTATATTTACTACCCCCTCGACCCTTCCCATTTCCTCTCTCTCCACCCTCCCTACTGAGCCAACCTAGAGTTTTCTTTCTTTCTTTCTTTCTTTCTTTCTTTCTTTCTTTCTTTCTTTCTTTCTTTTTTGCCAGTTAGATCTAGTTCATGTTACTCAACAACTCTTGGGAGTAGGGCCTACCCCAGAGTGTGATTTACCAAACAGGAGTCACATCATTAAAGAAAGCTGACTCCCCTTTCCCATCATCTATCAAATGCAGACAAGATCTCAGCTGGTGGCAGATTTTGAGCCCACCTCCAGACTCGACCCTAGAATTTTGCCTTGCTTGATCTTTGCACAAGTCTTGAGCATGCTTCACAATCACAGTGAGTTCATATTTACAACCATCTGAAAATCCAGAGTTTTCTCAGGGAATCATTCCTTGAGAAGATGAAAGGGTTGAAACCTGGTACCAGCCAGAAAAGAACTTGTCTCCTAGAAAGGGATTTCCCATCACTCTGACACATTGCAAGGCTTGCAGGAGAGACTGGGTCTAAGATATGATGAGGGGTTGGCCACATTTTAACCAGGATACTTACTTATGCATATTTCTTGCCTTCTATTTAAGCTTAAACCTCCTGTCAGGGCTGGGAAGGTGAACTTAGATACCCGAGTGCCAAGGGAGGGGTGTGTGATATGTGCGTCCTCTTTAAGAAACTGACACATTCCGAGGATGATGCTCACAGCTAACCTCTGATATGATCAAAGGTTTCCCAACGGAGAAGTTAGAGAGAAGACTGAAGGAGCAGAAAGGGTTTGTGACCCCATGAGGAGAGCAACAATACCAATCAACCAGGGCTCCCCAGGGTCTAAATCACCAGCCTGGGAGCACATAGGGAGGGACCCATGACTCCAGCTGTATATTTAGGGGAGAATGGCCTTTTTGGGCAGAGGTGGCAGAGGAGATTCTTGGCTCCATGAAGGACAAACACAGAGTGGTGGGGAATGTGAGGGTGGGGAGGGGGGAGTTGGGGTGGGAGGTTGGTGGGGGCACAGCCTCATAGAAGCATGAGGAGGGGGGATGGGATAGGAGGTTTCTGGGTGGTGGGGGGAAGTGGGGTAAGGGGATAAAATCTGAAATGTAAATGTAATGCCCAATTAAAAAAATTAAAATTACATGAATGTGAGAAAACTGAATAAATATTGTTAAATACTCGTTTAAAAATTTATTGTAACCTCCTTTAGTCAATTTTATAAATATTTTATGTGTGATCAATAAAAAAAAAAAAGAAGAATGGCCACCCCACAGTCTCTCATTCACTTCCTGTTGGCCAGTTAAAGGTCTTTGTGCTAATTACCATCTACCGCAAGAGGGCGCTTCTGTGATGAGAGCTGAGAGATACACTGTTCTCTCGGTGTAGGGAAAGTCATTAGTAGTTCTAATACTGTATCATTTAGCAAAACAGTAGTACTAGGGTCTCCTCTATGAGCCGCTTATACGGAGGTTCTTGGCTCTTTCTGCTGTGCCAAGAAAGGACTCCATTTCACGACGTAGACCATGGATCAGTTAGAAAGCACTGGGTTACTCCCATAGCATTTGTGAAACGACTACACCGGTTGGGATAGCTTGTCAGTTCCGCCATCATTGCATGTAGGGTTCACAACTGGGCAACACTAACGATTCCTTTTCTATTGCAATAGCGTGGCTATGAACTTTCAGCACCATGGAAGTCCATGTTTTACAAAATCCTCAGAAAACTGATAAAAAGAAAGGGGAAAAAAAAAAAAGAAAGAAACAGGAGTTTTCTCAGGGAATCACACCTTGAGAAGAGGAAAGGGCTGAAACCTGGTACCAGCCAGAGAAAGAACTTGTCTCCTAAAAAGGGATTTCCCATCGCTCTGTCACATTGCAAGACTTGCAGGAGAGACTGAATCTAAGATATGATGAGGGGCTGGCCACACTTTGATCAAGATAATCATGCACATTTCTTGCCTTCTATTTAAGCTTAAACCTCCTGTCAGGGCTGGGAAGGTGGACTTAGGAATGTATTTGTTGCTCTTCCCAGTGTGGCTACTTTGAATAGACCCCCTCTTTCTCCCTCTGACAATTACTTGCCTGATAGGCCTGTTGAAGATGGGTGGTAGGGTCTAGCTCCTCAGGGCTGCCAGGGATCAACCTCATATCCTAAATAATCACTCTTTCCGGTACTAGTTGGGCAGCCAACCGTTTTTGAAAAGTGAAATTTATTTTTGTAATGTGATTTCCTTTGTGTGAGTTACTGGAATAACCCTCAGTTAAATGGAGAATAGTGTGAATTGCTGAAGTGAAGGCATCTGGAACCCTTGCTAGAATCAATATTCAAATGTCAAAATCGCCACAAATCACAGCAAGCAATAGAATGCAATTTTTCGTATGAGCAGCAGATGGCAGTGTTCAAATCAATTCTAGTCAATTCAGGGAGCCAAACCCAAAGCCAGGGGTTGCACTGTAGAGTTTGTTACTATTTTATTGTGAATAATAATGGAATGTCTACAAAGAGTACTTAAAAATGTGTATGCTGTGTCCGTGGTAGCATGGGGAAACCAATGTCAGCTTACAAGTATCTAGTCCCATTATTAAAAGTATTCTAAAATGTACTCAAAAATAAGCCCAAGGAAAATTTCATTAAAATTTCAGAGGAAGACAATAAAATTCAGGTCAAACATTGAGATTGGTGTCTGAGAAAGAAATCGTAAAGAAGAAAGGGAGAAAAATGCGCATACTGAGTTCAGAGGACACTTGGCTCTGGGTGACGGATTACGCTGTGGACCCATGGTTAGTAATAGAGAGAATTTATTTAAAAAACAAAAATAAATAAAAGAACACTGAAGAACGGAACTGAGTCAGTGTGCTCAGGTGACAGCCCCAAAAAGCACTGGGCCATGAGGCATACAGTCATAACAGGACCTTGATGTAGTACCCGCCTCTTCCATTTGTATTTTGCTGACCTTTTTTCATGCCTACTCTTTTCTTTAAATGAAGCCCTGGTGACAAAGGGCTTCATGTCTTCTTTTGCAAGCTAATTCCCATCAAATAGTAATTTCAGCTTTCAGACCCCTGTGCATGTTCTCCTACGTCAATGGGGAGCAGTGTGTTGCACAAGAACCATTAACAAAGACACTACTGTATCCATGGGTTTATCTTACTAGGCCAGTTATTACTGTAATTTTTAGGCTTCAGAGCTGGGTAAAGGGTAGTAATAACTGCTTGCTGCTTGGATTTAAGGTCAGCTCCACATGAGGAAACCATACTTAGTGTTGTAAATCTGGTCAAGTGCCCACGGCTGGGGTGCTCACGGGCCCTAGAGTGAATGTACTACTCTTAAGAAATGCATCAAAGCACCCTCTTAATTCCTATCTCTGTTTCAATAGATTAGTGAAGCCCTCAAGCCCCATCAGAGAAACGTCTTCATGCAGTAGATGGCAAGCCACACAGACTCAAAACCAGTTAAAGTGCTGAGAATAAGGAGCACCAGAGTGCTCGGCCCTATCGGGATGCCATTGTCACAGACTCCTCCTCCCAAAGCGCAGGGATCCTTGAGAAAGGACTAGAAGAAAGTGTGTAAGAGCCAGAAGTGGTGGGTGTCTGCAAGGAAGCATTCTCTGGACACACTAGGGCAGCTGTACACAGAACCCCTGGCAGTTGTGACAGCTCGCATAAGCCTTCAGCAAGCTCATGCCAGGACAGTTCCACTCCTGTTCATGGGAGGATCCGGGTGATCAGAGGGTTCCACCTGGGTAGTGAAGCATATTGACAGATTAGGCAACAACCATGGTGTTCATGGTTTTGCTTACTTTACCGTGCCTCATTCCAACTGGGTGTTTGGGAAGAAACACACATTTGATGAAGCGGAGAAGATCTAAGGCTGCTTAATGGAACAAGTCATTGGTTTAGAAAAGCCAAGACTGCATTTGGTGTGTGTGTGTGTGAGTGCGCACGGGATTTGTAATCAGGAGGGGTAGGAAGCTGGCAGTGCACAGAAGCCTCCTTAGGTGATTGGAGGGACTGTGTGTTCTTACTGAGAAACGACAGAGACAACAGGCAAACGGACATAGTCTGAATGACAAAGAGCACAGAAACATATCTTTAAAGCGCACTGGCATATTTAGATATGTAAACAGACAAATGAACCTCAAAGAGACAAGGGCAAAAAGAAGCAGATTTTTTTTTCTGTTGTGTGGTCTGTATGGATAGCGGGCTTGGTTTATATTTTAGGAAAATCAGATATTAAAGGTGACAAAAAAGAGAAAGAAATCTAGAAAACAATGCATCTGAAACTTAAATCCAGCTGTGGGGTAGTTATGTAGAAACAAATCGGTTCATGAGCCACGAGAAAACAAGTTTTTATGACCCTGTGGGAGGCTGAATAACATCGATTTTTGTTCTCGCAGGAATTGTATTGCCATGGCTATAAGTGATCTTAGACATCATTTGATTTTAGATATCAAGTGACTTTTAGATATCACTTGAATGTATGAGTTATAACGCTGGACCAAGCCTAAGTTTCCCCTTCCCCTGAATGTCCACAAGTAATTAAGAGGCTAACTACAAATTCTATTGTTTTCTAAAGCTCTCATGGCTCTGGGTAGTGGTGATTTACATTTCTCTGGGTTGTCATGCTCATTTTAGCCTAAGAGGGGCCTGTTCAGATGCTCAAGCAGGAAGGCAGAGCAGAGCCCAAAGTTTTCCTGCAGTTCCTTCTCTCCATTTATATGGATTACCCAACAGGCAACAACGATAATCCGAGCCTGCTCCTGCCTGGTTCGTCTCTTTATAGTCAGGGGAAGGTCAGCTATTTTTTGATCCCCATGGGAGAAAGCAAGCTTCTCAATCAGTATCTTAAAATAGTCAGCCATTCTCAGCTGCTGGGTTGGAGCCCCTCCAGGGAGAGCAAAGGGACAGGGTGGAAATGAGAAGCCACCACAGCTCCAGCAAGGATCTGCTCTCCGGACCTTGTCGACTCAAGAGTGGCCTTCTTTCTTTGCCGTTATTATTGAGCAGTTGACTCTTTACAGTTTGTTTCTTCATCTGGAAGGCAACCAGTCGATTGGAAAATGAGACTAAATGTTGCCGTTTTCTTTGGGGCTCTCTTCGGAGCTTTGGGGGTTTTGTTGTTTTTGGTAGCTTTCGGATCGGATTATTGGCTTCTCGCGACTGAAGTGGGCAGGTGTTCAGGTGAACAGAATGTGCGTTTCTTTCTTCAAAATACCGGTCGATGAACTTGATCCCAATGAGGGCAGCCTTATGCATTGTCTTTAAGAATAGCAGTGGGGTGTCTATTTTCTTCCAGGAGAGCTTCATGGGGAGCTAGTGGCCACCACTGAGGATCACAGGAATTAAGATGTAGCAGGCTTGATAATACACTTGGGTATGATGGTGGGTCATTTGTCTTCTGCGCAGATAGAGAACATCACTTTTCACCATGAAGGCTTTTTCTGGAGGTGCTGGTTCAATGGCGTTGTGGAGGAGAACAACTCCAACATCTGGAAGTTCTGGTACAGTAAGTGCGGCTGGCCTTGTTCCTCTTGCTTTGTCTGAGACAAAAACAAACAGGTTCAAGTGGATCAAATTCCTAATTGTGCAGTGTCGGTTCCATGGCATCAAAAGGGTCACAGACAGATTCCTTCTTTACATGAGAAATGTCTCCAGGGATAATTTCTAATCTCACATAAAAGTAGGGGTCTGGATATTTATAATAAAACTTGAGTACCTGCTGTTTTTCTACCCATATTTAAAATATACTGCCTCTAATTTAAAAAGCAGATTCTTGTCTATGGTAGTCTCTTTTCAAGTGTCTATTATTGGTATGTTTCAAATAAGTGTTTTGAAAATTCATTTGGCTATAAACCGAATTTTCAAATACAAAAGCCCAGAAATAGAGGTATTATTTTATATTCATAGCTTAAAAGGTTTTTTTTTTTTGAAATGTTTTTTTTTTTTTTTGTAATGAAACTTAATTACCGGTGGTACCAGATGAAAGCCGCCTTAGTTGGGCTTCACCCAAGTTTGTAGGCAATATCAAGAGACCGTCTTCTGTTTGATGCTTGTGTTCCTATAGGGAAATTCAAAGTTCCCTTTTTGAAGTCCAGGAACCTGAAGATTATGATGAATTCCTTGAAGTGTATTTCTTCTGCATTATTTATCTTTGAAAAACAGTTCACTGAAAATAGCTAGTAGTCATTTTATTATCTTCAACAATAAATGAACTAGTTACTGATGTAATAACTAGTTGAGATTATAGTCTTATTTTCAAATTCTCCTGGCTCCCCTGCTTTTTCTTACTCTGCTACTTGTCACCAGAGTGTGTAAATCTCCAGTGACCTTATGTGTTTCTTACAAATTCTGTCATCCTAACCATGGTCAGAATACAGACTTAGATTTTGACACCTACGTGTACACGGAACGAATTTTAAGTTTCTTCTAAGTTATTCCTGTGGTTTCCTCCAACGCTGGAATTCTGTTTCAATTCTTAATTTTCAGTGTTCCATCATTTGTGTCTTCTCGCATGATGCTGGGATGGATGTAGAGGAAACATTCTGCTCATCTGAGCTAGTCATTGTCAAACCCAACTCAGATTTCTAAAATATTTGGACTATCTACTGTGTAGGGCATCCTGTTGGTAAGGAGATGACATAAACAGAGCTTTGTATCTCTGCTCTCCAGCCCTGTGGGGATATGTGTTTCTCCCGCCAAATTCCTGTTGTTTGAGAAAAACCCGCATTCTGAGTTCCCCTTGTTTTCAGCAGAGCTTTCCCCTTCAGGCAGGGTTCTGAGCTTGTTGATATGCCATTAGTTTTGCTTTGCTGTGTGTCCCTGGTTCCTGGGTCCCCTTCCATTAGTCATGAGTCACCTCTGAGCCTTCAGTAATGGACACTGCTACTTTGCTTTTCTTCCTAGCCAATCAGCCGCCGTCCAAGAACTGCACACATGCTTACCTGTCCCCGTACCCCTTCATGAGGGGAGAGCACAACTCTACTTCCTATGATTCCGCAATTAGTAAGTACTCCTGACCTCCAGGTGCCTCCTGGGACTGGCTTGCTGAAAAGATTTTACAATTAAAGATAATTTAACATCTGTAATCATAATGTTTCATCTGCTATTAACCCGCTAAATGTAAAGCATTAATGTTTTAACACATCATTTATAAGTTTAATTAGCATACATCTTGATCGAAAGTTGGAGCTATTGTGGCTCACTCACTATTCATGCACATAATTTAAAATGTAGTTTTGAACTGGAAGACAGTGGTGTTTATCAGGAAGAGCTGCTTCCTGCGTGTAGCTAAAGTACTCTAGTCTGCACCCTGCTTAATTTTTTCCTGTAATTGTTACAAATGGAATACGATTATTCTACCCTGTTCATAAAAAGTGACTTAACTCTGTACACCGCAATGGTCCACCAACAGAATTGACTAGAAATCATATTTAGCACATTGCTTTTGATAACTAAATGAAGGATTAGTACAAGCTACCAGTACCTTATAGAGAGACAAATGTATTATTCTTTTTTTAAAAAATCCCAATTTGTATAAATTTTTTGATTAAAATCATATTAGCTAAAGTTCTAGAGAGCAGAAGCAACTGAATATATATCTCTTCCTGTATGCTTGGTGGGTTGGTTCCATAGATTCCTGGAGATGCCCTGATCCTCAGACACCGAACTCTTTTATATGGACTGTTATAGACTTGCATATAATCTGCTAACATCTCTCTATATACTTTAGGCCATGTCTAGATGACTTAATTGTTATGTTGTATCATTTATGGAATAATACTAATAGTAAGAAGTGTGGGCAAGGTTGGTAGAGGCACATTTCTCTTCTGAGAATTTACAGCTCACAACTGGATGAAACCATGGGTTTGGAAGCTGAGACTGAAAGAGGAGACATGGAAATTATCTATCATCCACATGTCTATAACTATCATCTGTCTGTCTGCCTGCTTGTCTGTCTGTCTGTCTGTCTGTGTCTGTCTGTCTGTCTGTCTGTTTGTCTGTCTATTGATTTTTTTAAGGATTTGTCTCAGGTAATTGTGGACCTGGGAAGTCTGAAGTCTGTTGAGGAAGCTGGCAGGGTGGATACTTCTATCAAACATTTAGGTTGTGTGGCAAAAAAATCTTTCTTCCTCAGGAGACCAGTCTTTGCTTGTAAGACTTTCAGGTTATTGAATGAGGCCCGCCCACTTATGGAGAGTGATCTGCTATACTCAAACTAAAGCCAGCTAATTACAGGTGGCAATGAGATGTCAAAAATGAATCGTTCACATCTTTATCATTCATAAGTGGTCCTTCCATGAGAGAGGTAACCTAGATGTCATATATTGGAATACTTGTATACCTTAAGAGGATAGTGGAGAAGTCTGAAAATGAAGTGTCATCCTCCATGCATAACAATTATGTCAGAGATGGAGAGTAAATTCGTGTCATGGAGATCCTGCTGCAATTATGCTTGCAATTGTTATGTGGCACCACATGTAATGACTGTGCCAGTAATTTGGATCCAGAGACAAAATCATATCCAACTTAAAAAAAAATTACCGAACTCTTGTTTAGGGTTCATATGCAACTCCATATTCACTTCACAGTTTTATTGAACATGGAGTAAAAAGCACAAAGTTGAACAAAGGTATATTCTAGAACAGAAGTAAGACATGCGTTTCATGTCGTCTCATAAGATGAACAAGGTTGTCCTTTGTTTCCCGAACAGCAGCTCACCTGACTTCTATGTTTGTGTTTCCTAGTTGATGAGACTCGGAGTCCCCAGACCCTAAAGCTGTTTTATAGGCAGCTCTACGTAGCTTCATAATTACCAGGTATTGCAGCCATTCTCACTAAACTGTAGGCATTGTTTATAAAATATGAAATATCATGGCCTAGAAAGTTATTAATATCAGTTTCCACCCACCTGAGTTTTGGAATGACTGTTGGTCAGTATTGGCACACACGTTCACACAGCTGGTTATCGGCAGATAACCACACAGAGATAACTCACACAGAGACTCCCCTCTCTAGCTTCTGTTTTAGCGCAATTTATAAACTACACTGAAAGCAAGAGCTGAGTGCAGCGTAATGAGCCTTGAGGCTGAGTTTGGTGGTACATGACTGTATTCAGGAGGCAGCTGGGGGAAGTCAAGGCTAGCCTGAACTACACAGACATTCTCCTTCTCAGAGACACAACAAGAAAGTCAAGTGAGGAGCAAGTAAGCATGTGTTTTTGACATCTTCATCCTGGTGGAACCCTGCATACATTTGGTTCTGACTCAGTGTTTCCTTTACATATGTTTAACTCTCACAGACAGTCTGAAAAATCATCAGTCACAAATTTACATAACAGAATGGGTGTCCAGGCCTAGTGAAAGGTGGCTTAATTCTCAGTTTCTGAAGCGAGCCCATTGTAGATCCGAGGGGTTTAGATTTTTCTCCCTGTTTCATGCTTATAGTCATTGTAGTTCACTCGTTTGTATTGAAGATGACAGACTGGACATACATTAATTCTCAAGATGACTCAACTCTGGTTCAATTAATGTTCCCCTCTGTCCCCACAATCTCCGGCATCCCTGCCCACCCCGAGTGTTCTTATGCTTACTGTAATCGCTTCCTTCGGCTTCTTCCTCAGTAGCAAGCACGGATACACTAATCTGCTTTTACTTTTATTTCTATTTATATTGGGGGCTCTAGAAATTGGTGTAGTGCTTTGTAAGGAGGAAATACAGTTTTGTGGAGAATGGCTTTGTATCAAACTTCCTGTTAGACACTGGAGACAGCTCAGTGGTAGAGCATTTTCCTAGCCTGTGCAACACCAACGGATCAATCAAATACTTTCAGTGATAAATTGCTTTAATTAATTCTAGGTGAAAAAAATTTTCAACTGAATTACAGGCTTGGTTTCCTTCTTTCTTGAGTAATGAGTGCTGGGGATGGGATTCAAGGCCTTGTATATTCAAAGCTCATGAACTATACCACAGGCTTGCACACTGGCTTCCCTCCTTCCCCTTCCCCCTCCCCCTCTCCATCCTCCTATCCCTCTTCTTCTTTTTCACTCCCTACTTCCTTTCCCTTTCCTCCATCCCTTTCCCTTTTCCCTCCCCCTTCCATTTCCCCTCCCCTTCCCCTCCCCCTTCCACCTCCCCCTCCCCCTCCCTCCTTCCCTCCCTCCCTTCCCATCGTGTTGAGTTAAATGGAATATGCACATGGCATGGATACTACTCACCTTTGGATTCTGCCATCTTCCTTCTCTCTGCCCTGAACGTGACTGTTCATCACTTCCTAGCCCTCTCTCTCCACGTGCATGTCTATATGTGCACAAACTAGGCCAGTTTTCCCCCTTTTAACAACATCCTCAACTCTATCCTTGAAAAACACATTTTCCTGTTTACTTGTGTACTTACTCGTTTTACATATTTCTATGAAACTCTATCATAAGCTCTGTGGAATGAGGGTTTTGTCTGCTTGGCTCAGGACTGTAGAGTACAATTATTATATATAATATCATGTATATATAATATTATATTTATTATATATAATTATATACTATATAAATTGTAAATATTATATATAATATATAAATATATTTATTATATGTATAACTATAATCGGTTATATTATAATATAATTTTATGATTATTATTAATTAATTTGATCCTTATATAATGCCTTTCATAATTTTATTAATTCTTTAGGTTACAACTCCAGGTATGTGGGTGGTGAATCAAAACATAGAAAGAACTTTCTTTGTCACGGATGGGTTGTTTGTGACCAGGTGCCTGCTCACTAGGTCTGAGCACAAAACGATCCTCAAGTAAAAAACATGTAATAAGGGCAGAAGTGTGTAGATGATAAGAAGAGGGCGTGACTAGAAGTGGAAGACGTGGCAACAGTTTGGGATCAGATGTATTTATTAAGCTCGAGCTGATCCTGGAACCAGTTTTGAAAATAAGTATCTTGAAGCACAAAACCCGCTTCTAAGAGGAATCATGAGCACAGCAGTCAGCAGTGAGAAAGTGCAGGGGTGAGCTTTGATAGCGCGTGCAATCTTCCAGAAAATAATCAGAGGAACAAGGGAGGTAATGGGTCCGGTGCCCGTAGGATGAGAAGTGAGGTCAGACAACTCGAAAGCAGGGACAGCGTAGTTGGGGACGCAATCACCAGAAATATAGGGCTTTGTCAGAAGAACCATCAGAGGGGAGAACAAAAAGACTAAGTCTCTAATGACAGAAGCAGAATGAGCGGCATCAAGAAGCTCAGGAAGGAACTGAATCACAAGCTAATGATGCAGTTGCTCACATGACCACGGCAGCCTCTCCTCACCAACGGTTCTGCTGTAGGTGCCCATCAAGACTGCTATTTCTGATTCCATCCTCTCCCCCTAAACCTGCCTGCCCTGCTGGCTCCACCCTGGATTTCCAGACCTCTGCTCTACAGCATATTCTGGCTCACTGCTTATTCTTAAATTGAATTTGAGGCTCCTTTTTCTGGTGATGCCCTTCTCAACCTCTGGGGAACTCATTTCCAGTTCCTGCACATTTTTATGGCCTGCTAATGGGCCTGAGAGCCAAGTCCCGCTCTAGGCTTGCCTTTCTTTTTCCTTCTCCCAAGGGACAGATTAAGAAGCCTTGCCCCTCATAAAGGGGCGGGGCCCCAGAGCGCTGGGAATGCGAAACCTCTCTGGGATGGCGGGGAGTGTGCAATGAGAAAGGTGAGAGCCCCTCAGTTAGCCAACACTGGGGCCTGGAATAGCCATCCTAAAGGCTCTGCATGACAAACAACCACACACACAAACTCACCCACCGTACTGTGCTACACGAAGCAAAACAGCATTTTGAAACGCATGTCCTGGCATTTGACTCTTTGATCTAGCATGGGAATGAATTCAGTTTGAGTGGGGTTAAAATAAATTCTTCAAGTATGTAGGAGACACAGTTGCAACTTCTTGGTGTCTAATAATCTCTCCAGATAGCTCCTCTATCCCCCACTTGTAGATCAACTTTCTGGTGTCTCTGACTTATTTATTAATTTTTTGCGTGTTCATGGACGTTGATTCTGGACATTGCTCTAAATTTAACAAATACTTTAAACACTTCAAGTTTATCTAATTAGAAAAAATGTACTAGATGGAATAGAAAATATATCTAGTCATTTTCCCCCATAGTATCAAGTACCTACAACTTGGAAATATGGTAACATCAACTTGATTTTCTGCTATTCTTTAAAACACTTGGCCCCACACAACCACAATTACAGACTCACCATATGTTACATGGTTTCTGTAGCCCCTGGATAACAGCTGATGTTCCATGTGAGAGCCCCCAGCATAGGCTCCAAGTGGTTTTGGTGTGAGTAGTGCCCCCCACAACCCCACACTGAGCCCCTGAAGATAGAATTGGCTCTGCGCACCCGGGACCCAGTACCAAAGTTGCAATTACTCTTTGAGAGGAAGCTGTTTTGTACGATCTGAAATTTATTCATGAATTTTTTTTGTATTTGGAAATGATTGCCTTCTGAAAATAAGACCGTCCTGTTGTCTTCAACAGTGTGGCCTGGCTTTCTTTTGAGAGGACAGATTCTCATCTCTATCTGCAAAAATGCCTGCTGCTCAAGAGTGGAATCGCCTTCTCCAGAGGAGCAGCAGAGCAAGGCTTCTCAATCTTGGCATCTTTGCATGATAGGATGGCCGATCTTTTGCTGTGGAGAATATCTAGTGCATTGCTAGGTGGTCTACAAGATGCCTAGCTTCCACCCAATATCCCAATACCAAATACCCTTCACTTGTGACTATTAAAAATTGTCTGTAGATATCAACAGGCATCCTGGGCAGTGGAGGTAGGATTGGCACAAACACACAAAATGTCCTGTGACAAGACCACTGGGGATTTTTAGATATCTCTTCCCAACACTTTTATTCCAAAGCATACACTTTTTAGAATTATATTTGTTCTTCAATATTGTGGAACTGGGACCATTGGTTCCAAGACCTACCCCATGGACACCAATATCATGGTGGCTCAAGTCCTTTATATAAAATTGTGTCTTATTTTTTTTTTTTATTTTGCAAAGAAACCCTGCACATCATTTCATGTTCTTTAGATGATTTCTTAGTGACTTATTTTTGGAAAGATTTATTTATTTTATTTATATGAGTATACTGTCACTATCTTCAGACACACCAGAAGAGGGCTTTGGATACCATTACCGATGGTTGTGAGCCACCAGGTGGTTGCTGGGAATTGATCTCAGGACCTCTAGAAGAGCAGTCAGTGCTCCTAACCACTGAGCCATCTCTCCAGCCCTTATGTGATAGGTCTATCAATAGTAACCATGCCGTGTCATTTGGAAAGTATGACTAGAAGTGTGTTGTGTCTGCACTGGGCATTTGTAATTTTATTTTTACTCACATTCCCTCAAAATTATTGCTTGTTCTTGGGATACTTTGATCCAAAGTTGAATCCTGTGTGCATACCCTGCCTGCATGCTGCCTGGTTGTGGTCCTTAGCCCACAGCCACATGGTAATGGTTATACCTTTCTATCTTCTTTTATCAGAGTGCACATTCCAAAGGGAGCAGGGAGCCCACCTAGGCCTTTTGTCTGTAAATATCGGGAGATAGTATCAAAGCATCAACTGGAATAATTTTTTAAAAGATTACTAAGTGCCTACAATATACCTGACCTTACACTATTCTGAATGTTTCAGGATAAGCCTGGAATTCTTGCCCTCATAGAACTTTCACAGTATAGATAAGGCAACACACACACACACACACACACACACACACACACACACACACACACAGAGACAGACACCATACACAAACCCATGCACCAGAACTATCCAACACAGCACTTTGATGGAAGTAAAAGATTGTAGAGGGGGTTAGGGTGGTATGAGTTCTAACAATAGGAAAGGGAAGGCCTGGCTGGAATGGATTCTTCCTGGCAGGTGAAGTGTCTCCATGGCACCAAATACCTCCTTTGGGGACCAGATACAGGCTGCACAGAAAGGTGTCATAGGGATTGGCATGTGTCCAGCTTCTGTGGGGAGTTACAAACCAAGCTTCTAGCCTGTGCCCAGCCTCTGGTCCTGGCACTTGAACAAAGAGCACTCACAACAGCTTCTTTTCCAAACTGGTTTGTAAAACAGACATAAAAATAGAAGCCACTTCATACAGCTGTGAGTAAAACAGGTAGCGATAACAGCATAGGTGTGTAGCAGAACGGTTGCCATGTTTGTTATCCAATAAATGTTGGCTACTCCTTCTCAAAGGCTCCTCCATTCAGAACTCCCAGAATACCACACCATCAGCCCATGAGCATTTATCATGGCTTCTCCCTGGTAGAATGTTTCCTGTTCTGCATGTGTGTGCACATGTGTGTGTGTGTGTCCACATTAGACTTTGGTACAGTTTTCATACAGAATAAATTTTTATTGTTAACACAGTTACCACTCTGCTAGTAACATCATCGTTTAATAACATGCCATGTGACTTGACCGAATAATAATTTATCTGGGTATTGGTTGAAATTCAACCAACAAAGGTTTGATGACTATATGTTATTATGTGCCAGACATTTTTTTTCTGCAGGTTCTGCTGGTCAGGGTGAGCTGGAGCATGCTTATCCTGTTTTTATTTAGAAAATTCCCTTTGTGTTTTTGAACAGTTGTGATGGTTGCTGGTTTCCCATTGTCTAGTTGTTTGAAGGTCTTATGGTGTCTCTGTCATTGCTGGATGCCTTCCTCAGTCCCAGTATTGTGTCTGAAGCTTACACTTGTTATCTGTCAGGACTTGAAGAAGTACCCAGTGTCCAGAATCCCTCACTGGTTATAAATACTCACTGTTATCATTTTTCTGTCTGTGTGAAAGTTATCCTTCGTCACTGTTTTGAGGACACTGTTCTTTGCCTCCCGCAAGAACCGGAAGTCTGATACATTTTTCACTGTTGTTACAATTTTACTGTGAATTTTTTGGCTTTTTGTTGTTTGGGTTTTACTCTGATCTGTGCATTTATAACTTTGGTGACTTTTAAAACTTTCAGCAATCATTTTCTTGACTTTTTCCCAGCCTGATTCTATTTCTTCCTACTTATGAGACACAGAAGACAACCACCCTTCATATTTGGTCATAATTTTACAGTGACTTTATTCTCTGCTCACTTTTGTCTGTATATCTTATTCAGATAAGGGAATTTTGGCTACTTCCTTCAAACCCCACTGACTCTCTTTTCTTCTCTTCATCTGGGAATATGACACATCTATTGCTTGTTTTTACTTCCCTTATTTCAGATAACTCAATTTTTATTTTAAAATGTTTATTGCCCCTCCCAGTATATTTTTTTTGATTCTAGGATTTTCAAATTTGTTTCTGAAGCAGTTCCATAGAAACTGCTTCAAAGGACTCATCACATAGAAAGTCTCTGCATCTTGGTCTTGGCATCCCAGAACTCTAGTCTTCGTTGATGACAATTCCCCTAATCTTGGCATCACCAATGATGTTTAGATTGGAATTGAATTAGTGAATAGGCTACTATGTGATCATGAGCCTTGTTTAAAACCATGACTTAAGACAGCTTTTCTTGACACTACTCTGGAGAGGGAATGGGGTGGGGTATGGCTTCATGTACACTCACTGGAAGTGGTTTCTAAGTGTCTCCCTCCATTACTTGTGACACCTGTGTATGTATGCTCCTTGTTCTGATGACAGATAGTGAAGGCCTTGTAGGCATAAATTTTCTCCAACCTACTTTAATAAGGGTTCAACCTCCCCTCTTGCCCACCATCCAGCACAAAGAGTGAAAGAGAAAAGTTATTACGATATGTGGAAAGCGGACCTCTTTAGCAATAGTTCTTTGGGGGCAAGCTCAACCTTTGTTGTCAGCAGCAAACACCAGATATGACTCAGAAGCTGCAGTCCAGTCCTCTAGGCAGGCAGATGCCACACACAAGCCAGCAGCTCCAGTCCAGTCCTCTCAGCAGACAGCATGCATGGACCAGCAGCTGTAGTTCAATCCTGAAGAAACACAAGGCTCTCAACCAGCCCAAGGTCACAGAAGCTACAAGATGCCCCAGGAGTCTCAGGAGCAGTTCTTTGGCAAGTTTTTTCTCAATGGTGGCATTACCACAAGCAGAGCCCAACAATGCTATGTAAGATGAATCAACACATGCATGTCATTAGCGAAGAATAGTGAGGTAGAGCAAAGTAAAACAATGTTCTCTCTCCCACTGTCTGTGGAGTCATATTTAGAGTCGTATTTATACTTCATCATTCATCCTTTCACGTGTCTGCTATAGAAAAACATCCCTTCACCCGTGTCTGCTTCAGGAAAACATTCTTTTCTGTGTCTGTTTTAGCAAGACATCTTTTCACCTGTTTGCCCCAGCCAAACACCATTTGATATAACTGACTTTCCAAACAAACAAGAAGTTTCCACTTCAGGGAAACTTGTCTTACATATGCTTCCTCTGACTCTGACCTGGCTGGTTGAGGCTCCAATACAACTCTATCTATAGCCTTAACTTACAAGGTAGGGCTGGCGAGAAGTGGGCAGTAAGATGGTAAACACCCCACCTCTCCAGTAGGCCTTCCATAACTCCATGCTGGTGGAAAAACTTTTGTGTTATCTCTGTCGATGATGATTGGAAGTCCTGGTACACCACATGCTCTCCACTGTTACCATGGAGGGTGGTCTTGCTGCCACTTGGAGGAGATAAATGCCCGGATGTCTTAGATGCAGAGTGCATGAGCTAAGATAGCATCTCTGCCATGGTGTTTGGGGAAAGGGACTCTTGAGCTCCTCTGCTTCTCCTCTAGCATTTGGCCAAAATTGGAGGACCAGTTTTGGACTAGCTTAATGGCTCCTTGTTTAGTCTTCTGAGCAGAAGATTTGTGTTTTCTTTTAATGCTATCTGTGAACCTTCTTCATTCTAATTCTGGGGTATACAGGGCAATGAGAACATCCTGGCTTTCACTATTCTGTACCTTGAGTCTCAAGGTCCCTATCTTGCCTACTTTCTGCTATCCGCCTTTATGGGTATTTTAGCCATTCATTTTAAGTGATATCCAGGGTGTTTAGTTGTGCTGGAAAGACAGAATAGAATGTGTTTACTTCATCTTCCTGGAAGCACAGGTCTCCTTAGCCAGTTGTGCTGTGTATGGACAGCTGGTAGGGTTTACCGATGAATTAGATGTAGGAACACTGAGTAATAATTCTTTTTTGTCCTTAGCAACTATGAAAATGGAGCTTCAAATACTGGAGATGAGGAAGGATGGGCAAACTTTGCAAGCATTTGAGCATGCTAAGTGAATATTATGTCAGTCCTGGGATTAGAGCCTCAGGTCAAAGGCAGGAAATGTACAGTTAGCCATCATTGTATGGAGGTAGCGTTAAAGCTTCAAGACAAGAGGGAACTCTTTTCTGAATGTAGGCTGATGGACAGATCAGTGCAAGAACAGCCCTGGGATCTTCCATTGACACATCAGAGAGAAGAGCAGGAGCCAGTCCAGGGAACTTTCAGTGGGAATCTTAGAGTTTAGCACCAGGGCAACAGAAAAGACTATTTAGTGAAATGTTTTACCTCTTGTATTTCTTTTAGTTAAGCCCACTAGACCAACTGGACTCTTAGACCAGAGGCCCAATTTAGGGTATTCTAAGGAGTCAAGAAGAGCTACCTAATTCCCAAAGGCCAGTTGAGAAGATGAAGAAAAAACTTTTCTTCTCAGCACAGGAGAAAAGCAGCAGAATCATGACTGGAAGTGCATCCCTTTGAAAGACTAAGCAAACTCTATGGTGATGTCATGAGGGTCAGGGTGGAGGATAGCTGGTTGTCTTGGTCAGGTGACAGTTTGACTGGTTGTGGCACCAGGGAGTGGCTTGTCTTCCATAAGAAAGTTGCTGCTACTTGGTGAGGAGTTTTGATTTGTCCATGGACATTTGTACATTAATTCTGTTGTTGAGTTTAACTGACTATAGAACAGAGTGACATGGAGAAGAACCAGTGAGGAGGACAGGGTGGAGAGGGCTGGCCATCAGGGTTAGGGGGACCATTGATCAGCAGGGAGAAGATGGCTGACTCCCAGGTTTAGGGTGATCATTGGAGGCATCTGCTTGTTGTCCATGGTCTGGAACAGAATATCATAAGGCTGGCAATGGAAATTCTGTTGATTATGATGTCCCTTCAAATCTTGAAAGTAACGTATTCTTATCTTAATGTCTGTAGCCTTGAAGATAAGTGATTACCATCTTTAATGCTGGATTCAATAGTCAGTGCTTTCCCCAAAGAGCAACCTGTAGTCCAGTGAGTCTCATCCTTCTTAATGTTGAGACCCTTTAATACAGTTTCTCATGTCCTGGTGACCTCCCCAACCATAAGATTATTTTGTTGCTATGTCATAACTGTAATTTTGCTACTGTTATGAATTGTAATGTAAACTTCTGATATGTAGGAGATCAGATATGTGACCCACAAAGGGGTCAACACCCACAGGTTGAGATCCACTGCTCCAAGTTGAATCTAAGTCCCTATGGTAGTTTCATAAATTATAATGAACTTGAGTACTGCTGGAATTCCATGACCAACATTAGGAATGTGGCCTTGTGAAATTAGCAATAATTGGAGACACAAATGTCGAAGTGACGCCATCTGACTTTCCTAGTGATTACTTACTTCTGTTCTTATTTCGTCTCATCTGTTTGTAGAAACCTACTACTACCAATAATGTATAAAAAGTTTATGACAGTTTTTTTTTTAATTTATAGAACTTACCAGTAGTCCTATGACGTGATTTAATTCCCTTTCTTATTACAAGTCTAAAGAGTGAAGGAAACTTGCATGAAGCTAACATTACATATAGCCAACGTGCTGGGCTTTCATGTGTTGCATGAAATTTTTAATTGGCCCAATTCAGTGTTTGAAGCCACCACTTGGAGGCCAAAGGAGTGAGGTTTAGGTTTTTCCACCCAACGATGCTGCTGAACTATCAGCTGCTTCGATTCCCATTTCTTGCATCATAATTAATCTTTCAGTAATATCAACATGAACAACACTTCCTTTCAAAAGGAATAAATGTTATCTAATTCTACTCCAGGAATCAGTGAAAGTGGCCAAACAACATCGATTCAGCTTGCTGGACACCATCTTCTACCTTCAAAGGGTATTCTGTGATCATTCATAGTCATAGAACAAAGAAAGTAATAAATCAATGCACCTGCAAATCAAGTGGTGGGATGTCAGGCAATATAGTTACAGCAGAAAACAGGTTTCAGATACAAATATTGACATTCTTTGCTTTTGGACTGGTGGAAGCTAATGTTTTCCCAAAGGAATATATCAAAATAGTTTTACATAATTGTAGAAAGAGTGTTAGATACAGAGACAGGATATAAAGCTACTACGCATAGCCCATGAAATATCTGTCTACCCATCTGCACTCCTCTTAAATCTCCACAGTCTGAAGTATCTGTAGAATTTTCAGTGTGGGTGTGGCTTCAAAATAAAACCTAGGAGACTTTAGTTCTCTATAACATTGTAACGGTGTGGTGGGTGTGGTGGTTTGAATATGCTTGGCCCAAGGGGTGGCACTATTTGGAGGTCTGGTCTTGTAGGAGTAGGTGTGGATTCAAACTTGCCTTCTTAGTTTTGGTATAGTGAGTGAGTAATGAATGTCACTTTTTCTTTGCCACATTTCTGCTCTTCTCGAGATAGTTTGTGGTTACGGAGATAAAAATGAAGCTGAGTTCTCAATGCAAGTGTTTAAAAATGTGCTTGCCCCATCTAATGTGGGGTTTCTTGTATTCTTAAGCCTCCTGTCAGTTCATGGCAAAGGCTATGCTTACGTCCGTGGTCTTTTGCTTTAGTGTGGTTCATGTCCTGTGGAGTGTTTATGAAAGTCAACTTGTTAATTTGTTTCCAGAGCAACAGCAGTTGTCCTACAATCAGGGGATGTTTGCTCTAACAGCTCCTTGTGTCCAGTAACTAGGCAGGGAAGTCTTCCAAAAATGTGTTGGCTCACAGAGGTAAGTGCGTAAAGCAAGCTCCCCTACAAACGCAGGGAGTAGCTATGAGAGCTCTGCCCTGGATCTTTGCAGTGGTTTTCTCCTTACCAATGAGTGGTTTGAAAGAACTGCTTCTTTCCAGCGGGGACTTGGAAGTTCAGGATTCGCAGATTATCACAAAGGGGCATATCGACAGTGTGTTTGCTGGAACTCTATACAGCAGAGTAGAGGTGACCTGTGAGACTCGAGAGAAGAAACAGAAAGCCAGGGAGAATGGTTCTAAAGAGCACATGGCAATTAGTGCCAGAACAGCCAGTGGGGAAGAGGAGAGTGAGCCAAAGCTGTGCATTTCCACTGCACTCCTTAGGCTAAACCCCTGGAAGAGGGCAGATTCCTGCCAGGTGCTTCTGACTGTAGTTTTCAAATGCTGACTTTGAAGATCCAGGCCCATTCCTCTTGCTTAGTGGTAAAAGTGTGATACTGTGAATCCACTGTGGGGATCACATGAAAGCCTTCCTTTGGCCCCATGAAGGTTTGCTGACATGGATCCACCAACGAGGTAGCGGAAGAAAAGACTTACAAATTGAGTTCATGGATAAAGGGGAATGAGATCTGCAACTATCCACCAGCCAAGTGTGATTTGGAAATTTCCATGCGCTTTTTATAAGACAGACGCATAAGAATGGAACATTTGGGTGAATTCTGGAGAGGGGAGCTGGGTAGATAGATTTTAGACAAATTCTGTGGGTTCGGAGAAACACCACATAACTGGGCACAAATCTGGCTGAGCCTGCACAATAGACACCAGATTACACTTAATTGACTTCAGGATGTACCAAACAACAGGACAACTTCCTGTGAAGAACCTCCATCCAAGTGCACTGGCCAGTTTGTGGTTTCTCCTTTGCTAAGAGCTTAGAGAAATGAAAATCCTGGGAAGGAACCAGAAGGACACTGGGAAAAGAATCCCTGCCAGATCCCAGGACACTCAGAATAGAATTCTTGCTAGTGAGCTTTTGCTAGGGATTTCCTGGGATCTGCTCAACAATTTGGGGCAAGGAGATTACAATTTTGTATTTTAAAATGTGTGAATAAAGTAGTATCATGAACATTGCCTTTCGTGGCTTGCTGTTAAGACCAGTGGAACTTTCTTTCAGATGCCAATAAGATTTTTGTGTTTAATGAAGAGGAAATCAGTGGGCAGGGAACTTGGCCTGCTGTAGGTGTTCAGAATGGGGCTGGAGTCAAGGCAGAAGGTCCTAGAAACCCACATACTCTTGCTTCATAGGTATGTATCCCTGTGTGAGGTGACAAGGAAACTCAGGGACAGAAGACACAGCTCTGGGGCCCAGGTCTTAGCATCTGTTTTCTTGACTACTCAGCTCTTCCTTCACAAGAGACTGTTTCTTCCAAGTGCATCCACTGAGGCCAAGAGGTCTAGACAGTAGATTTATTTCCTTTTGAACTAATTACCTTCACTTTGTTCCCATGAGCACTGCATAGCCCATTAATCTTGAGACTCCAATGAAGATTAACTGGAGAGTTAATTATCATATACTCATTCATATTTTATTGAGCATCTATTTCATGTCAAGTAAGTTTTCACTTGAATTAGAAGGACTAGTGAGTCCTAGTCTGCCCCAGAGGGAGTTTCTGTTCCAGGGGTGGGAGTGGCTGTACACACAGAGAGACTGTAGTGCAAAGTATTCATTCTGGAGTTTGATGTGTCTCAAGAACATAAACAAGTCCTTGAGTCAGGTGTTGTGCTTCAAGATTGTAGCACCAGGAAATAAGTGACATTATTGTCACATATTAAGGAAGGAAACTGGGGCTGGGAGAAGCCAATAAACAGGCCTAAGGTCATATGACCGACGACAGGCATCTGTTTCGTCATCTATCTATCATCAGATAGGCATTCCATTTCTCATGTCTATCTCCTTTCCTACTTGGCCTACCCATCAGCTTTATGTACAGGCGAGGACATAACTTGTTATGACCCTTCAAAAAGAGAAGGTAGTGATCAAGTCCTAGAGGGCAAGTAGTGCCTTCTGTCGGACTGCTGTCATAAACACTGCGATGTGGGCGGCTTAAGAGCAGGGGTCTGTTTCTACTGTTGAAGAGGGAGGGAGTCAGGGTGAGGTGTGGCTGGGTTCCAGAGAGGACCTCTGTCGCCTGTCTTCTGATACCTTCCTTGCTTGGTAGAGAGGGATCAGCTCTGTTTTCCTCATCTTGTAAAGTCACTGATTCCATTAGAGGACTCCAACCTCATGACCACATCCAAACTTGTTTCCTTCCCCAAAGCCTCTGACTTCCCAGCGATCTGTCTCTGGGTCTGAGGTTGGACCTTCAGCATTTGGATGCCGGGCAGGGAAGACAGAAACATAAGGAGGAAGAGTGACTGGAAAGAGCTTTGCAAAGTCCTTGAAGCCCGATGAGAATATGGCTGCTCCTTTGAGCTGAAGGGTAAGCCCAGGGCACTCACACGCTCTCTTGGATTGAGCATCACAGGGCTTTGTACAGCTTCCTTCTTCGCTGCCCCAAACAACAACATTCTGGATGCTGCTTCTATCAAGCTTTACTGTACTATCTCAGACACTCCTTGACTTACAGGGAGATGTATCCTGATGAAATGTCATGTGTTGAAAATGCTCACCATTCTAGTTGAGAAACATGGCCAGCTGTAGGTCCTGGTTGTCTTCCCTCTGTGAAGACAGACCTGATTGGAAACTGTAGCTGGTTCATGCTGCAGACTATTGGTAGAGACAATTCATGATCCATGCTGCTATCATTAGCAAGGGAAAGATCAGGTTACCAGATCTACTGGCTGCAGACTTGATTAAAGTTGGGAAATTTCAATTGGGACCATTGTATGTCGGGGACCAGACATTCCCATAACCCCAGCTACTGTCATTTCTGCCTCCAGTACTGCAAAGCCCTCTGTCCCAGAGTTGGATAAGGCTCCATTTCCACCCTCAGTCTTCTTAGGAGCCATTAATAGGATCATAGGCATGAATTCATTTACTCCTGAATACTCTCTTCTCTTCCGGAAGAAGCACAGACTTCCCCAGGCCAGAATGAAGGGGAGGGGTTACTCTCCCTCCTGCCCAACAGGCTTCTTCCTTGACACCTTGGCTAGTTTTACAGCAGGGAGATTACTAGTCACCGGGTCTCTCACTGCACTTTTGGCCCTGTTGATGGTGGTAGGTGACTTCCTGAGCTGGGTCAGCCAGCTCAGATGTGGACACATTGTACAGACTGTCCTGCCTTGCTGCAGACGCTCCTGTATTTTTAGTCCTGTTTGTCACTGCCAAGACAAGAAGTTCAAGGGCATGAGGCATCACTGCCTTACATGACAAGCATCTTGCCTCAGACTGAAACAATATATACTGGAGTTACTCGTAAGAAGGAGGTGAAGCTATGGCTTTGCTTTGGCCACCTTGGCAGCATTTGCAGCTCCTAAAGTTGTGGTGCTGGACATGTTTTATTGGATGAACTAGCTCTGTGTTCATCTGAGGCACGCGCGCGTGCACACACACACACACACACACACACACACACATGCAAGTGTATACACTCCCACATGCACAATACCACTGTGCAGAATTAATTGTCCAAGTTGTTTAATGATCTTTACTGTTCTTGCCTCATAATCTCGTAACCAATGTTTGCTCATGCTTCCTTCTCATGCTAGTTTGGAATATGTCTCTGGTTTTACTCAAGGAACGTGCCCCTTGGTGTTCATTAAGACTGTGAGGATGCAGTGCCTGAGGCTGTTTGTGGTTTGTACATGTTAGGAACATCAGGGAGACATAACGATCAGCCTTCCATCTCACCTGCACTCTTGTTAATGTTAGACTGTCTGTTAGACTGTCTCTACTAAGGTGGAGACTCTCTTTCTCTGTGAGGAACAGCAGAGTGCTCCCCACATGAAAGCTAACCACACCACACAGAAGAGAACATATAAAAGCAAATACGAGATGCTACAGAGAGCATCAGGTACATTCAGGCTTGACGATTTTTAATCCAGATCTTCTAGAATAAAACTACTAAGCAAATATGCAGTGAAAGCAGCTGCCATGATAAAATCTTATTTAGCGTGGGAGAATCAACTCCAGAATCACCACTTCTCTAACACATTTTTAGACTGACCCCTGACTCTCTTGCATCACAACGCCTGTCCACACGGCACTGGGATGCCTAATCACATCTTCACTTGTATGTATACCTCTAAGGTTAGAGACAGATACATATCTAGATGTGAGTATAGATGCACACACACCAAGCATCTAGAGAAGCTGGCTCCATTATTTGTCCATGACAAATACGTTAGTGTCCACTTTGTTATTGGCAAGAGCATTTTATTACAAGGTATAGTAGATAGTTATAACCACAGCATAATATTTGAAGACTTAAGTTCATGTAGCCACTCCTCCCAAATGTTCCTACTGCATGTTAAGGCCTAGGTAAAATGTTAAGGCCTAGGTCATTGTTACCTGGTTAACCTGCCATTAGTAGGAAACTTTCTCATATGTTTCTGCTGTTACTCGAAAACTTTCTCATGCCCAAGTTGATTACATCTTCTGTTCTTTTCTGTGCCCTTGAAAACCAATCATGATAGAAGTCAGTAGAACTGTTTTGTATAGTTATCCACAATAAGCTTGCACCTGAACCAACCACCCAACAGCACTTCCTGCACTTGTGAAAGAGCTTTTATGGTATTTGCCTTTATAAGCTGCCCCTGGGATGAACCCTAACATAAGAGAGCTGCCTGCACAAATAGAAGAAATTATTTGGAATAAGACTTCCATTTTGAGTAGTGGCCAAGTAAAGTTTAAGTTTCCAAGACTTCCCTGGGGAACTGACATCTTCCTTGGCAGAAAGAGACATGTATGTTGGTAACTGACATCCCGGTTGAGACATGAGTGTTAGACAAGGCAAGTCCCCTGTCACAGTTGAATACCTCAACCAATGGGAGCAGGATAACACACACACATTTCCTAAAGAAATCCCTTATCCCTAAATACTATTTGGTGGAATAACTTAGCACAGATGTTTGTAGATCGCGGGCTTAAAAAGCCTTATAGGACCTTGGGGTCACAGTTCGGTTTCTGAATATAAATGCTGGCCCTGATCAGTCCTGGGGCACCATAACCTATCACTGTCTGATTGAGATTGGGATTCATGTGTTTGTGAGATGATTTCTAAACCCTAACAATGCATCCTTTCTTTGAACAAATGTAGATGATACTACTTCATATTCTACCAAAGCAGTCATAAGAATTATACCATTATTAAGCAGAGGAGACTATTAAGCAGTTATCATATATATATACATATATATGTATATATATGTATATATATACACATACACACACATATATATATATACACACATACATATATATATACACACACATACATATATATGTATATATGAATGATGTATAGTTCTGGATACATAGAGCTCATGCACTCAGTTTGCTTTCTGTTGATGATCCTTTATTATCTTAGATTTAATTTAGTTAGCAACCACTGATCACTCTCTTCCCAATTCCACATAGCAAGTTATTATTATGAAGGATCATTTGAATTCAGGATTAAAGAATGGCACTTGTAAAAACAACATAGTATACTATGTCAAAGAAACAGGAAGATGTCAAAGAGACTGGAAGTTCCAGAGAATTCTATCAGATGTTTGAAGGCATGCACATCAGAACTTTAGAAGCACAGGCAGAAAATTAAGTATATGACAAGTTCACCCAGGAACCTTCCTGGAGACTATTTTTCTTCTGCTTGGTTAAAATCCCAGCAGATAGTTTCTCTAACTACTCTGAATGTGTACCAACCAAAACCAAATCCCAAATCAGTTCATACTGGGCTCACAGTGTCTGTGGCCAAGTTCACCGTGGTAGCATCACATGCCTCCACTGAAGCTAAGTTCTCAGAACATGCATACATATTACACTGTTGGTGCTGGCATGCCAGGAAATGCCAGCCAGCACTACTCAAAGTGCCTCAGCTCAGGGTCAAGGCTCTTAGACATCATGAATTGAGGTGGTTTTTTGTTTGTTTGTTTGTTTTTGCTGCTGTTTGTTTGACTATACAAGTAAAGTTTTCTGCTCTCAGAAAAGCATAATAGTTCAGTATTTTCCTCCCTTGTCAATATTAAATTATCATGTCTTTGGGGTGTGTTCTGCTACACGCTACCTCGCCGATAAGGAGCACGTCACACTCAAGATTCTTCTGACAGCGTCTTTTATTGTTACAGCTCTTTTAGTTAGAAGGATGCAAGATGGAGAACAAAGGAAGGACCCCAAGCCCCAGAATGTACTGACTTATATACTATCAAAGAGACATGATCTGTCCTCATTGGCTTACAGACTGGGGTCTCATTTACATATCCACTGATAGTACTATCAGCGGGAGAATTCGTGCCTACGCCTGCGCACAGCTGCAGACACCAAGGCCAAGAAGAACCAGGAACAGGAAGCCAGCGCCATCTTATAATGGCGAGCGTATAGCTACTTCAGCAAACGCAGCATGGCTCCTAACAGTGTTCCATCAGAAAATTTGATTTAACTCAAATACCAATTTGAGTAGTTGCCTGAATTTCATTTAAAAGAAGGTTAAATGAATTTTAGGTTGAAATTAGTATAAAATTCCAAAGAATTCTTGAAGTGGCCGTGAACACACTTCTTTTTATTTTTATTATTATTATTTTTGCATATGTGGCATCCTCGGCTTTGATATCTGTAAGATCAAAATAGTTATCAACTCCAAAAAGCACCGAAGATTCTCTAATACTGGAATATTAAATATCCAGTCAAGATTTAATTTTTTTATTCAAAAAGTGAACAGACACACATATCTCATTAGCATGGAAACTTGTTTTCATCTTTAATAAATGGTAAAAATAATGTGTATAGCAAAAAATTTTCTTATTTCCTTCACACAGATTTTGAGACAGGTTTCATGTAGTCCAGGCTATGTGTTTGAAGTTGCTATGTAGCCATGTTTGATCTTGAACTTATGATTTTCCTGCTTCTACCTCCTAAGTGCTAGGATTAGAAAAAGATGCCACCATGCCCAGTTTATGTCACATTGGGATTCAAACCTAGTACTTGGTGCATGGTAGGCAAATGCTCTACCAACTAAGCTGTATCATCCTAAAGAATTCTATTAAAACAAACCTCTTAGCAATCTATCATTAGTAAAAGCTGGTTTGTATATTTATTTTATATACCTATATAATATGGTTGCATAAAAGTTTATCTGGATAAAAGGAGTCAGAGTGGAAACTTTTAAGATGCTTTGCAATCTGTCCTTTTAGAGGCTCCCTCTACCCAGCAGCTGACTCAGACTCACAACCGAACAGTAGATGGAGCTTGGGGACAGGAGGAAGATTGTTAGCCCTGAAGGGGACAGGAACTCCACAGGAAGACAAACAGAGTCAACTAACCTGGACCCTTGGAGCTCTCAGAGTCTGAACAACCAACCAAAGAATAAACAAGGACTGGACCTAGGCCTCCTGCACATATGTAGCAGATGTATAATTTGGTATTCATGTAAAGTTCTGAACAACTGGAGTGTGGGCTCTCCTAAAAGCTGTTGCCTGCATGTAGGATATGTTCTTCTAACTGGGATGCTTGTCTGGCCTCAGAGGGAGAGGATACACCTAGCTCCGCAGAGACTTAATGTCTCTGGTGGGGGGTATACCCAGAGGGGCTTCCAATCTCACAGAGGAGAAGGGGAGGGGATGGAGAAAGGGATTGTGGCAGGGAGAAGGACTTGGAGAGATACAGCAATTGGGATGTAAAGTGAATAAATAAAATTTAATTTAAAAAGAAGCCTTTGCAGTGTGACCACCTTCCAGTAGCTTTCAGGTATGGAAAGAAACATCTTTCTTTTGAAGAAAAGACAGAGGCTCACGAAGCCCCAGCTGTTGATCCAAGGCTATTCATTGAGGTAGCAGTGATGAACACACAGGACACCGATTCTAATACCTACGATTTTCTACTACATTATATTGACAGCAGTTTGTAGTCTGTGAGTGTGTGTGCGTGTCCATTTGTCTGTCTGTATATGTGCCTTGGTGTACAGGTACCTAAGGAAGCTAGAAGATGCTTTTGGATATGTGGAAGTTGGGTTCTAGGGCAGTTGTAAACCACTTGACTTGGGTCAAGTCCACTGGGAAGTGAACTCAGGTCCTCTGGGAGAGCAGCTGAGCATCTGTGGACCATAGTTATAAATCTTAATACTTAAATTCATTTTAAGGAACCTAGAGCGGAATGTGACGGTTCACTATATTCACAGATACTGATCATTTTTTTCTTTTGTGTTTTGATTCCTCATGTGTGATCTTGTTTTGAATCCTGTTGATCTCAAGAACTCTTTTCACTTTGGTAGTTTGGGGGATGAGCCCGTTATGGCCAAGGCTTCATCCCTGGTCACAAATGGCATCATTTCTCACCCATTTTTCCAAGTTGTCCCTAAATGGAGAGTTACAGGCTAAAGAATTTTTCCTTCTGGCACTTTAACGTGTGCTAATCTACTGTGTTTTTCAAATCATGTCTTCTATTGTTAGATTTATAAATTTTTTATCCTTTGTTCTTCATGATAAAGAATCTGTGGTCACTGCTCCCTGTCTGTGACAGGGCACACTTTTCTCTCATTGCGTTTGTTCAAGATTGCTGCATTTTTTCATCACTGTCTTGTTAGCTGTCTAAGATTATTTCTTTGACCTTATGAACTTTGGAGTCTATCAGTGTATCTTTCCCCTCTGCTCCTGAGGTGTTGATCAGCTTTGCTTCATGAGTAACTTTGTTTCTACAAGAAAATCTCTTGCCTCTGCATTAGCGGTTTCTATGGATACAAACATGAGAGCCTTTGATTCCGTCACACAAGTATCTAGAACGCCATTTGTTTTTCTCAGTGTCTGACCCTGTTTTTCATTCATATTAAACAATTTAATTGGCTTCATCCACAAAAGCCTCTCTCACTTTCCCTTCCTCATCTCCTTTGTGTTGCTGAGTCCCTGTTAGGGATTTTATATTTTCAGAAATTCTTACTGTTAATCCAGAAGTTCAGCTCAGTTTGTTTATTTGTCTCAGGTCCTATCCATTTCAAGAGCAGTCACCACAGTTCACAGAGCTCCTAATGCCAGCTTGGAATCTGTCCCAGAGTTTAGATCTCAATTAGTATCTTCATGTTTGCCGACGCCTTGCCTGTTCCCTATAGCATTGGTCAGAGTTTCCTGGTCCTGTTGTATCAAAGAGCTTTAAGCTGTAGCCTGGATAGGTTTAAATATTATATTTTCTGGTTTCATATTTTAAAATATCCAGAAAATACTAACCTATCATTTCAACAGGAAATCACTGTTTTCACCCTGTCCTTCATGTTTATGGTGGCAGTTTCAATGTCAACTGAACTGTCAGAAGCCCTGGGTCCTACACTTGGCACTCCCTGCTTGGGGCTTGTGCTGGGTTGTAGAAGACTTCAAAACTTAATATTGTTCTCAAAGACCATCACACTCCCTTGGGCATTTATGCATACTGAATATGAGTGGTAAGCTTGATGCTAGTGTAGGCTTCACAATAGACCCGCAGTCTTTCCTTCATCCCCTCTCACTTTTAGATTTAGTTCTAGTCCAATGTAGGCCTCCAGTACTATGGGATAGCTCTCTATGATGGAAAAACAGCAAGAAACAAAAGAAAATATTTAACAAGGATTGTTTGGACAACAAAGATCCCCTTCCCAAGTTCCCCCATGCAAACCATGGATCATCTTCTCGATCTTGGGTGTCGTGCTTCACTGGGGTATTCAGAGACACTTTGTGGGAATAAATTGTGTTTCTTGACTACCGAATGTTTTGTCAACCTGATTACATTAGGCCTGGGAGCCATGGCCAAGTGTCAGCATTGAAAAGTAAGAGGAAAGCTAACCTTGTCACCCCTGCAATCAAGGTTTGGCCACCACCAACCTATTGCAGCTTTTCTTATTACCAAACTGTGATGGCCATCTTGTCAGCTTTCTATAATCCTGCCTTCTTCTCTAAAGATTACAGGTGATTGACTTATTTGTTCCTTGAAGGCAGGATTGAGAAAAATACATTTTATTTCCCAATAAAGAGTCTTTGTTCCATAAGAAAATTATAATTTGACTGATAGTTCTCACTGAGCCCACCCGGTTTACACAAACGAGAACTCATTTTAGCGTTTTTTTCTTTTTTTTTTCTTTTTGCCTTAGGGAAATGATGAATTTGTTTAATAGATTGGTAATTATCCAGCTCGAAAGTGATCATTAGCATGCCTTTTTTGTTTGATTACTACAAATCACTGGACCCACAATCCATTAATCACCAGCTGCACAGAATACCTCTGCCCTGTCTGTCCTTGGGTACGAGACTCCCAAACAACACCATGCCAACCCTCCCTTCCTGTAATACAAATATTTAACAAAAGCCACATTCCATACATATCTGATTTTATACATTATATTTATATTCTTTTCCTGATACAAACTTTTCTTAATGCTGTAGCTTTTATTATCTTAAGAATGGTTTACCTGAGAGCTGTGGTCTATATAGAAGTTAGCCCTTTGATTAGGGTTATGGAGAGATTACCATTGAACAGATATCATCTTAGTGGCATGAGTCCATGACTATAAACACAGGGTTGCCTTGTGTGTGACCCTTGGATAGCTGATGTGAATCGCTGATCTGTGGTCACACTGGGCAGATCCTTAAGTATTCCTCCTTCCAAAGAGGAAACCGTGGTCAGAGAAATGAATCCCCTGTGACACATTCAGAATGTGCATGTTGCAAAAGCTGAGCAAGAAACTTTACTGAAGTATGCCAAGATGGGTGTGGCTAGGCCTGGCTGCCTGCTAGGGATTCCGGTTCCAGATCAACCTTGGTTCACTGTGTGAGATTCTGCCCAATGACGCCCCTGAATGAAATAAGTGATAAGGAACAAAGTCTCTGTCTGACAGCCTGGTATAACCAGGGCTAATGTATTTCTTTCTTTGTTCTTGGGTTTCCAGTTTACCGTGGCTTCTGGGCGGTCTTGCTGCTCCTGGGTGTAGTGGCCGCCTTGACTGCAAGCTTTCTGATCATCTGTGCAGCTCCCTTTTCGAGTCACTTCCTTTATAAAGCTGGAGGAGGCTCGTACATTGCCTCAGGTAGGTATAGCATGATTTCTAACCCTGTTCCCTATAGTTTTGTTTTATACATCGGTCTAGAGTTTAGACTTTTATTAACAGCAATACCATGACGCTAAGATACTGGAGTTCCTGTTTGCTAATTATATCCCTGGTACTTTCTCCAAACTTCACATTTTCTATGAGCTGGCAGCCATTACCTAATGAATATAAACACCGTACAGACAAAAAGTAGACATGTAGACAAATGTAAACACCGAGGCTAATGATTCACTCTGAGGTCTGTAAGGGATAACAGTCTAGAATTTTCATCTGTGATGCACCTTCTATACCATACCATAATATATACAAGTGGGAGGCCAATATTGACAATGACTACATTTCTAGAGTAGTAAATGGCATCTCAGTTAGGGTTCCTGTTGCTGTGAGGAAACACTGTGACCAAAGTCAACTTGGGAAGGAAATAAGATTATTTCACTTAGACATTCATGGCAAAGTCCATCACCAAAATAAGTCAGGGCAAGATCCGTAGTAGATACCATGGCAGGATGATGCTTATGGCTTGCTCAGCCTGCTTTTGTATATAACCTGGGACTACTGGTCCATGGGGTAGTATCACCCAGAATGGGCTAAATCCTCCATTATCAAATACTAATAAAGAAAATGCCCCACAGACTTGCCTGTAGGCCAATCCTATAGAGGCATCTTTTCAATTGTGTGTTTTTTTTTTTTTCTTGTTGGATAACTCTAGCTTGTGTCAAGCAGACAAAGAAGAAAAAAAAACACAACAACAACAACCAACAAGACATAGGGACTTGAGTATATATGACCCAACTCAACATGGTAATGCTATATTCTGCCATCACGAGAACCGAGTGTTTCCATGTAAGGCCATATTTAAGGCTATGGGGAGAGAACTGACAGGTAGCTCTGCTGTCTTTAGAATCATTGAGTGGCAGCCCATGATGCTGTCCTTCAACATAATCAATGATCAGTCATCAATACATCAGCCCTGTTTACATAAGCCAGTGCTTAGCCCTTCATAGTAAAGATACATAAAGATCATACATGACTCCTTGGCTGACACAGCATCGTTCTGGGGAGCAGCCCGTTTAACCCCTTCTGTCCCTTTTTCTGATGCCTTTCTTTAGTTGGATGCACATGCTAGAGCTCATGGCTGTTTAATCTTTTCCCATTTTTACTAAGAACCCACATAACATTTAATTCTCCATCTTAAAGTATGTGATTCAGTGGAATTTTTAGTACATTCATGGACTCAAACAAATATCACTACTATATGATTTCAGAATGTTTTAATCATATTGCAAAGAAACCCCATTTCCATCTACATGAAACTAGTAATCTACCTGTTTCTGTGTATTTGCTTATTTGGGATGCTTTATATAAAGGATATTCCATGTTTTTTGGAAAAGATTTTTTTAAAATGCCATTTTCTTCTAAGCTGGGACAATGCCTATCCTGAAAGCTATGAAAGTAGGTGATCATGAGAATAGATTCTCTTGCTTTTAAATTTCTTGATGGCTGGCACAGTTATAAAATATGTGTGCATGATTTTGCAAGGAAACTAACATTACATGAAACAAAACTTCAAAGTTCATTGTATTGTTTGGGGCAGGGAAGGCCATGTGTTCAGAGACGTCCAAAGTTAACTTTCCACTAGAAATTTCTCCCATAAAATGCAGATTTTAAGCAACAGTGATGTCAACAACTCGTGTTAAAATGGAACACTATCAACAGAAGAACTTTAAAACCTTTCATCTGTCTATTACCAATTTTATCCTTTCAAATTTACATGATATAATGGAGACCCACGAGAAACACAGACTGCTCTTCTTGCCCTAGATTCATCATCCAGGAATGATTTCCTTGCACCATGTGAACTGCAGAGTTGCACTGAATTGAGCATCAAATACTTCACTTAGTTAGATTTCATAAATTTCAAAATGAGGAAATTTCAGTTTATGGGCCAAGGGTTCCAAATTCCCATTCTTCCTAGGGCTTGTCAGACCATCGCTTTCTTGACTCTCTCAGATGGCCTTGTTCCTCCACTGTGCTCTGCCAGGCACTTAAGAACAGGTGCAGCTCGGTCTCAGGGTAGTGTGGCCAATTCACCAATGCCACAAACAGGACTGAGTATTTATTTGGGCAGATGAATCTTAGGGAAGGGCTCGACTGAATTCCAAACAGTCATTCCGGGCGTGTACACATACAGACGCTCTTTGTCGTCATCAGCAGAAGCCTGTGCAGGGCGTTCCATGCTTGGCAGAGGGACACTGAAGTTGCAGCTGTCGAGTGGGCAAAGGGTTGGTCCATGATATTTTCATGCTGTGCAAATTCAGGGCAGGGCCCAGAGAGCAGTGTAGGCTCACCCTGTACTTGACCCCCTGGGGCAGAAAAGACTGGTTTGGAAGACCATAGAGTCTGTGGCTTCTCTTCTATCAGAAGCTCATGGATTCAGCCAAAGTTCTTAGGAAGAAAGCATGTTTATTTCTGCCTGTCATAGGAGCACCCATGGCAACCTCTTACTGCAGATGTTCTATGTGCAGGAAGAAGTGATCATCACAGAACACAGAACCTGTGGGTTTAGCCCAGAGGCTCCTTTTCCTCAGCTGAGACTGAACATAAGGTTCACAGGACGGCACTCTGCAAACCTTGTCCAGCCACACTCTTCCATATAAGGAACAGGAGAAAGTATGTGGAGAGACCCTGGTCAGAGCACAAGGTGACAAGAGACCAGAGCAGGAAGGGATTAGGAAGGAAACTGCTGACAGGTGAGACTCACGGGTCTCTAACTGCGCCAGATGCACATATACCTCTGAACAGACTATGAAAGTCTGTGAACAGCACCTATGCCTGTCAACCATAGAGCACTCTGTATGAAAAGACCATGGTGATGAGACTGGGGAATGAATACGTGGCTATGGTGGCTTTGCTAAAGTCACTTTCAGGCATGACTTTCCTACTGTGCAAGAGGTGGGTAGGCTTCCAGAACAGGCCAGAAGCTGAACTTCCTAACAGGAAGTGGAGTATTTCCCAAAGCCCAGGGCTCTGTTTTCACTCTGAGCACTACTGGGCTGGAGACTATTATGGAGAGAGTGCTTGATAGAAGCTGTGTTCAGATGTGTGTCTGCCTCATGGCCTTGGAGCAGAAAAAGCTCCCAGCTGATCATCTGCAGAGCTACAGTTAAGATGTCTCCAGAGCAGCCCTGTTAGGGGAACATGAAGACCTCATGACCCTCTTGCTCCTCTGTCAAGTGGTGCCTCCATGGTACCTTCAGTGGCTTTATGTGGGACTGTGCCTATACATGTATTCTGAGTGCTGATACTGCTGTTACCTGGGAAAGCTTTTCTAAACTGCACTTCCTGCTATCCTGGGTCTGATATTTTGCACAAATGCCACATAGTAGCTAAAGGAAGTCAGCCTCACCCAACCCTATGCAGGAAAGATCTGTGAAGATTTTTGTATTTTTCATTAATTAATTAATTTACTTTACATCCCAATGACAGCTTCCCCTCCCGCCTCTTTTCCCAACCTCTTCCTCCCCAAGCCCTTTTCTCTTTCTCCTCAGAAATGAAGAGGCCTCCCATGAATAGCAATCTTCCTTGGCATATCAGGTTGCAATAGAACAAGTTGCATCTTCTTCTCTTGAGGCTAGACAAAGTGGCCCAGTTAGGGGAAAGGGATCCAAAGGCAGGCAACAGAGTCAGAGACAGCCCCTGCTCCTGCTGTCAGAGGTCCCACATGAAGGCCAAGCTCCACACGTGCTATATATGCGCAGAGGGCCTAGGTCCATCCCATGCACGCATGCTCCCTGGTGGCTGGTTCAGTCTCTGTGAGCTCTTATGGACCTAGGTTAGTTACATCTGTGTGTTTTCTTGTGGTGTCCTTGATCTCTCTGGACCCTACAATCCTTCCTCCTTCTTTTCCAAAAGCTTCCCCAAGCTCCGCCTAATGTTTGGCTGCGGGTCTCTGCATCTGTTTCCATCAGTTGCTGGGTGAAGCCTCTCTGATGACAGTTATGCCAGGCTCCTGTCCCTGCATATCTTGTAGGCAGGGCAGACTGTGGGTCGAAGGGTTTGTGGCTGGATTGGTGTCCCCATCCCTCCATTGGAAGTCCTGCCTGGTTACAGGAGATAATCGTTTGCAGCTCCATATTCCTCATTGCTAGGTCTTAGTCATAGATGGCTGGGACTTTCCATTTTCCTAGCTTTCTAGGTCATCCCAGAGATGCCCACCCATCAGTGATTCCAGTTCTCTCTCCCTCTGTCCTCCCCACACATCCCCTGCACATCTCCCCACCCCCTCTCCCACCCAGCTCCCTCCATTAATCCATCCCTGATGTCTATTTTATTTCCCCTTCTCAGTGAGATCCAAGCATCCTTCCTTGGGCCCTCCTTGTTGCTTAGCTTCTTGGGGTCTGTGGATTGTAGCTTGACTATCCTGTAATATGGGTAATATCCACTTATCAGTACATACCACGTTTGTCTTTCTGGGTCTGAGTTACCTCACTCAGAATGATCCTTTCTGGTCCCATCCATTTGCCTGATAATTTCATGATGTCCTTGTGTTAATAGCTGAATAGCTTTCCATTGTGTAAACAACCAACAGTTTCTTTATCCATTCTGCATTTGATAGACATCTTGGTTGGTTTCAGTTTCTGGGTATTATGATAAAGCTGCTATGAGCATAGTGGGGCAAGTATCCTTGTGGTATGGTGGGGTATCCTTTGGGCATATTCCCAGGAGTGGTATAGTTGGGTTTTGAATAGAATTATTCCCAATTTTCTGAAAAACTGCCAAACTGATTTCCAAAGCGGCTGTACAAGTTTGCACTCCCACCAGCAGTGGAGGACTGACTGTTCCTCTTTCTCCACATCCTGGACAGCATGTGCTGTCACTTGAGTTTTTGATCTTAGCCATTCTGATTGATTTGAGGTGGAATCTCAGGGTTGTTTTGATTTACATTTTCCATGGTGAATAAGGATGTTGGACATTTCATTAGGTGCTTCTCAGTCATTAGAGATTCCTCTGTTGAGAATTCTCTGCCATTTTAACTGCATTACTTGGCTTGTTGATGTCATATTTCTTGAGTTCTTTATATATTTTGGATATCATCCTAGATTTCCCCTGAACAGTCACTTGGTTAAGAAACAACAAGTAGTAAGTCGCTGAGGAATACCAAAATTTGTTTTTGTTGTTGTTTTTGTTTTTGCTTTGTTATTTATTCTATCTACCTATCTACCTATCTACCTATCTACCTATCTACCTATCTATCTATCTATCTATCTATCTATCTATCTATCTATCTATCTATCTATCTATCTATCTATCTAACTTTTTAAACTTCCTATACTTTCCCATCTTGTTAAATCTTCCTTGGTCTGGAGCACATTTTAGTATGGATCCATTGGGACCGGCACAGTCATATTGATCTACACTAAGCAGCTGCTCTACAAGTAACTTTTACTTTCTATAATGATAGGGCTGGTTGTAAGGCGCAGGGGATTTGATTAACTAGAAAGGTAAAGCAGGAAACACCCTCCAGATGGATGAGTTCAAGTCTGAATTGCTTTGTGTTTTTCAAAAAATCCATGGTGATGAGACTGGGGAGACTGGTGCCATCTAGTGGCCACTTGTGGTAGAACATGGGAGGCAAACATTCTCTCTAGCTTCCAAGGTCACAGTGTGGTTCTCAAATTGGGGGTGCAACAACCCTTTCACAGAGGTCGCCGAAGGCAGTCAGAAAACACAGACATTTACATTACAGTTCACGACAGTTACAAAATTATCATTTTGTGAAGTACCAAGGAATATAATTTTATGGCTGGGGGATCACTACAACATGAGAAACTGTATTAAAGGGTCGCAGAATTAGAAAGGCTGAGAACCACTGCCCTAAGGTCTCAGAGTTGGAAAGAACCAGGAGGAGCTGATTTTTTTTTCCAGACCAGTTGTGACACAGCAGGGTCATATGAGATTCTCTGGTGCTTTAGAACACTGCAGAAAACATTCGCTAGCCGTTAGCACTAACTCATGCCAAACCCTGATGATGATGATGATGATGATGATGATGATGATGATGATGATGATGATGATGATGATGATGATGGCTGATGCTTCCTAAGGATAACATGTTCCCAGCACAGTGCTGACTGCTGTGCCTCATGACCTCTTTCTTAGATCTCATATGATCACCACTTACCAATAAAGTAACAGATGGAAAAGTAAGGAACATGCACAGAGTTATGTCAAAGTGGAAAGCTTTCAAGCCAGGAAAGTGTGATGAAAGCCAGGGTGGTCAGAATCCAGACTTGTGCCTTTTAAACACATCCGAAAACTCAGTGGTTGTGAGTAAAATCACCCTTAGAGTAAGTTACCCTTGCAACTCGAATGCCTGTAGAGAACTCTCTGTTAATTCCCATTTCTCAATGTGGCTCATTGTGTTGAGCATGAGTATGTTTAATGATGAAAAGTATCATACGTGTTTGGGAAACCCAGTATGTACTATATAGGATCACGTGACCAGATAAAATCTGGATTCCAGAGAATGAAAGAAAAAAAAAAAAAACAGCTAGTAGATTTGGGAAGTGGTAGAGTATTGTGTGCAGTGGTGAATGTCGGTCAGATAGATTGGTAAACTGACTGTAAGCACAGGGGCAGATAGGACTAACTCAAAAGGCTGCAGAGAAGTCTCAGAAAAGGAATGGAGAAGAGTCAAGAGTGTTGGACACAGTGTATCAGTTGTTTTCAACTTCAAAAATAGGATACATTAAACAGAGCATCATTTGATTCTAAGAGAAAACAATAACATATTAGTGTAAAGAGGAACCAATAAATTATTATAAAACACAATTTAACATATTTTAAAGAACATTTTGCTTGTTTGCCCAGAAAAGCAGTCTTAGTTTTAATGAATGCAATTTTTATGAAATTACTTAGAAAATGCTTTAGAATATAATGAGAAGTATTATCATCTAGCAAGTGTGCACTTGGAAGACTTCCCCTTTCTTTTTTTTTTTAATAACATATAGAGGATTGAACTTGGCAGTAGCACTAACAGTGAGAGAGGGTCAGCTTATATGAGTCCCCCGTTGGCAGGGCACACACATCTTGTGGAAGTGCACAGAGGCCTCAAATACTGACATGTTTTAGGTAGCCAGGATGTCATTAAATCATATGAAGACAGGCTTGTAAATGTTGTGGCATCTTAAGATGATTATACGTAGTATGTTAATTTATAATTTAACCTTCTATAGAAAGGGAAATTCCATCTGAATTGCTGCCTGTTCTCAGGCAGCCAGCCCTGTGTCACCTAGTTCTTTCTCTTAATGTAAATATTAATATTTTCAACAAAAGGCTAGAAATGGTTCTTAAATATTGGAAGAACATATCTTCTTCCAAAGAAACCATAGCCAAATGGACACAGGATGAGTAATGTTCTCATTTCTAGGTCAGAGGCTAGTTCACAGGTGTTTTACAATTACACCTTGTATTTCATACTGATTCATATATTATTTTATGTTACAAAAGTCTGAAAAGTTGGAAGGGCCCCAAAACAAGTGATCACAAAATGACCCCCCCATGCTACAGACTTCAGAAAATGTAATTTTTCAATAGCACCACTGAGCGACCATCAAGAGCTCTGCTTAAAGGTCAGGGTTAGTGTAGAATTTAGGTTGTATTCTGTTGCTTTTCAAGAACTGTGTCTTCAGTTGGGCTGAGCAGGGCAGCTAGGGTGTTACAGTTGGAGAGAAGGTAATTCAGCTCCTGCCAAGCATCAAGTGAAACCAGGGGCATTTTGTCAGTATGCCAGGAATTTCATAAGAGTTTATTGATATCCTCTCCCATAAAACTATTTGGCCTAAGCAAATGTTATTTCAAAACTCTATGCATATGGCAGGGTAGCACAAAACAATTCATTTACCCTAGATTAACTCACAATAGCCCACACCTAGGATTCCTCAAATGTTCACATGCAGGTGAATGGAAAACAAGCCGGGAAACAAGCTGCTGTTTACGTCTAACATAAACTGTGGGGGTGGGGCAGGAGTTGTATATGCTTGGTGAAGAATGCCAGGAGACCCCACGGGCTGTAGGGGCTTCACTTGCAAGATCTTCCAAAGTCAAATTCACAGTGAGACATATTTGGAATGGGGCAGGGAGCGGCTGGGATACTGAAAAGGCATGACAGATTTCCACAAGTGATAAATATATTGTGGCTTCAGAATATTTACTCCCCCCTCCCCAAAACTTATCTATTCACACTTTAAAAAAATGAGAAAAAGAAAGGACACCAAATTAGAAAACACACCAAAATACCAGAGTATAACATGAGGTGGGAGCTAGGCTGCTACTAAATGTTTGTATGAAAACTGTTTGCATAATAAATCCTTGGTGCCAAAAAAAAAAAAAAAAAAAAAAAAAAAAAGAGAGAGAGAGAGAGAGGCATTTAGTGTCCCCTTACAGACACTTGTGACACAGCCTCATGATGAATTTGTCTCATGATGAGTCACAGTTTCCACTACAAAGTGACAGTGGGATGACTCACTTTTTGTCTTTCTTCTGAGTGTCCTGGCTAAGAAAATCTTCTCCATCACTGTTCTCCCTAACAGGCCCATGAGCCCAGGCTTTTCTTTCTTTTTGTCCCTAGTGGAACTTTCTGCCAGCCTTTCAGATAGTTCTGCTTTGAGAGTCATTGTATCTCTCTGGAGCTTCTGGGAATGTGTTTCAGACCAAAGGGATCGTGTTTGGTCTTGACAGACATTTAGCTACTGTAGGTCTCCTTTCTTCCTCCCTCTCTCTCCCTCCTGTTCTCCCTCCCTTCTTCTCTCTCCCTCTTCCTCTCCTTCCTCTTCTTTCTTTCTTTGGGGAGTTGCTGTATATCTTTGACTGGTCTGGTGACTCACTACATAACCAAGCTTGAATTTGCAGCAAACCTCCTGCCTCAGCATTCTGTGCTGGTGACAAGCACAGGTCATCCTACATCCTTAAATTTAATTTTCATCCGCTGAAAGGAGCCACAAGCTAACCTGGGCCAATCATCCCCAGACTTTGCTATGCTGACCTCCTGGTTCTCTGTAGAGGTCCTTGATGAATTTTTCCCTATGTCTAAAGCATGTGAATCTCCAAGAAGAGAAAAAAAAAAAAAAAAAAAAAAAAAACCATTTGACATGGTTCTAATTTTCTTTTTACCTCAACTTCCTTGGAAAAGGACTTTTAAAATTATGACATTGCATGATCTTTCCTAAGTCCATTAAAAACTGAAGTGATTTGCCAGTGAACATGCCTATGCGTAACCAAAGAACTACGTTAAATTCATAATTCTTTTGAAGTAGGTCATCACCACCTTTCATTTAAATGAAGACACAGGAAATGTAGTTTAACAAAACAGTTGAATATCAAGTTTATTACTTCAAGTCACTCCCCAAAACTCTTTTGTAAAAAGTAACGTACACTATATCAGTTACCTTTCTGCTACTACAGTAAAACACAATGACAAAATCAATGTATGAAAGAAAAGGTTATTTTTTGCTTACATAGCCATATCCAGAGGGATGTAAGTCTACCATGTTATGGGGACATAGTGACAAGTGGCAGATGTGGTTTCAGGAGCTGAGAGATCACACCTTCAAATACTTCAAAATATGGGGGGGGGGGAGGGAGGGAGGGAGGGAGGGAGAGAAAGAGAGAGAGAGAGAGAGAGAGAGAGAGAGGAGATGTTTTACTCTCTAATCCCATTCTTAGTGATGCTTCTCCTCCAACAAAGTCAGACCTTCTAAACCCCCCCCCCAAAAAAAAAAATCTACCAAGGACCAGATATTCAAATGCCTGTGACTATGAGGGACATTCTTTTTCAGTTTACCACACATACACATACTGCTAGATATGAGCATAAATCTTTGACAATTTACCTTACTTCTTTAAAAGAAAAAGCCTTCATTCCTTCGTCTCAACTTCCTGCATACAAATGTGCTTTTTATTTTTTTATACCACAGTGAGAAAGGTTTTATAGTAAATCCTTCTGCTGTGTGTGTGTGTGTGTGTGTGTGTGTGTGTGTGTGTGTGTGACACAGGACCAGCTTTCTTGTTATGTGGAGAATATTTTGGCCTTGGGGCCTTAGGGGAGTCCACAGGATGCTTATCCTCTCTCTGATTGTTCCCATCTTTGACAAACATGCTCAATGTCAAAATCTGTAACTGAATGTTATGCCCCTTATTTCTGGGAAGTGAGGGGATGGGCTTTTAAACTTTATTTAGGCATATAAAGGAAAGAACTTTGTGAGCCGATCAATATAAAATGTACAGGTTAACTGCCACTCATACATGTTGTCTATGAGGGTTTCTCTCTGCCTTTTGGGCCACTAAATTCCTTATTCACCTTTCATCATGACCATAAATACCAATGGCCTTAGAGACCATTTTGTAAATTTTTTTCCTTTAGTGATCTATTTAATAATTTTTAAAATTAGACTCCAAAAATCAGGTATCATAAAATTTAGATGCAAATAAGTTTGGGCTTCTGAAATATATTTGATAATAATGCATGTAATAATGATTTTATTTTAAAACAACGACTGCCTAATCTTAGCACTGATTTCTATCCTACTAAAGTCAGTGTGGCAGGTGGGTTTGAAATGTAGCTTCTTTGCTACCCTAGCCTGTTAGTGTTCACATTCCATAACAAAATCCTAAACTGTAAACAGATAATAGAGAGTTCATGTAAGCAGTGCTGTCGCACAGAGACACTCCATCTGCCAGCTCACTGTGTGACTGCTTAGGAGGAGTCACAGTGTCCTACCAAAGGGACAAGAAACAGGGACATCTTTTCCAATGGATACACATGCTGCCTTCCTTCCTCAAACCACGTTCCTCCCAGCACATGTGACCACAAGCTTGCCTCCTCCACCTTCCCTTGAAGTCATTTTATTTTACTTGATATGGGACTATCTTCAACTTTACACCAAAGTGGTAAGTGCTTTCACTCATCTCCATCTGTTATCCTTTCTGTAACCATCCTATTAATTTCTTTTATAACAAAGAACCTGACCCAGGACTATGGATCATGTTTACTTGTGCCACATGAGTTTCCGTCAAATCAGATTGAGTTTTGCTGTGACTTCAGGAACTCAAAATTTTTGAAGAGCACGGGCCTATGGGTTCTTGAAACGGTGTTGGATTTGGGTGTGATGCCTTTTCAGGACTGGATTAGGCTCTGCATTTTGATGTAGCATCCAGCCCATTCAGTGACATCACTATCCCCCCCATCAGTTTGACATAGATAACACTAGTAATGTTAACTGTGATCACTTTGATAGGTTTCTTCAGCAAAAGTTACCCTTTGCTCCTTTACAGTTAGGTTTGTAGAGGGTTTGAGCCTGTGGAGGTACTCATGGGCTCATTGCTTCATTACACTCATTGCTACATTGTTTTACTGCACCTATTGCCACATTGTTTCACTATATTCATGGTTACATTGTTTCACTGTGCTCACTGTTACATTGTTTCACAGCACTCATTGCCACATTGTTTTATTAGTCTCACCTGCACACTCTGTACTTGTTACATTGTTTTATCACACTCACTCATTGTCACATTGTTTCACTGTGCTCATTGTTACATTGTTTCATTTTCTAGGTTTCTGATTTCTATCACCTATAGTCTGCTACTGTGAATTTGCTCCAATTAGAATTGATGGTTTGTTTGATGAGTCTAGCTATATGTAGCAGCTACTTGACTCTCTTCGTGATCCTAGACCTTGCGCAGGTTCTCCTGGCTAAATCTTACAGCATTAGCAGTTAAAGCATTTCACCCCCCCCCCCGTCTCCCAACCCTGTTTATTGTTTACAATTTAATTTGTAGGGAGATACTGACTGTTTTGGCCCATGGGTAAGATAGAATCACAAACTGGTTTCATATAAATTAAATGGACTGTGTTAATTTATGTCAATTAATGAACAAATTAAAAATTAAATAAATGAGTATTTTTAATGCTTTCATAATGCGATTCTCCTACAAATAACAGAGTTGTTTAAGTACAAGTTATTTCTTATTAATAATCATCTACATCATTGCCCACAATGTACTTTTTAACACTCAAAATCCAATCATGGCTTTTGAAAAGATGCATATAAGGGGCTGATTCTTCACAGAGGCAATTTAAATTTTTAGTAAGAATATCTGAAAAGATGGTGCTTTTGTGATAGGAGGAAGACCAACACCATAGCCACAAATAACATAAAGAGCTGCCCAGTGTTTGCAGAAGCCAAAGAATGCTGCTGTGCACGTGCCCAAACCTTTACACTAACAGATAATGCTGTGCATGCAGTTGCTGTAAAATGTATTCTAAGGCACAGAGTCTCTGACTCCTGGCATAGTCACGGCCTGACTCATGGCACAGCTACATTTTTGCCCAAATATCAAGTAAAGCCTTGTTAAAAGTTTGCTCTCTATGTCTGTTACATACGTGCAAGGAGGCCTATGTTCAGTCCATGTATGTTCTTTGGTTGGCGATTTAGACTTTGAGAGCCACATGGGTCCAGGTTAGTTGACTCTGTTGGTCTTCCTGTGGCGTTCCTATCCCCTTCAGGACCCACAATCCTCCATCCACTGTTTGACTTTGGATGTCTGTGTCTGCAACAGCTGCTATGTGGAGCCTCTCAGAGGACAACATACTCCTGTCTGCAAGCATAACAGAGTATCACTGATTGTTCTTCATGTGGGTTTCCAACAGCTGGAGTGGGGGCTACTCCAAAAGCTGCTGCTTGTATATGAGACATGTTCTTCTAGCTGGGCTGCCTCATCTGGCTTCAGTGGGAGAGGTTGTACCCAGCCCCACAGAGACTTGAAATGCTAGGGTAGAAAGATACCCACTTTCTCAGCCACTCAGAGGAGAAAGGAATGGAGGTGGGGGGAGGATTGTGGGAGGGGTTGACTGGGAGGGGGCAGTGAGCATGATGTAAAGTGAATAAGGAAAAAGTTTGCTCTCAAGCTACACCTCTGCTGTTTCTCAGATACAGTTGTTACTCAGTGGAGGTTGCTCCACCTGTGGGCCAGCATATGAACTTACACTATAAATCACAGCTTGAAAAGCATGTCTTATTAGGGAAACATCTTGGTTAATTTCACATTGATCTGTCACTGAAATGATCATTATGAGAAGGTGTAAGCTCAGATACCAGCACATCTCTGCATGGTTACAAACCTTTCTTTTGTGTCTAATCTTCCAGCTTCTTTCTGCTGGCGCATCACCCCTTGGCATAGTAAGACAATCAAGAATGTGCTGAGCAAATTGGATGGCTGAGCTCTGAAAAGCCATTTCCTTCCATTTCTGATTTAGATCTGTCCAAAACCCCAGTCCTAGGGGATTAAACACTCGATTCTGGCCTCCTTTTAGAACTGAGAGTATGCATATGGTACATATATAAACACAGGCATAACACCTATACACATAAAATAAAAGTGGAGGTTAAAAACATGCCACACTTGTTTGCCATTGCCCATTCTGTACACACAAGTAGTCATGTCTGTCCTCGTGTGATGCTCATGTAGACTTTGGTTTTGCGACCATGTTCGGTTCCAGCTATATAGAGTTAGGTGGATTTCCATGGTGTAGCAAGAGTTTGAAGAACCTGGGCTGAAAACCACTAGTTGTGTCTGTATACCCATAATGCTGTGGGGCTGATGGGACTATTCCCACTGATTCACTGCCATTTTTGAAAGAAGTATTAATGGGCTACACTTCTCCCTTCAAACCTGGCATCAGTTGAAGTGTATACATGCTAAGATAAATATTCATAGATTCAGCACAGTACCTGGCAAACAGTAAGCACTCAATAAATGCTTATCAACTATGGTTATTGTCTCTTATGCTGATACAGCTCTCCTCAGAATGCTTTAAAATATAAAAACCAATATCATGTCTACTTACCTTCCTAATGCTGCGGCCCTTTGACATAGTCCACCATGTGGTAATCCATCCCCACCATAAAATTATTTCATCGCCAATTCACAACTGTAATTTTGCTACTGTTATGAACTATAATGTAAATACCTGTTTTCTGATGGTCTTAGGTGAGTCCTGTGTAAAGGTCATTTGAAGCTCCAAAGAGGTTGTGCACCACAGATTAAAACTGCTGATTTAGCTGATAAAGAATAACACAGACAGTGTCTGATTTAGCTCAGAACACATTAAACAAAGGACTGCTTTAGGGTGGTTTGGAGGGGTGATATCTCCACAGAGGCTAACGGTCTTCTCCTCTCCTCAGGTGTCCTGTTTTCCCTGGTGGTGATACTGTATGTCATCTGGGTCCAGGCAGTGGCTGACATGGAAAGTTACAGAGCCTTGAAGATGAGAGACTGCTGGGAGTTTACCCCCTCTGTTCTGTATGGCTGGTCATTTTTTCTGGCCCCCGCTGGCATATTCTTCTCTCTGCTCGCTGGGCTGCTCTTTCTAGTTGTTGGACGGCATATTCAGATACATCACTAACTTTTGCCACTACAGTTTTCAGGAGAGAACTCAAAGCACCACACTTCCCCTATTTGTTTTGTGTTAGCAACAGTATCTACATCACATTAGTGGATGTACATTTGGAGTTGTTATTTCTTAATGAGTCAATTTTCTTGTGATTTCTCCTCATAAAGGAGATCCTTTGACTTTTCTAGAACACAAAGCTGTCTGTGCTGGCAAGGAACTCACACTCCAGGGAGCAGGTAGTGGGTCCATCTTACAGTTTGGAGTACACACAGGGTATGTATGTGATCACCCACAGCAAACCAAGCTTAGGTTGAATTTCTCCTTGACATTCACTTCTACTACTTTTTAAAACAGGGAGAATAATTAATGGAAAACAAATGTCTTACAACTGGTTTTGTTTCTTCCCACCTACATGCCCAGATACTCTCACCCACTGACTTCTGTGAGCCAATGATTCATTAATTTAAAAATAGGTAGCAGTTGTTCTTGTTATTGGAGCTCTGAACTCCCGAGTTCAAAAGGGCCATGACAATAATACCAAGTGCAGTTAGTCTAATTTATTACCAACGGCATCATCTGAGATTCTTCTTGATTATGTATGCTTACAGAAACCTTACACTGTTGGAAAGCAGCAAACACACAGCAAAGTATGTAATGCAGATAAGAACTGTGTGAAGTTAAAGAGGGGATAACCCCAGATTGTAATATGGTTTAAAATTTGTAAAAGCTGAGAGCCTCAGCTTAGCACATAATTCCATTCGATATTTTAAAATTCCCATTTAAAACTTAAATTGCTAAGATGTTCAGCATGTTTAAATTTATGGAGAGAATGAGCCTTTAATATTGTCCAGCTATAAAGTTTCCAGATACATCCATGCAAAGATTATAATAGCCTTGCTTTATGAAGACCACGGCATATTAACTCTCCCCCATGTTTTACAGGATCTAGTTCTTCTGGTCATTTGATTGCATAGTATCTCTTGATTTCATCCTCTTTGGCATACATGCCAGAACTCTCACAGACCCACAATCTCCTCTAACCTCCTGCAAGAAAAGGTTTTTGTGGGAAAGTACAATTCTTTATTATTCACTAGCACAGGCATTTTGCATATCAAAAAGGATCATTTGCAAGGATTGTTGATTAAAATCATGCCCATATCTGGGAGGCTTCCTTCTACTGGTACCTTGCATTCTGGAAGTTTCCATCAAGGAGGGGTTTGGTGTCATTGAGGCACTGAGAAACACACAGCCCTCAGGCTTTGCTGGGGATCCTATGGTGCATTCTGCAGTTGTAGCAAGAAGGAAAGACAGCACTGAGTCAGGGTGATGACCACCTGGAAGGTGCTCTGGAAAGGCTGGTTTAGCTCTTCTTATCTGTTGTAGGTATAGTGGTAATGCTTCCTCAGCCTTCACTAAAGCCTGCTTTATACACAGAGGGAGACCTGGAAGGGTAGCAGGAGCCTGAGTTATCTACTAAAACACGAGGGCGTTTTAGTGACCAGACTTGCCTGAAATAGTAACAGCTGTATGTAACACTCCAGGGGTTCAGCTCACCTTGCAAACCATTTCAAGGACATCAATACACCTTTGTGTTACTTTCACATTGTCATCTTGTTTCTTTTTGATACTGGCTCATTTGCTTCTTGGCTTTCTTTCATTTGGTTCAGTTATGCACATAGCCTGTGATATTAAGGTATGGCATGCCATTATGTTTTCCTGACAACACTTAGATGTATCTGGTTAGTTTGTGTCATCTGAACATACATTTTTTTTTTTGTAGAATTTTGGGGTAGAACCCTTTTCAGGACTGTATGTCATTTAAATTTCTCATGCAAGCTGTTTCTAGTAAAAGTTTGAATATTTATAAATTTCAGATAGTTGCCCTTATTTTCATTCTCTTACGTGGTTACTGCTTGCTTATCACAAGTGGATTGGCCAGATAGCTGACAGACATGACAATTTATACAGAGCCACACCGTCAAAGTCTCTCTGAGTTGTCACATGACACTCACACTGATGCTAAGTACCGTTCTCAACTGCTTATGAAGAGGATGGAGTGTGGGTAAGTTGTGTCTGCTGGGCTGATTGATATATACACTTGCTTGAAAAGAAGCAAAAGAGCTTCATGTCTGAGGGGTGCTGCTCTCCAATTGTCCATGCTGTGTTTATTTCTGTCTGGGGTACACAGGCTTATCTTGGAAGCAGTCAAGGGGAAGGTGAAAATTTCTTTGAGTATTGATTTTGTACTCTAACTTTTCCATTTAACAAATAGGATAGCTCTTCAGCGGTGCAGTTAAAAGGAGTGAGTAAGGAAGGCAGCGAGGGATGGCTTGCAGTTTGGAAACCTGTGATGTCTCTGTGTATTGGGCTTTCTCACTGGGTTTAGGTCAGAGAGTGGCAAATGACGCACCAATTAAAGCCAGCTGGAGAGACTACACAGCAACTTAATGATAGGGTTTGGCTTAGGTTTGATGGAAGGGGTGTCTGAAATAACAGACTCTGTGGTATGCTCTCTGTGGTCATCGTTACCAGGAATCTGTAAAATGCTGTGTTGAATTTAAAGGTTAAATTCATTTGTGAGGGAGTAGAGTAGAGCAAACAGCACCATTTGGTAATTATCATTAAAATATACATGTAGGTGTGTGTGTGTATGTGTGTGTGTGTGTGTGTGTGTGTGTGTGTGTGTATGAGAGAGAGAGAGAGAGAGAGAGAGAGAGAGAGAGAGAGAGAGAGAGAGAGAGAGAGAGAGAAACGGGGAGAAACAGGGAGAAACACAGAGAGGGAGAGAAACAGAGAGAGAAACAGACAGAGTGCTATTATTATAGGCATGCATAGATAGGCAAACTGATAGGTGTAAAAGGTAAGCCAATAGGTATAGTTATTGTACAAGGGTTGAGAAAGCTTCACAGGGTTTACTGTGGAGTACAGTGACATCATCACATCTGGATGACACCTGAATAGTGTCACTCAATGGATGATGATTTACCTAACTCAGTCATAATTTGATTTGTGTTTTCATGACAGTTACCAAGCTAGGCTTATAAAAGAACCTAGAACGTGAGAGGAAACACAGATGACTAGTCCATAGCTGGGCCTGAGGCTGCAGGCATGGAGAGGCATTATCAGAAAACACCAATAGTGCTGGGAAACATAATAACGAGGAAAATCAAAACACGACTTGCTTTTGGTGTGTCTCCAGGGGGAATGAGAGGTTCATAAACAGAGATGAATAGAAAAATGGATTTTCATGGACTGTCTGGAGGAATTAAATATGTGGAGACCTCTCAGAAATGGTCGAATGTAAGAGAGAAATTCCAGAAAGAACTTGGGAAGACACTATCTTATATATTCAAAATCAAGGAGGACAGAGGAAGATTTTATGTCTTTCATATTATAACACACACAAAAACTAAAAAAAAAAAAAAAAAAAGAATTCTTTAAACTAGATGGTGGGTGTGGGGAGGAGGGGAAGAGAAAATAACTAGTTAAGGCTAGCTATAGACAAGAGCCTTGTTTCTCACAGTCACCCCAGCTTCTTAGAGCAGAGGCAAGTGCATCTTAGTGTTCACAGCCTGATTAAATCACACAGTGAGTTCAAATCTAGCCTGGGCATCATAGCAGTATCCCATTTTAAATATTAAAAAAAAAGAAAAGGGGGTTCTGGGGAATATAGCTTAGTGGTAGAAATGTTACCTAGTGTGTTCCAATGTCATGTTCAATCCCTAGATACTGGGGGGCAGAGTTCAGAGTTTTTACACTCTTTGACAAAAGTCAGAGCTCTGGTTTCTTATTTAGCATTAAATTCAGCGTGGGCATGTGAGGGAGGTGAATGCTAGGTGTGGTGGTTTGAATATGCTTGGCCCATGGAAAGTGGCACTATTAGGAGGTGTGGCCTTGTTGGGGTAGGTGTGTCACTGTGAGTGTGGGCTTTAAGATCCTCCTCCTAGCTGCCTGGAAGCCAGTCTTCTCCTGTTTGCCTTCAGAACAATATGCAGAACTCTCAGCTTCTCCTGCATCATGCTTGTCTGGATGCTGCCATGTTTCCACCTTGATGATAATGGACTGAACTAGCTAGCTTTGACTAGCACATGGTCAAACTCTGGGTGGCTAACTTCTTAAAGAAAACTGAATTCTTCCCCATCCACATCCCAACCATCATTTGTGGAGAACTATACTTTGGCATACTTATCACAATTTTTAAGAGTTCTCGTCAATGGTTTTCTGTCTAGGCTGTTACTTTATTTTGCTGGTGAGGTGGTATAGAGGTAGGAGTTATCACAGAAGACTTCTGTGAACCTCTTTCTCAACTGTGAGTTTGCAGTGATCAATACCATGGCAAACATAGATTTCTTTCTCTTTAGTCAATAGAAGCACAGATCACAGCATTTCTCTGCTCCTTATTCAGGAGTATGTGGTGTTACAGGTGCAATTTGTGGATAATGTTTCCCTATTCATTCCCAGTGCAAATGATAACTTTTAAAAACATCTTCTGGATACCATCAAGAACCCAGAGAACATCAGTGAGAGTAGAGATTACAGGGTACTGTGAGCAGATGAAGAGGGGACACTCTCCTGAGCTACAGAGGGAATGGTCTGGTGGGTAAGATGCCCACAAGTCAGAATTATTAGAGTTGTCCACAGTCGGAAATGACGATCTTCTTGCTGGTCTTTCTGTTCCTGGACCCAAAATGCTCCAGGGTTTCCATGCTGCTCATGGCTTCTCTCACCTTCCCCAAGAAACCACATGCTTGTCATCCAGCCACTCAGTCTTGGCAGAGAAGGTATAAAACTGGGAACCGTTTGTGTTTGGTCCAGCATTTGCTATGGACAAGATGCCAGGACCTGAATGCTTCAGGATGAAGTTCTCATCCTCAAATTTCTCTATGTAAACGAACCTACCACCATTGCCATTATGGCCTGTGATGTCACCACCCTGGCACCTGAATCCTACAATAACTCTGTGAAAGGAGGAACCCTTGTATCCAAGTCCTTTCTCTCTCATGTCCAGAGCAGGAAAGTTTTCTGATTGATATCTTTGGATCTTTATTGGCAAACAGCTCCAAGAAGACACAACCCCAAGGGCTTGTCAACGGCCATGATGCTAAAGAACACGGTGGGGTTTGCCATGGCTGCCACAAACGGCAACAGCATCCGCAAAGCCCCAATCCTGGGTTTTAAATGTATAATCCACAAATGATTGCACCTTACTTTCAATCAGTTTCCTTAGCTATTTCATTCAACAATGTGAACCGTGAGCATGCACTGTGTCATACGTGGTGGTGGGTGCTGCCTATATAACACTGACTAAACCAGTCCTGATCTTTTCATTCTTCAGTGTGAGGCTCCTACACTGTAGACAGTGTAGACTATACACAACACATAAAGAAAGGTAAATAGAAAGTGTCACATTCCACATCACTCATTGGCAAAGCCCTTCGATAAGATCATGGAGTCAACTGACAGAGAAATTTTGAGTAGAAACAGAAGCTGACAAAAGAGTTGGTCTATCGCTGCTGTGACTAGAGAATTCTGTCTTCCTTAGACAGTAGGTGCTCCCTGACTCACTTTCGCTAATAGTGTTTAAGAAGAAACTTGTGGTTTACTTTTGAAGTTTGGAGTCTCACGCCTATCTAGAAAATCCACAGCAGCTCCCACTGGTGCTGTGAGATCTCAGTTTCCTATTGAGGACAATCTGAAGGCACCCCCTGTAAATCTCATGGGGCTAGGCTAGGAGCATCTCAAATTCAAGGTCAGCCTGGGGCACCTGTCACAGAAATAAAAGGAAAAATGAAAGCAAAAGCAAGAGAAAATGCAAAGACTTGCTACAGTGTTGCACTAGATTCTGAGCCGGAGATTCTGCAATATGGAAGTTGCCCGTTGGTGATCTAGGAAAATGTTTGACACCAAAGGAAAAAATATATTATTAAAAAGGGGGTCATAAAGTAAAATAACATGAAGGAGGATTTTAAATACAGGCTTTAGTTGAATTCACAAGACTTCTCATTCTCTTGATCCGGAACTTACTAATTTTGAGCGGTGCTGGGGTGGAACAGTGCCCTGAACAAGCAGGGCAGACATTCTACCACACCCCCAACTCTAGCCTGTAACTACACCTACCCCTCAGAGGCAATGAAGGAGAAATTAGTTTTTCTATTCTCTGTGTGACTATCCTTACTGGCCACTGGAGGGCTGCACTTCGCCATGTCATAGCTTGTGGCTCATCTCCAGCAGTTAAGAGTCTCTCCCCCCCCCCCCCCCCAACACTTCCCAGTCCACAGGTAGCTGGATATTCTGAGTGAATGTTGTTACTCGCTTTATTACAGTGCTGTTTCCATCATGAAATATGCAACTTTAAAGCCCAGGTTTCGCTACCTACCAAGCTCTCTCTAAAACAGTTTCCAAGGTGACTGCTTAATCCACATAATAGGACAGAGAGAAAAAAAATGTTAATGAAATATTTTAACTCTCCGAGCTGTTTTGTTTTACAGAAGTAATACATATTCATAGATACTCAGTGGGAAGGAACATAACAGCAAGAGAGCAACAAACGATGCTGTCCTCTGGCCCTAGGAGCCAGGAGCTGCTTGAATAGGCAACCAGGAGGCTTTTCAGACTAAAAGTTTTGTAGACTTAGCATGTTGTGTGTGTTTTATGTGTGCTATGTGTGTATGTGTGTGTATTTTATGTGTATATGTCTCTGTGTTATGTGAGTCTCTGTGTGTGTTTTGTTTGTGTTATGTGTGTATTTTATATGTGTATTTTATGTGTGTGCATGTGCTATGTGTGACTGTGCGTATGTGTATGTTTGTGTGTTATGTGTGCATTTAATGGGCATGTGTACTATGGGTGTTATTTATTTTTTTTGTCTAGGGGTATTTTGCCTGCATCTATGTCTGTGTGCCTGGTATCCACAGAGGCCAAAAGAAGACATCACATACCCTAGGACTGGAATTAGAGATGGTTTTGAGTCACATTTTAGGTGCTGGGATTAGAACCCGGGACCCCTGGAAGAGTCGAAAGTGTTCTTACTTTCTGAGCCATCTCCCGGGCCCAAGTTTTATTTTTAACTGAATACTACCACTTTTGCATCATTAAGTATATCTCAAAGGTTGTTTATGCTTTCCAACCACAGCCAAGCCATACTCTTGAGTGCATGCTGGACTGCTCTGAGATTGAGCCTTGTTCCCTAGAGAGCTCATGATTCGGTACTACTGCCCCTGTGTACTACAGAAAAAGGATACAAAGGGCATTGCCTACGGTGACAGTGAGTCAGAGAAGCATAAACCTCTGAGTTCCCAGAGGAAACATAAAAAGTGCTTTCTAAGTGTCCATGGAATGGAAGGTAAGCCATGGCTGAAACTAGAGGTAAATCAGGTTTTGAGCAGCGTCTTAGTGGCTGTGAGAGTACTCATTTTTCTTGGAGAGAAGAAAACAGAAACAGAGACAGCATGTAACTTGCTCAAAGTCACACACGGAGGAGGGATAGAAAGGAAGCTTTTAGGTGTGTGAGGCTCCATGCTCTTTCTCTGTGTTCTCCATAGTTGTGAAAGAAAACTGCTTTGAGTGTTTCTACATGAAACAAAGGCTCACATTACATTAGCTGTGTGAAGGAAAACAAAGTTGCACAAGGCGAATCCTGTTTAAATCCTTGATTCATGTTGAGTTAGCATCGGGGTAGGGAACGGGGTGGTGAGACATCACGGTCTGTCTGTGGCATCCTCAATGGCCACGTGAGTCATTAACGCAAGGCAGAAGGGAGTCTTAAGCCACTTGAACAACATCTGCTACTCTGTAGCAAAATCTAGAAAGCCCTACTTAGAAAGGGTGCCTTCTCTGTAGCAAAAGCCCTGGTGTGGAGAGGGGCGTGGCTTTCAGGGGCGTGGCCTTAAAGTTGGGATGGCCCATACTCCTTCAAGCAAGGCACTGAGCAATGCTACCTGCTGTTAAATCCTCCAGGGAGGTATCCAGTGTGGCTTTTAACCAAGTCCTACTTGCTGATGGTTAGGACAGTTGTGTATGGGCACCAGAGTCAGGCAACCCCTGAGAAAGCGTTTGGGATCCACAATCCCATGCAAGTCCTCTGTGTTCCGGTCTATTCATGCATGCAATTGGACAGTGAAGAACTCTCTCTAGGTACCTGGAATAGTGCCCGCTACCAAGTAATTCTTTCATAAAGGGTATCAACTATCACCGTTGTTGCTTTAAATTATGATGTCTCTATAATGGCAGACCTTGTTCTTATCCTCCAGAGGTCAGGAGCTACATCCTTTCCCCAGACCATCATCTCACTCCCACCATTATGGAAACATCTATACACTCCATGGCTTCTGCTGGTTTATAATGTCTGGTACAGAGAGGAGAACCCACTAGACTTCAAGATGGGCTGACTCTAACCATATAGAGAAACAGACCACCAAAGAAGAGAAATCACCCAAGGCCATGATTGGGATAGGCTTGCCAAACACATAATTCTGAGTGGAATTATGACCATTAAAAATGGGAGTTCTATTTGAATGGGGAAACAAAGGGAGATAATAAAAACCAGCTCTGCTATCTATCAGCGGTGCTTGCAACCCTATTATGAGGCTTCACTCTGAAGCCAGTCCTCACTGCCACTCACAGCAGGCCAACAGCCCCTGCATGGGCTGCATGGGCTGCATGGGCTGCATGGGCTATTTGGCAGCTCTTTCAGTCACAGATCACGTTACTGTGGCTGTGCCAGGCACCCATGTTGCAAACCGGTACACGACTGATCACTATGGAAGTGACCGTGCCGAGGCCTGGTCTCTGAAATTAAAAGCTCGGTCTCTGTGATTTCCTTTCTTGATGCAGAACTTCTAGGAACAGCTCTTGCTCTCACCACAGGGGAAGTCTAGCTGGGCCGTCATTCCAATGGGCTGTATTATCAGGAACATTAGCTTTTCCTCCCTCTACATTTGCTTAAGAACTTATACATTGTAGTGAATGCGGAGTACTAAATAGGACGGAAAGAATGGAGTGACCTGCCAAGGGGAGACAGGGCGTTCTCAAATGACTTCAAACGCTTCCCCGGCCTTCCCCTTCAGGCTGAGTTTCTGTGCTTCCTCAAAGCTGGGCTTTGCATTCCTCCCCTGTCCCCCCTTCTTTCCCAGAAGCCTTCAGGTGCCATTGATGTTAGAAGATTATTTCTTAAAAAGAAACCACAATTGTCCCTGCTTAAGAAGCAGAAGATGAGAGCTTTGAAAGTAGGAGCGAGTGGTGAGCAAAGAAAGAGTGGATTTGAACCTCACCTTCATTATCACACATTATGGTGGAATGAATGCCCCAGAATGCCCACTAAAGACGGCATGACATACACATGTGTCCCCAGTATATAGGAGATTCAGGAGTTCAAGGTCATCTTTAGGTATATAGTCGAGTTCCAGGCCAGGCTGGGCTTTTACAAAAGACTTTGTTTCAAAAACAACCAAAGAAAAACCTGACCAAACAAAAATCAGTAACAACTAAAAAAAAAAAAAAAAAAAAAAAAAAAAAAGTGGCCTTCTACAAAATTTGGGTAACATATATGCTAAATCACAGTGCTGTGAAGGTTAGAGAGAAAGATGTATTACCATGGCAGAGACACTGCTCAGAAGTTAAGAGTTAAGATAATACAGCTTTCCCAGAGGACCCAAGTTCTATTCATAGCACCAGTGCTGGGCAGCCCATAAGTACCAGCTCTAGAGTGTCTGATTCCCTCTTCTGGATGCCAAGGGTACTGTGTTCTTGTGATCATACCATACACACATGCACACAGACCACATACAACACAGACATACACACAAACTACATACGGCACTTACACACACCACAAACACAGACACAATACAAAACACATACAATACACACACACCACATACAACACACATATACAACACATACAAACCACACACAACACATACACAACACACACAGACACACACAAACCACATGCAACACACACAACACATATAGATACACACAAACAACATGAAACACACATCACATACATATGCATGCATGCATACACACACACAGATACACACACACCATACAGACATATATACACAACACACACAAACCAAACAGACACATACACGCCACACATACTCTCTCACATACACACAAAGACACATACACTCTTACACAAAGACACATACACTCTTACACAAAGACACATACACTCTTACACAAAGACACATACACTCTTACACAAAGACACATACACTCTTACACAAAGACACATACATACCACACAAATATACAGATATACCACACAAACACACATCATGTACACAGACATACCACATACAAACAGACACATACACACAACAGATACACCACATACAAACAGACACATCACACACACACACCACAGATGCATACAATACACATATAGACACCACACACACAATTTTAGCTCAGCATGAATTTCGTTGTTAACTAAAGGAGATAAATCAAATCTCCCTCAGCCCACATGTAACAAAGACCCCCTCCCCTGTTGGAAAAAAAATCGCAAGAATTTTCAGTGCCTGTGAAAATGTGGCCATGGGCCTGGCTTTCACTCAAGGGTGAAGTGGATCTTAGCCTCTGAGAAGACAGTCTGATTCTTCTCTGAGTGATGATGAAAGGGATGCTTACAGGGCTTTGAATTCAAGACAGCAAGCAGCTCATGTTCCAGGTGGTCAGGTCTTGTCTTTACAAGAGCCACCAGGAAAATAGTTTGTGATTTTGCCATCTTCTCTAGACCTGGTCCAGTCTTAGTCATTAACTTCCATGTTATGGTCAGGTTGATATTCAGGCGACAGTCACAATGTGATAGGTCACGCTTTCTGGTGATCATCAGGGCCATGGAAATGCTGCTGGCATTCTAGAGCATCAATCATCCACCCGGCTTCCCTATAAACCACCTCTGGCTATGTCACAACAGGTACCCAATAAACACGGATGGAATGGACGTCTCTGTGAGGACATTAGGCTGTGCTGCTGTGAATGTCTGATACAGAGCAAAGGCCTCTACAAACAGCCTGGGACAGGGTGGAGGAGAAACACCTATCTTTGGAAAGTTTAAAACAGATCAGAATGCCTTAAATGTGGATTTAAACTCACTCTGTGAGACACGGTCTCATGTACCTCATGTTTCCAAGCGCTAGCCTGCAGCCTCCCAGGTGCTGAGATGAAAGGCCTGTACCATTATGCCTGTGCTACCAGCACAACTGAGCGTCCCTTCGGGCCTCTAAGTCTCATAAATAGAAGCATTTAAGAATGGACTCCAAAGAAATCTCAGTGACCGTTTATTAGAGTTTAAGAGAAAAACAGTTTTGGTTAAGTGAAGCTACACCATTTGTAGCTACGGTAAATGGAGAAAAAGTGAGAGCTTTCAAGTTAGGCTTGGACTAGAAACAGGAAGCTCACTAAGAAAGGGAACGTGCTCTCCAGAATGGAAGTGGTCCGTCCGCTCTGCAGAGGAAAGAGCCAAAGGCATCGGGCTGTGTAGGGTCTCAGCATTTTATCCACACTCCATTTGTGGTCCCAGAGCCTTGTTACTGACTATATTAGTCAGGATTCTCTAGAGGAACAGAATTGATAGAATGGACACACATCCAGGCACACACACACATGCACACACACTCACATGTGCACACACACATTCACATGCATGCACACCTGTGCACACACATGCATTCAGTGCACACTCATGTGCACACACTCACACTTGCACACCCATGTATACATACTCACACACATACACATGTAAGCACAGTCACATGCGCGCGCGCACACACACACACACACACAGAGGTTTATAAGAGTGGACTACAGGTTATGGTCCAGCTAGAACAACAATGGCTACTTATGAATAGAAATTTCAAGAATCCAGTAGTGGTTCAGTCCACTGGGCTCGATGTCTTAAGTATAATACACTGGAATCCAGAATTAAACTAATGCCAGTGAATGGACTTGGCAGCCATTCACTGTGAGGGCAAATAAACAAAGAGCATCACCGGCCGCTGTGGCCCAGATTAAAAGTGCATCTTCCTATTTCAAACAATTTAATCAAGAAACATCCCTCACAAGTGTACCCAGCCATTTGGGTTTTAGTTAATTCCAGATGTAGTCAAGGTGACACCCAGACTATTTATTATACCGAGCGTGCTGTGTTCCTTAGATGGGAAGGAAGGACTTCCAGCTTCCCTCTGCAAACTGGCTTCTTTCACATGGTAATCTTCATGTAGCTTTCTTAGTTTCCACTCTTCCTTTGCCTGTGACACACCTGATTGTTCCCCCCCAGATTTTTTTTTTTACTTTAATAATTTATGTTTATCAAATTTTGGCTGTTTTTAACATAGTCTTTAAAATGTTTATTCTTTAAAAATGGCATGCATATATGAGATAGATCTTGGTTGTATATCCACCCCTTACCACTACATTCTCCTATCCCCAATCACATTTCTCTCCCAACTTCAGGTTCTTTATTATTTATTTATTTATTTATTTAACTAACCAAATCCAATTAGTGTTATCCATATGCACACAGGCATGGGGGTCATTCACTGGGACACATTTCTGAAGAAAATCGACTCTCCCTCCCTCTGCAGCCCTAGCTGGGAGGAGTACCTGGGGAGCCCCTCCCCCCTCAGGCTGCTATTATTAACTGGCTTGAACAGGGAGATGGTACTGGGGAACCTATAATCTGATGCTCCAAGCAGAAAATACAAGAGGGGACAGAACACTTGTGATTTAAGGAGTAGGGAGAGAATCCTGGGAGCTAATCTTCTTCCCTAGAATGGGAAAGAAGATGGGGGGCAGGGGTGGGAAGAGGTAGAAGGGGGTTTCACCAAACGAAGAACACATGAATCCACAGTCATTTGTAAACTGATTTAAATTAAAATCTTTTTAAAAAAGCAGTTTGAACAGAAGTACCTCACATTGGTGAACATTTGGCTCCCAGAAGATGTGGGTTAGCAAAGGATAATCTTAGTGCCAGGTATGCCCTCCCTGAGAGCTCTTGGTCACAGAGGCCCCCAGAAGTTACTTTTGGCTGTCCTGTTCTTTTAAGGGTAAACAAATCACTTCCGGGCCCCCATTTCCAGCATGAGGAGCCTCAGGCAGAAAGCAGAGCAAGTGGGGCTCTGCCCCTGTGGTACTTACTGCTCAGTGTGTAGCTGGGGCTCTGACCCTGTGGTACTTACTGCTCAGTGTGTCGCGCCTGTTACCAGATCAAGAAATTTAACTCTTATTTGAGTTGAGCACTTTTTTTTTTTAAATGTACTTCCCAGAAAAATGTGCTGATAATGTCTGAGAGCTGGACAAAAACATTTTTTAGGGGACAGTGCCCCCCCCTTTATCTGCTACCACCTTGCCCTCCACCCCTCCTATCCTGATACTACAGAGACAATGCACCAATTCTACGAGGGTTCCCCGTCCAAGGACAATGAGAGAACAAAGAGGGGTTACACAGGTTCTTTTCCCTCTCTTGGCGATTCCCTTCTTCATCTCCTTCCCTGGCAGCACCATAAACTGGGGACAAATCCAAAGGTGTTAGAAGTAATGACAAAAGCCAGAGAGATGTGTGCACAGTAGCCACGGAAGAGATGCAGGGCATGCTTGGACATGCAGAGCTTAGAAAATACCAGATGCCTCACTCTGTGTGTGTGTGTGTGTGTGTGTGTGTGTGTGTGTGTGTGTGTGTGTGTGTGTGTGAAAGAGATAGAGATAGAGATAGAGATAGAGATAGAGATAGAGAGAGAGAGAGAGAGAGACAGACAGACAGACAGACAGACAGACAGACATACCAGAGCACAGAGGAGTCTTGTGAACACCAGGGTGAGTTCTGTGGGTGTCTTTCCCTGTGAGTTCTCACCTCCAGGTTTCAGGCACCCTAAGTGGTTACCTTTCTCATTCTTGTCTTTTTAGATGATTCCAATTTCAGTTCATGATTTGTGTCTGACCAACTATGCATCCCATCCAACTGCATGGAGCCTGTCCCTGTACTTGGCAATTCTGAGATTCAGAACAGAGAGGGATGAAGTACAGCAGGAGTTAGGGTCAGGAGGCAGTGCAGGCTGCTTGGCGGCAAGCACAGCAGCATTCCTCTGAGGTTACCCAGAAACTCAGGATTCGCTCTGTTCTATCTAAAGGCTTATGTGTCTTGAGGCAGATTTGCCTTCTAATCTTTTCTTGTTCCTCATCATGGCCCTCGAGATGCCTTAACCCCGGTTGCTAGTTTCACATAAACCTTTACCTATTACTTTCAATACCATAATCCTCAGACTTAATGACCAATCAATTTTGGACAAACATTTCATTCAATGGGCCATTTTTTGCTCAATGGAGTCATACCTCAGTATTCAGACGTGTGCAAAATCACAGGGGTATTTTTTGTAGTGTATGGGTATTAAGCATTCATATACGGCTGTGGTCAAGCCCTGGCACCAGAGCCAATCCTGGATTTGTGAGCTAACACGGCAAGTAAGCTTTGCTAACAACATGGAGGCTTTGGGAAAGCGCATGCTGAGCTTTACCCAGCTGACAGATGAAATTTCCATTTAGAAACAGGGTCCAGGCCATGCACTTTTTGCATGTGGTTTTGTAACAAGCAATGAAGAATGCCCAGTATAAAACTGACTTCTTGGGACCTACTGCTCTGTGGGGGTTCCTAACATGACCTTTAATAAACATAACATCTTCTGCTAAGAGAAGCTGGAGATTGCTCTTGCCACAATGCTGCTCTCCCATAGGACAGGATGTACGTTTCCTGAAGTATTATATAAAGGTTGATTGTGTTTGCTAAATAGAGAATTCTCTAGACAAAACTGAGATGTAGTAGCCTGAGGTGAAGATATGGGTAGAGTGTACTGTCTGGGATTCAGAACTCATTGCCCTATAAGCAAACCCGAAAACATAAACCACAATAAGAGACATAGCAGGAATGGTTTAACTTATTTCCTGTCCCCCATGCTCAGTGTGACAGTGACAGATGAGCTTTCAGTCTGATGAAGTGACCACACGTTTCAGAGCACTTTGTCTGTGCCCTTAGCTCTGTTTACACTTTGCCCACAAACCCAACTTACGCCAGACATGTTGAAGGCTAGATCAGAAATAACCTTGGTGTTCTCCCAAGCTCTATGCCCCCAAAAGACATCCAACTCTGGTGTCTTTGGCCTTTTCTGCTGAAATCACACATTGGGAAAGGAAGAGGAAGAGGAAAAGAAGAAAAAAAGGAAGAGGAGGAAGTAGAAGAACCAGAAGGAGAGGAAGAGGAGGGGGAGAGAAAGGAGAAGGATGGGGAGAAGGAAAAGGAGGAGGAGGAAGAGAAAAAAGAAGGGAAAGAAAGAAGAGGATGGAGGGAAAAGAGGAAGGGAAGAGGAGAAGGAGGAGGAGGAGGAGAGAAGGAAGAGAAGGAGGAGGAGGAGAAGGAGAAGAAGGAGGAGGAGGAGAAGGAGGAGGAGGAGAAGGAAGAGAAGGAGGACGAGGAGAAGGAGGAGGAGGAGGAGGAGGAGGAGGAGGAGGAGGAGGAGGAGGAGGAGGATGTCCAACCCAAAGGCAGTAAAATATCAACTGTATTCAAGCCCAACCCTTTAGGAAAAGGCAGAAGAAGCTGGAAGCACTGCAAGCCTTGTTTATGATATCATTTGAGGGACAGCTGGGGTCAGTGCTAAACTTTAAACCATCAGATGCAGAAAGGCAGCTCTTGCATAACAATAAGCACTGGCTGTCACATTGAAAGGAAAATAACCACATTTTCACCTTGGAAAATCTATTCTAAATAGCACAGTAATTGTTTTTAGAAAGCTATTCAGTGACCCCCCCCTCCCAAGAGTGGCCCAGGAATAAGGTAAACTTTTTATTATAATTTATACAATGTGGTAATTTTTTGAATAGTTTAGAATTTTTATAGTCTGATAACAGATCTGCCAAATTGCGCACAGCCTCCTGCACTGGCAGAGAGACAAGCTCAGATGACCTGCTGGGCTTCTCATCTCTAATGTCTGAGAGTCTTTGAAATATGTCCCAGAGCTTAATTATGACAGCAATCTTTACTATTCTGAGCTCCTAACAGCACACTTCATGGGAACAATGTGAAAAGCAGAGTGGGTGCCGGGGCAGTGTTTTTCACACAGAACGGGGACATGTGAGGACTTGGAGGGGGTGCTCCCCCATTAGGGAATGGAAGTTCAGGGAGGTGGAAGGTGGACTGGGGAGAAGGCAACTAATGGGGCTCTCAGGTTCTCAGTTACCCTCCCACAGTCGGACGATGTGAATCACGCACTTCCTGTCGGAAGAACAACTGTGTTATTTTTGAACCACACATTGATGAAGACAGCTACTTGAGCATGCTTCACGGCCGGCCACAGACAGTTGTCATCTCCCTGGGACAGCTGTGTGAGAATTGAGAATCAGATCAAGCCCTGTGTGTTTTCAACCTGTTTTCTATTGTGGGAGTGGGGCACAGAGAGGCCACACCACATTATGTGTTCCCCCAGAGCTGCGGCTCTTGATCCTGGGTGGACATTACCGTGAGTGCTTGCCCACTTACTCATGCACGCTCATGCACACTTCTGCATGCACACTTATTGGAGTGTTTGCAGTCTCTTCCCCAACATCCTGTAAAGATCAGATTCAGAATTGTGCTGTACAGAGCTGAGCTGCAGTTTCCCCTCAGTCTCCTCTAACTGTGGCGATCCACCCTCTTTCATGTCTTCCATGACCTTGGCAGTTTCAGTGTGCACACGCCAGGGACTTATGTCAGTGTGTACATGTAGGGCACATATCAAATATACCGTGTTCCTGTTCTATCTGATGATTCTGTAGGTTGGATTGATGGACATAGGGAAGAAGTCTGTGTCGAAATACTGTCCAAGGATCCAGAGGGAAAATATGATGTATCAGCCATGGTGACACTGGCTTGAGATGGCAGGGGAACCTGCCAAGTTAGTGACACAGGAGTGAGTGTCACACAGTGAGTGACACATGAGTAAGTGGCACAAGTGAGTGACACACGAATGAGTGACACACGAATGAGTGACATATGACTCATCATATTCACACGGATTGTACTAGAATCAGAGAAGGAAACTCATACTATTCAGTTAGTGTGCACATAAGGTCACTTGCCGGCATGTTGACTAAACACCAGACTTTGAGTCATTGATTGTGCTTTGCATTTTCCATGTTTTCTGCTCCATGACTTGGGCCCATTATGATATACATGGGTCTACACATGTATGTGGACATCACACACCTATGCATGCCACTCAGCAGATCTCCTGCCCCATTTTTCCCGACTCCATCTCTAAAGAGGAATACCTGCCCATCCATGTGCTCCATGCCCATCGTCCACCTATGCACAGAATCTGTGTCAAGTCGCTGTGCTTGGGTTGGGCAGCTCTGTAGTGTCAGATCAGATCTGGAGTGTAGGCACACGTGTACAGTGTCACAGGATGGAGCAGGACTCACCTGTGCTTCCTGCTCTCACACACACCCCAGCCACATTTGCTCATGTGATTGGGCACAGATGGGTTTTGGGAGGTGGGTGATTCAGGGAGGTTATAATCTCTGCTCCACAAGTGGGGGGTGGTGGGGGAGGGGAAAGGAAGAAAGAAGAAAAGGTAAGGGAAGGAAGAAAAGGGAAAGGAAGGGAAGGAAAAAGGGAAAGGATGACAAGGGAAGGGAAGGGAAGGGAAGGGAAGGAAAAAGGGAAAGGAAGACAAGGGAAGGGAAGGGACGGGAAGGGAAGGGGAGGGGAGGGGAGGGGAAGGGAGGGGAGGGGAGGGGAAAGAAGAGAAGAGAAGAGAAGAGAAGAGAAGAGAAGAGAAGAGAAGAGAAGAGAAGAGAAGAGAGAAGACCAGGCTGGATCCAACCACTTGGGACACTGAGGGAGGAGACACGGGAATCACTTCATTCAGTA